>NW_023458558.1:24094044-24099659 GCF_013731165.1 Rhagoletis pomonella
GAGTGTGCGATGTTATATTGTGGTGTGTTATGCTTCATATGTTATGTCATTTATTCTTATGTTATGGTTATGTTATGTTATACCAAGTACTAAGCTAAACTCCCTCCACTTAACCCATTCCAACTAATGTTATTTTAGCTCATTCAACTTAAATAAACTATCCTTAATTTTATCGGTTGAATTTCAACCGCTGGGCGAACACTAGTTATAAAAAATTCTTAAACTGCGATAGCTCTTAACTATGTAAATAAACAAAAAAATATTATTCTTGAAATACATACATATAGAATTATTTTTATGCAAATTAAAAAATGGGTATAAATTGGCATACCCCTGAAATTTTTCTAACACCCTATCTCCATCTAGCATCTAGGGCTTCTGCGAATAAAAGTTTCTTTTCTACTGAATTCTAAATGACTTAGAGTTAATCGGAGAGCTAAAAGTTAGCTATTTTAGTAGTAGGTACTAGTCATCAATAATTACTTACTCAGCCGCATGTAAACCAACAACTTCATCCTGAAATGTCGCTTACCTGCAAAGAAAATATTGTTTTAGTTCATTCGTACATACATACATACTTATGTACAGAAATTTGTATGTAAACGCAGTTAAAATAAATATTTACACTAGATTATTTGGTGGTATTAGTTATATTGGCTATTTTTTTTTACAAATATTAAGAATATCATAACGTCCAACGGCTTTGAACACAATTTCTAAGTTCACTTCCGCAAAAGAAATGACTGAGAATCTGAAACCTTTTTAAGCAGCGGCGAGATATTAATCCTCACAGATTGATTCAAAATGAAACTGAAATTGATTTTTGTTACTAAAGAGCAGAGCTGTAAAACATTCATTCATTCATTTTCCTTCGGTCTGGTAGTGTGGCTTATATTATTTTCAATCTACAATCATTCAAAAAAAAATTGATTTCACATAGTAAGGTAGTAAATACCTGAATGAAACACTGAGAATGCTGAAGTAAACATAATTCAATACTGAATTAGCTTCCAGATGAATGAACACTTTGCTATGTGTACATTCTCTAATTCAGTTCCAATCAAATTTTATACACTAAGAAAAATATGTAAGTTTAGATGATGAAATAATGAGGTGTATGAACTTTAAAACGATATTGACATAGTGTCGCGTATCAATGCACAGCGGCCACGTGGGCTAAGCCATGTCCTACGAATGAATGGTTGTGCTTGGACTCCTCCACGCATGAAACGCAGCTTGATTCACATAAACATATTGTACAAATTTATAGTTTTGGTTGTTTAAAAACTGAGTGCAAAATGTTCCAAGACAATTAGTATCTATATTTTGTTTCTTTTAAAGATTGGAAAACATGAACATGAAATAATCAAGCATAACAACCATCAAATGATAGCAGCTTTTATCATTCAGTCCATGGTTTATCCACATACATATAATGTCCTTTATTTAAAATACATATGTGCCCATTTTCGCGCGGCCACCCTTTATGATCAGTTTTTATTTGTAAAGAACGATATTCTGATTTCCCAATACCAGGCGCTCATGCATGTAAAGTAACAAGTTTTCTATTTCTACGTCCACAATTGTTTGTATAAATTTTTAAATTTCCAAAATTCTACTTTGTACAGTTCAAAGGCTTCTACAAAAAAAAGTTTATTCAAAAGTTCTACAAATAAATTTATACATATGTATATAAAGTTTGCTACTTCATATGTATGAGCGCCTGGTATTGAGAAATAAAAATATCTCTTTGTACAAATAAAAATTTAGTTCGTTAAATAAAATTGACCACAAGTTTCCTTCAAAACATGCAGTTGGTTTTAAACAGCATTGCCGGAATATCCAAAGCTGGTACGTACTTCTGGTCTTAGGTAATGCTTTACCAAATTGCAGCAGTAGTAGAAAAGCAGAAGTAAAACGACTATTTTCTCCTACAAATATTTTCTTCAAGGCATATTTTTTCAGTGTAGTACTGAATGATCAAAACTATTTGCATTCAACAAAATTTACAATCACGATGATTGCGAATACTTTTGTTACATTCACATTCTATACTGAATGGAACTTTGCCATTCAACAACACATTACGTTTGATTTTGTTTCAAAATAATTTAAACCACTCAGGAATGAGGTTTTTTTTATACAGCCAAACAATCAAAATTTTGAAACGAGTGCCAAGTGAATGCAGATCCTACTGATTCAATCATTTTACAGCTCTGCTAAAGAGTAATAATTAGATCGCCATAGAAAGGGAGCATCATCCAGTGAGCGAGCGGAGCGCCCCGACTCCGACGACTAACTCAATACGCATTTAGGAATATTGCAAATTTCAACAATTATTTACATACCGCACCATAAACCTATCCTGGGAGGAAGCGAACACGTGGACGAAAAAGAGTCCTCTCCAATACTTGGGGGAACTAAGGCCAAGCTTACAAGCTGTTTTACGGTTTCTATCCTCAAGATGGATTGATTTGAACATGTTGCAGAATATAGCGATTGCTCTGACAATCGCCCGATGAGCTGAAAACACCGCATTTTTTTGGGACTATCAAAAGGTAAACAAGATTTCTTACGGAAATACAAACGGGACATCGCATTTTCCATTGTAATGGTCTATTGGTTGTATGGCTGTCAGGTTCGAATGAATGTGTAATGATTTATGTATAAGGCATAAACACGAAGAAGGGGCAGAACCCCTTCAGAAAAATGAGTTTTAGATTTTTGGACAACGATTTCTATGAGGAAATGCGCAGCTTAGCCACCGTCTCACTGTAAGGATTTTCTATTGGAAAGAGTAGCCCGTCTAAGCTAACCTAACCTAGAATCTTCGCTGAAAGCTGAACAGTGAAAGTTGACGGCTTTGCTGGACAAGAGAAGGGCCAAGCGTCCAAACAGCGTCCAAAAACTATTCGAGTTTTTTCGTTGCACAAAATTTTCAAATGCTCGTATGTACGTGAAAAGTAATAATACATACATACATACATGCCAGATATAATATCGTCGCCATCATGCCAGAAGCATGAAAGTGCAAATTTATCAGTTTTGAGTTATTGGGTTGAATTGATTAACCTTTGGATGTTCTATGTTATACCAAAACCCAGAATACCATGTGTACACGGAAACCACATATTTTTTTTACCGACTTCAAAAAAGGAGGAGGTTATCAGTTCGTCGCAATATATATATATATATTTTTTTTTTTATGTATGTTACCGCATAACTTTTTACCACGTCAACCGATTTCGATAATCCTCTTTGCATCGGAAAGGTAGAGAGTCAAAGGTGGTCCCATACAAATCTGGTTTAGATCCGATCTTTGGATCATGAAAAAGTAACGGTACTCCTAAATTTTTATATGAGAATTGAAGTCGGTTTTTTTTTGCTATAATTTCAATTGCATAAATGTAGGGTTGAGTCTCATCAAAAAAATTTTCAAATTTGATTTCCCAAAATTTTCATTTTAACACATTCATGTTTCTGGCCTATGGACGACGATATAAAAATATATATAGTACATACGAGTATATACACAAACTTGAATATATGTAAGCATTGTAAATATGTGCTCACTTCATTTTTCGCCTTAAAAGCTGCGCTTTGAAAACCATTAATTTCAAATTAAAAGATAATTTATTTATGTAATTTTAAAACGAATTTAATGCGCCATTATGCAATCCTTGGAAAGAAGAAGAGTATGAAAAATTATGTGCTTTATAAGCGTAGAAGATGATTCGTTATAAAAAATTTTCGCTGCGAAGCCACACAAGTACCTACTATCTAATGTGTTGTGTACTAAATAGATGCTCTTGGCTCTCAAAACGTACATGGACACATTCGTACACACCTTAAGTAGATGTATGTAGATCTGTAATACAAAAATCGAGATGTGAATGCGTAATTTATCATCTTTTCATCACGTAGCAATTTAGTGAATTATTTATTGCACGAAAAAGTCTGCTTTGAAGCATAAATAGGTAGTGAATTATAAACAAAAAAAACATATGTACAAAAATATATGTAATTGCTTATATATTGAGTGTGTATTTGTAGTAATCGTGAAAAGCGAAAGCAGAGAGAAAAATATTAAATTTTGGGGATACAAAAACAAAGAACATTCATACATACATACTAGGGCTGTGCGATTATTCGATTACTCGAGCAAGTTGGTTAATCAGTTATTCGGTTAATCAATTACTCGAGTAATCCAGATTTTGATTACTCAAAACGATGATTAATCGAGTTACTTGAAATATGATTACTCTAAAAAATTAATTTTGCTCGTTAAAAGAGTTTGCTTTGGAAAATGCTTATTTTCTTTTTTATATTCTGTATATGAAAAAAAATATGTATGTATGTATGTATTTCCTTTTTATTTTTGAAAACGGAAACGTTTTTTTCAAAGTATCAAGGAACTTCAACTGCTTTAGATGTATGTATGTAAAGAGTACTTTGAAATGTTCATTACTCATTTTATTCATAATGTTGATTAATCATAAAGCAAATTACTCAAATATTTTTGTTTTTGGTTAATCAAAATCTTGATTACTCGAGTAACTGAACATTTGAGTAATCATAATTTCCAATTAATCGAATAATTGAGTTATTTACTTTATGATTAATTAATATTTTGAATAATCAATTAATCGCACAGCCCTAATACATACACATGATGATATGTTGTATCTTAAATAGGAGTTTTTGTTTTATTTTTATCATCCATTGAAATGTTTTAGTGCAGTCAGTCAGTATTTTCGTGTTTCTATTTTACGACTTCTTTTTTTGCGAATTTTGCGAGTATGTATTAACATTTCTTGAAGGCAAATAAAGATCTTTAATGACAGGGTATCAATTAGCATATCCAACAAATTGCCAACACTCTTACTTTGGCTTTTGAATAGAAATTTAGGCACAGAAAACAATTAAGTTTGGGCGGGGTATCCCTTGTAGGTAAGAGTTATTTTTCGCTTGATCTCCATTGTTGACATTATGGTAAAGCTAATGCTGGACTATTTCAAAGTTATAACCAGGGACCTGATGAACCGGTTTTGAACCGAACCGGTTTTGAACCGGAAAACCGACTTTTTCTATTAATTAAATGAACCATTAACCGAATTGAAATTTTCCACAAATGTTTGATCCGAACCGAAAACCGAACCACTTTTCATAAAGGTTTAAAGGTTCGCTTAAACAAATTTTCAATAGATAAATTTACACGCTTTTGTTTCTTTTCGTTAAATATGGTAATACATACCATGTTTGTTTACCATGTGGCAATATCAAATGTAAAGGCAACTCATTTCATTTAACATACACTTGAAATTTAACCTTGCGCGTTGTTGCACTCGACATATTACACTTAGACCTGCGCGTTATTTTATTTTTTTTTTCCGAACCGTTGAACCGAACCAAAACCCCGGATCAAAGACAAAAAAAAAACCGCTTTGTCAAACCAATCCAAAAGTGCAAAAACGGTTCGAACCGCTAAACCGAAGTGACCAAATTTTTCATCCGGTTCACGTCCCTGGTTACAATTGTCAACTGTTGCATGTGTCCCAATATGCGAAGACTACTTGTTTGTTGGCTGGAGGTACATTATCTTTTTTTCTTTCACC
>NW_023458558.1:24099759-24103058 GCF_013731165.1 Rhagoletis pomonella
AACTGAAAATAATTAAAATGAGATTTAAATAAAAAATTAAATTAAAGCTAATTTCCACTTAAATAGTTTGGTGAAACTGGCTGTAATGTAATATGTCGAGTGCAACAACGCGCAAGGTTAAATTTCAAGTGTATGTTAAATGAGATGAGTTGCCTTTACATTTGATATTGCCACATGGTAAACAAACATGGTATGTATTACCATATTTAACGAAAAGAAACAAAAGCGTGTAAATTTATCTATTGAAAATTGGTTTAAACGAACCTTTAAACCTTTATGAAAAGTGGTTCGGCTTTCAATTCGGTTAATGGTTCATTTAATTAATAGAAAAAGTCGGTTTTCCGGTTCCAAACCGGTTCACGTCCCTGGTTATAACTTTGAAATAGTCCAGCATTAGCTTTACCATAATGTCAACAATGGAGATCAAGCGAAAAATAACTCTTACCTACAAGGGATACCCCGCCCAAACTTAATTGTTTTCTGTGCCACAACATACGCTTTGCTAAGTGTGTATACAAAATGTGTAGTAAAAAAATTTCTATTCAAAAGCCAAAGTAAGAGTGTTGGCAATTTGTTGGATATGCTAATTGAAAAATTCGCAAAAAAGAAGTCGTAAAATAGAAACACGAAAATACTGACTGACTGCACTAAAACATTTCAATGGATGATAAAAATAAAACAAAAACTCCTATTTAAGATACATATCATCATGTGTATGTATGTATGAATGTTCTTTGTTTTTGTATCCCCAAAATTTAATATTTTTCTCGCTGCTTTCGCTTTTCACGATTACTACAAATACACACTCAATATATAAGCAATTACATATATTTTTGTACATATGTTTTTTTTTTTATAATTCACTACCTATTTATGCTTCAAAGCAGACTTTTTCGTGCAATAAATAATTCACTAAATTGCTACGTGATGAAAAGATGATAAATTACGCATTCACATCTCGATTTTTGTATTACAGATCTACATACATCTACTTAAGGTGTGTATGAATGTGTCCATGTACGTTTTGAGAGCCAAGAGCATCTAGTACACAACACATATTAGATAGTAGGTACTTGTGTGGCTTCGCAGCGAAAATTTTTTATAACGAATCATCTTCTACGCTTATAAAGCACATAATTTTTCATACTCTTCTTCTTTTCAAGGATTGCATAATGGCGCATTAAATTCGTTTTAAAATTATATAAATAAATTATCTTTTAATTTGAAATTAATGGTTTTCAAAGCACAGCTTTTAAGGCGAAAAATGAAGTGAGCACATATTTACAATTCTTATATATATTCAAGTTTGTGTATATACTCGTATGTATATATATTTTTATATCGTCATCAGTATGCCAGTAACATGAATGGGTAAAAATGAAAATTTTGGGAAATCAAATTTGAAATTTTTTTTTTATGAGACTCAACCCTACATTTATGCAATTGAAATTATACCAAAAAAAAAACCGACTTCAATTCTCATATAAAAATTTAGGAGTACCGTTACTTTTTCATGATCCAAAGATCGGATCTAAACCAGATTTGTATGGGACCACCTTTGACTCTCTACCTTTCCGATGCAAAGAGGATTATCGAAATCGGTTGACGTGGTAAAAAGTTATGCGGTAACATACATAAAAAAAAAAATATATATATATATTGCGACGAACTGATAACCACCTCCTTTTTTGAAGTCGGTTAAAAAATGTGGTTTCCGTGTACACATGGTATTCTGGGTTCTGGTATAACATAGAACATCCAAAGGTTAATCAATTCAACCCAATAACTCAAAACTGATAAATTTGCACTTTCATGCTTCTGGCATGATGGCGACGATATTATATCTGCCATGTATGTATGTATGTATTATTACTTTTCACGTACATTCGAGCATTTGAAAATTTTGTGCAACGAAAAAACTCGAATAGTTTTTGGACGCTGTTTGGACGCTTGGCCCTTCTGTGTCCAGCAAAGCCGTCAACTTTCACTGTTCAGCTTTCAGCGAGGATTCTAGGTTAGGTTAGCTTTAGACGGGCTACTCATTCCAATAGAAAATCCTTACTGTGAGACGGTAGCTAAGCTGCGCATTTCCTCATAGAAATCGTTGTCCAAAAATCTAAAGCTCATTTTTCTGAAGGGGTTCTGCCCCTTCTTCGTGTTTATGCCTTATACATAAATCATTACACATTCGAAACTGACAGCCATACAACCAATAGACCATTACAATGGACAATGCGTTGTCCCGTTAGTATTTCCGTAAGAAATCTTGTTTACCTTTTGATAGTCCCAAAAAAAAATGCGGTGTTCTCAGCTCATCGGGCGATTGTCAGAGCAATCGCTATATTCTGCAACATGTTCAAATCAATCCACCTTGAGGATAGAAACCGTAAAACAGCTTGTAAGCTTGGCCTTAGTTCCCCCAAGTATTGGAGAGGACTCTTTTTCGTCCACGTGTTCGCTTCCTCCCAGGATAGGTTTATGGTGCGGTATGTAAGATATTGTTGAAATTTGCAATATTCCTAAATGCGTATTGAGTTAGTCGTCGTCGGAGTCGGGGCGCTCCGCTCGCTCACTGGATGATGCTCCCTTTCTATGGCGATCTAATTATTACTCTTTAGTAACAAAAATCAATTTCAGTTTCATTTTGAATCAAACTGTGAGGATTAATATCTCGCCGCTGCTTAAAAAGGTTTCAGATTCTCAGTCATTTCTTTTGCGGAAGTGAACTTAGAAATTGAGTTCAAAGCCGTTGGCCGTTATGATATTCTTAATATTTGTAAAAAAAAATAGCCAATATAAGTAATACCACCAAATAATCTAGTGTAAATATTTATTTTAACTGCGTTTACACACAAATTTCTGTACATAAGTATGTTAGTATGTACGAATGAACTAAAACAATATTTTCTTTGCAGGTAAGCGACATTTCAGGATGAAGTTATTGGTTTACATGTGGCTGAGTAAGTAATTATTGATGCCTTGTGCCTACTACTAAAATAGCTAACTTTTAGCTCTTCTACTCCGATTAACTCTCTAAGTCATTTAGAATTCAGTAGAAAAGAAACTTTTATTCGCAGAAGCCCTAGATGCTAGACGGAGATTTATACCCATTTTTTAATTTGCATAAAAATAATTCTATATGTATGTATTTCAAGAATAATATTTTTTTGTTTATTTACATAGTTAAGAGCTATCGCAGTTTAAGAATTTTTTATAATATAAATTCGTACTGATTTTAAACCATTACATTAGTACAAGGATTAGCCTTTGAAACTACAAGGAGAATATTTTATAAGAAA
>NW_023458558.1:24103068-24103591 GCF_013731165.1 Rhagoletis pomonella
GCATTGAGCTTCTTTAACACCAAACAACAACAATGCTCAATGAGTGATTTGCATAATGTTTTTATTTTTTTTTGCGCTCATACGCTACGGCGACTCGCTTAGCATCGCGCATCGATAACAATGTGTACACATATGTTCCTATGTATGTACATATGTATGTATATGTGTATATACCTAGCTGAGCTTTGAAACGCATGAACGCATCAACCGTAAAAATGTATTTATGCATAGATACTATTGTATGCATAGTGTACATATAAGCAGGGTTGCCACTGGAAAACTTTCTTTCCTACAAAGAGCGGGTTCAAAAACTTACCAAATGGCTTCTCTCCTCCCAATTTTTTTAATCAAGAAAACGGCGTTGGACAGCATTAAATACATTTGTTTTTTCTGGTTTTTATACTTAAAATAAGATATCCAGTAAATAAAAAGATCAGAAAATACATATAGCGTGTGTATAAAGTTAGCGAAACAACATGAAAACATGTAGAAAAAATAATTTTGTCGCTCTTTTATTTTTTTT
>NW_023458558.1:24106591-24106947 GCF_013731165.1 Rhagoletis pomonella
GCGGGTAATCTTTATCCCAAAAGAGGGTAAAAGAGATTATATCGCCAGCGAAGTCATTCAGACCAATAAGTCTAACCTTTGTTTTGAAGGCAATGGAGAAGATAGTGGACAACAATATCAGATACAACATTCTGAAGGTAACACCCCTAAAACCTTGTCAACACGCATACAGAGTTGGTAGGTCCACGGACACAGCCCTGTACCAACTGACAACGGAGATTCGGGAGGCCTTTGAATGTTGAAGAAATAGTGCTATGTGCTTTCCTCGATCTATGAAGCCTAGTAGTGGATGAACTCCTCCAGCTTCTCTCTGACAATGGTATCCGCTGCCAAGGCTACGTGGACGATATAGTGAT
>NW_023458558.1:24107047-24109222 GCF_013731165.1 Rhagoletis pomonella
TTTTTTTCTTTCACCACCGGACCAACCTCTCTTACCTTCTTCTTTAAGCAGCTATGTTATGCTGCGCTAGCGACCATGAAGTTTTTGTTTTTGCAATATTTGGCACCGTTTCGAATCAGTTAGACGGATCCAAAAAAAAAATAGATTCCGAACGGTTTCAGGCTCTTCCTCAATTAATTGGCTTCTACAAAACCAATGGTGAGGCCCTTCTAACCATTAATTAAATATTATTTTCCACATAATAGCATTATTTGCAATTTTCTTTGTTTTTTTTTTTGACGTAGAATACGTCTTACCTTATGGTATGGGGGCTATGTTCAAATGTTGTAGTTGTAATTTTTAGAGCTTCACAAAAACGCTTATTGCACGAGAACTAATAAAGCGATTTCAAAGAAAAGTGTGGCGTTTCAAAGATAAAATTCCAAACCTGTTTCATTTTTGTAAATAACCAATTCGGTTTCTGTCGTAAAAACAACGGTAAACATTGCCTTATTTTGGGGTCAATTTTGAGCCTTTAAAGTGCTCTAGCAACTTATTGTTGGCATATATAACTTTCATTTTCGGGATATAGGTTCTTTGGAGCAGTAGAAATATTATCGGGTACAAATTTTATATAAATTTAACAAATATTGAGCATTTTAAGGCAAAAAATTGTTGAAGAAATTTGCAAATTTTTTTCATTACCAAAATGCTCGAAAACCGCTCGAATGATTTTGTTTTTGTTTTCTTTAATCAAAAATTCAAGAGTTTTCCTTTCGTTTGGTATATGGGAAGTATTGGTTGATATCTCCTATATATGTTTATTTTATTCAAATATATATGGGCATAAATGATTTTCCATACAAAATCACCTCGTCATCATTTTGCAAACACGTGCATATGTTGGAAGTGTGGGAAGGAGACAAAAAGTATGTATGCGTATGTAATGCGGCTTTTGATCGCAGCGTATGTACATATGTAAATGCATTTATACGTACATATGAAAGTTTCAGTTAATGTGGATCTGTTTGGTTTTGTTATCGATATTTTTATCGATTTTGTTATCGATTTTGCTATCGATTTTGTTATCGATATTTTTATAGATTTTGTTGCCGATATTTTAATCGATTTTGCCATCGATATTTTTATCGGTTTTGTTACCGATATTTTCACCGATTTTGTTATCGAAATTTGTATCGATGTTGTTATTGATTTTGCTATCGATATTTTCGGAACTTATCGATATAATGATCGATATTTTTATCGATTTTGTTATCGATTTTGTAATCGATTCTGTTATTGATTTTATTATTGATTATTTATCGGTTTTGTTATCGATATTTTTCTTGATTGTTTTAACAATTTTGCTATCGATATTGTTATCGCTTTTGTTATCGATATTTTTGTCGCTTTTGTCATCAATATTTTTATCGATTTTTCTATAGATATTGTTATCGCTTTTGTTGTCGGTATTTTTATCGGTTTTTTTACCGATTTTGCTATCGATATTGCCATCGCTTTTGTTATCGATAGTTTTATCGATTTTTTTATCGAATTTATTACCGATTTTGTAATGGATTTTTTGATAGATTTTGTTATCAATTTTGTTATTGACTTTGGAATCGATTTTGTTATCGATTTTGTAATCGATTTTTCGATAGATTTTGTAATCGATTTTTTATCGATTTTGTAATCGATTTAGTTAACGATTTTGTTATCGATATTTTTATCGATTTTGTTATCGATTTTATTATCGCTTTTGTTATCGATATTTTTTTCTTAGTTTGTGCTTTCGTTTTTGACTTGGATATGCTCTTAACCATACCACGTATTCTACGTTTAAATTTAGCGGGTGTATCTCCGATACAGCCTGCAGACCAAGACGAAGGCGCTGGACTGTTCCTTTTTTTTTGTATGAAAGACTGTTACTTAATTACTGAAATTTTTGCTACTTTCATAAATGCGCACACATGCTGAGCACCATTATATGTACAACATACATTTTTTTATTTTCATATTAGATAGCTGTCGTAGCTGTATGTACATATGTACATATGTATTTACTGCATTACACAATCGACCACCCATAGCGTATGATTAACAAATCGAATTGACCAACATTAATAGTAGCATTGCTGTCAAATAAATTATTTCATGGTAGTGGTCCTGTGTAGCAACTTTCCGCGCTTGAGTATT
>NW_023458558.1:24109322-24115750 GCF_013731165.1 Rhagoletis pomonella
GTTCACACTATTCTACGGTATATTGTGTGAGTCAAAACTGATTTAGTATATGGTTTGAGTGAAATTAAATCAACTAAGTATATACAATGCATGTTCCTGTTATCGGAACTAATATTCACCTTAACAAAGAGATATTCATGAGAATCAAATTAAATAAGCTTAAATGCCTAAATAAGAAGCTCCCAAACTGATTTCAAAAAATAAAGTCAAGCTACTTAGGACACAGCGAGCTGCTATGTAATGACAACACACACTAAATATATGTATGTATGTATACAGCTATTATTGATCCAATTTTATTTTATGGGATCTTAGTATGCATAGTGCCCATCAAATCAGCACCCTTCAGTGACTCGTAAAGTACTTATATAAGAAATCTTAGAAATGTGTATTGTCCGAATCAGATATCCTGGATGCAATCTTGCATTTACCTCCGCCTGATGTAATTGCCCCCGATAAGCGATCATTATTGAAGCTGTGAAATACTTAAAGAAGAAAAAAATACAACTAAAATTATGTTCTTTAACGTTTTTACTTACATCCTAAAAAAAAAAAAACTTTTTCACCAACCAACACACATAGGGGTATTTTGCACATTTAGTCGGTCAAAACTATTTATATTTAGTTATTATATAGTTTAGTTATTTCTTGCAACTTCCTAGATGGAGTTTGTGCCAATGCAATTTTTTTCAATGAATAATGACTTAAACTTTTTGGTCATAAAATGCAATAAAACTACATTTTTTAATAAGTATATTTCTTGACATTTATTTTCTTTGAAAGTACAGTTTATATACTTTTTTGTACTAAGATGATGGTGAGTGCCATGGTTCTGCATCGTTCTAATCATTCTCGCCAAATGATACTGAAACAAAAGATTTGTCATAATGTTTTCACTGTCTGGATTTTTGGATAACCTAGCTCCAAAGGGGCGGTTAATGTGGACGTAATTGTATTGTCTATTCTTTAGCCTCTCATTATTAGTTAAAATAAAAACCTTTGTGATTATAGTTCTATCTATATTTTATATTCATATAATTTAGAATTATGTTGTGAAACGCTAATAAAACAAAATGTTAACCATAACACCAGAAATATTAAGTAAAGCATGCATTTATTGTAGCCTAGTGGAAGAAGATAAACATGTTTCCTTGCATTCGCTAGACTGACTCTATTGCAGCTACGAGGTTGACGCAGAAATGCCGCGAACCTCTCTAACAGCCAAGTAGCCCCGAATGCTTAGGGTTCTGATATACATACATACATACATGTAAAATGCACTCATACGAATAATTGGGCAAAGACATTTGCAACCGCACCACAGTGATATTTCAGCGTAAAAAAATGCAAGTTTTTGAATCCTTTGAACATTTGTACTCATTTTGGAGTCAGAAGGTCTCTGAATTCTGAGTGGTAACCCTCATTACGAGCTCGAAAAAGAGTCAGAAAAGAGCATGCCAATGTGAGTCTAAGTTAGGAGTCATACTGGAGTCAGAAATATAACGCTTTCTGAGTCTTAAAAACAAATATTCTTTATAATTCTTGTTAATAATAAACGTTTACTTCTACGACAATTTTGTTACTTTTGTTCAACTCAGAATTTATGACACCAAAAGAGTCCAAAATTAGTCAATTTGGTTGACTGGTCACAGAATAATTTTTGTTCACGAAAGAAAGACTCATTTTAGGCTCATAAATTCTGAGCACTCAGAAAATTGTTTTAAGCGTATATTCAATATTAATACATACATCTTATTTGAATAGTTTAGCCTAGCAAAGTGATATTTGATTAGGAAAAATTCCTCATACCTTTGTACGAAGTTATCAGTTTTATACAAACAAAAAAAAGCAACAAAACTCTGAAGAAGTTCATTCAACTAAAACTAATAGAGATTTCTGTTCACTTAAGCAATGTGTTTTGCTTATAACTTTTGTTTCTATTATTTTTGTTATAGGTTCATATGAAAATATAGCATTTACTTGACAAAATACAGAAAAATTAGGGCAATTGACCAAAGATTTTAATAAATATAAGCAGACGAAAATGCCACTTTATAAATTCCTAACTTTGACACTTTTTATGGACAAAAACTATGTTTCCTTCGTCTTCTTACTATAAAATAAAATTAAGGACCGGAATATTTTCTATCGATTTCTGAAAAAAAAATTTGCGACTTTTAGCGAGACCTCATGATGGCATTTATGGTATTTTTAAGGCATTTTCGGAGTTAAGTTTTCATGGGAGGTATGTGTTAAAATAAACCGATTACTCCTATCTTTTGGGTGTATAACTATAATATTTTACTAACATACGGGCAAAATTTCGGAATGATAAGTTCATCGGTCCGCTTTTTACGGCCTTTTTAAAGCGTTTTTGGGGTTAACTTTATATGGGTGCTATGCTTTAAAATATATTGATTACATCCATTTATTTTTGTGTTGATATACAAGAATATTATAAACATATGGTCTTAAATACATATCCATTGGTCTACGCATTAGGTCCATCGGTCTATGGCATTTTTAAGACGTTTTTTAGGTTAGGTTTATATGCGAGGTATGCTTTAAAATAAATCGATCACGCCAGTTTTCCGTTTTTTTTTTCTTGATTTATGTCCATAAATTTTACATTCCGAAAATTAAGGTTCTACGCCGATTTCTTCTAATTTTTTCCAAAAAATGTATGTATATGTACCACTGTGCGCCCCCAAAAGGGGTCAGCAAAGCACAAATTGAAATTTCCATTATACACAAACTAATATTTTTTCCTACATACATACATTATTTGCGCAACTATGTATGTACATATGCATATGCCATTCTGCATACATACATATACCAAATTAGCAATTGACGTATGTATATGAATTTTGTGTTTATCTTATATAAATACATAAGAGCCTGTCAGACGTGGCAATGCAATACATTTCGAAAGGGCTGCAAACTGAGAAATTTCAGAAAGCAGTTGCATGAGCAGTCACACCTTGCATGTAAAGTGTCTTTCGTAAGATTTTTTTTTTTCCTTGCGAAAAGGGAATTGCAGATTGCTAGGGTAGCACGAACAAGTTGAAATATATTTTCGAAATCAATTTGCGCTCTCTCAATTGAAGTCACATCTTTCGACTTTTATTTCTGAAACTGATGTCCGAAATATGAAAGAAAGTTCTTCCTGGCCGTTCACACATCGAAATAAAAAATTTCTCTTTCTCATACATACATAGTAGTATAGACAAGAGTATTGGTGCCGGGTAATCGCGCTTGGAAACTTTCACCATTTCAACCTTTTATTGCGAAAATGTGTGGATGGCGTGTTGTGACCACATAAGCTGACTTTGTTATTAGGAATTAATGGCAATATAAAGTCAAATAGACAGCTAAGGCCTAATGAGTTTACTAATATTGAAACTAACTGGGCAATGAGCAAATTTTTTTGGTGGTATGCTATGCCGGCAATACATGGTCATTCGGTCGACTTATTAATGTATGATAAAACACCAACAATAATGGTTATCTGAGGATTATTAAGAGCTGATACGCATTACAACTACATAAGGGTAAGTGTGTACGTACATATGTAAGTATGCATGCTTACTATAATATAGAAATGCTACCTTAATTAAAAACTACGTTTTTTCACAGATTCTTCGATCCTTGGTCCGAGTAACATCTCAAAGTAAAAAAGATTTTTTCTAACACCGATCATCGCTCGGCAAGTAATGGCAAACCACCATGTGTATTTCTGCCTTTAATAAACAGCATAAAACACACATATATATAACATTAGGATGCACACCACAAATTAACGAAAGAAGCTCGCCCAAACACTTAATAAAAGTATAAGCGTTAAGTATTTATTTTTGTTTATAAATTTTTAATTTTTACCCTTCAAATTAAATGATTTTTTTCGCATAAAAAAAAGATGTAAAATTTATACGTATGTATGTATATAGCAGAAGCAAAACTCTCTTACATCCCTTAATTTCTCATGCAGTCCTCCCTTTGCATAGAGATTTTCACCATAATTGCATAATTTGTATTCAATTCCGTCAGTGACCTAAAGCAGTGGTAGAGACAACAATGCATTTAGGACAAGGAAAACTATTCGGCAATAACAATAACAACGAAAATCCTGTCAGATGCTGCGTTGGCTAAAGGTTTTTGCAGTTGTATTGTAAGTTCATAACTTTATTCATGGATTAAATTAAAGCGTTCATCATATGTGTGCATACATATTTCATTTCAACATTAATATGTATAAATACATATGTGTAGCGTATATGTATTATGCTAACTATTATTGTCTCCCTTTTCCGCCACAGGCTTTTTATTTACGCTTTCTTCAGTTGCAACATAATTTTAGGCGAAGGGGATTTCAAAAATCTTCCTTTTCTGTGCTTAGTTTTTGTTGCCGATTTGCATACTTTTTATTTTTGCAAATTGTAACTAAAAGAATAATTACAATTTCGGGTTTCACGTACATTCTTTGTATTTTATTGCTACTAAGGTTTGTTTGAAGTAGCTAGTAAAATATGAAACAAAAAGAAACCACCACGAAAAAGAAGCTAGCCGAAAAATTAAGATGCTAAAAGAGATCTCATAGAGAATACATATGTACATACATACATATATTTTTTGATATAACTAATGGCCAAACTTATGTTAAGTTGAACTTTAAGTTCCAAGCAAAATCCAAAAATATTCCAAAAAAATTTGACTCAAAGTTACACAAACACAGGCCAAACAATTTATAGCAAAGTTATAAACTTAGAAAGTAATATTTGTGAAACTTCGTTCAACACATATGTATGAAGTTTAGCAAACAGAAAATCATCGGAAAAGTGCTTTCGTAAAAAGTTAAATTCGATTTGACAGAAAAAAAACGCTCCAGAAATAGGTTTTGCGCTGAACTCACTAAATTCTTTTACACGCATTGCATTTGTATTTTATATTTATGTTAGAAATTTAATACTTTTTAAGAAATCTTTCACGTTTAAGTTTTTAAGACTTGTACATAGAAGCGATTTATACACTTTTGTCGAAACTAAAGAAGTTTACTGATATGCCTGTAAAATTATCATGAAACATTATATATGTACAAGGACGTATAACTTGTTACGCTTCGAAACGTCCTTTAATTACTTTATACACAATTTTAAAAACATTTTGTTACATTATTACTTAGAATTATTACGTCGGGTAATATAATTCGAAATCCGACTTCTAGTCACTCCAACCTTAGACTATTTAAGTAATTAAGCACATTTTAGAGTGTCGCGTGTTTCAAACTTTTGATGGAGAAGATAATCGTCCGCCAAGGTGTATCAGTCTGCGTTTCACGATATTTACGTGGGCAGGAATATGATTATTCTCTGCAGAAAGACTGATTTTATTTAAATCACACCTTAACTTGCAGTGTCCTCTCAGGTAGCCTGTATACCATTCCGGCTAACTTTAAGGAGTCGTTCTGAAAAATTTCTCCTGGAAGAGTTATGAATTCCTTTGAATGTCTCATTCCCTTTGACTGCCGCCAGTGTGGACAGCAAACTAGAATTCTTCCCAACTCCTCAACAGTTCTGCAGTGTATCCCTTAGTTGTGCCTTCAAACCGTTCATGCCCAGTGACCCACCACTACGTCACTCTATTATTATGGGCTTCTAGGCTGTTCAGAAGAGTTTTACACTTTTCACTCACAAATCTTGATGTTCTAAATGAGTCTAAAATCTCACACACACTTCGATTGTGAAGACGTCCGCCTGGAATATGGTTGAGTATGAGCCCATTGGCAAACTTTTCTGGCAACTGGGTAAAATTACACCTGTCAATATAAAATACTTGGGACCCTTTGTCTATCATAGATATTATCGCTTCATGGCAGTCCCTTTCGGGAATTCTGACCTTGTAGGGCTAGCCAATGGATAATTTCGGTGAAGTCATCCAGATCATCCAGAAATGGCTAACTCCCTCCAACAGGTCTCCTTTTCAATCAGAACACACAGAGGAGGAATGCCTGTAATCACACCAAAGAAATCAGTTGTACCACGCTGATCAAGCGATGTAGCTTGCTTATAGCTGACACCCGCACTTGCTTGCTTTGCTTTTTAGCCAAACAAGCAAAAACATTTGTTTCGTTTTACTCCTTTTGGCCCTTGTGTAGCATATACATAATTAGCTCTATATTTCACAGAAAAAATAAGGAAACAACCCAACCACATAAAAAAATGAACGAAATTTAGACGTGATAAAGATAAAGCTACTCTGATGAATACAAGCCGAGATAAAAGCTCGGATATTGAAGAAAAATGCTTATATTCAAGTGAGTCGGGATCTATGTGCGCTGTAAGCGCTAATGACTACACTGCGTATACGTAACATTGTACTTAACCCTCTCAGTACAAAAAATCAGCCGCTGAAGCTAAAGATCTGAAAAT
>NW_023458558.1:24115850-24150299 GCF_013731165.1 Rhagoletis pomonella
CCAAGCAAAATCCGCTAATTGTCCCCCATAACGTCGGCCGTTTCTGACGGATTTGCTCTGTTTAGTGGCCCACATTTGAGATTCGTCTCGGGCCCGAATTCTTCTCTACGGCTCTGAACCTGGGATCTTCAGGAATCTAACGAATAAAACCGTGCGACAAAAAACCAAAATACATATTTCAAAACACAAGAAAAAATCAAAAAGCTCACGAAACTGGTGGCCAAATATAGTAAAACTGCATTTTTTGGTTTTCTCTTTGACATCAGTTTTTTTTTTTAGAAAGCACTTAGAAATTTCAAGGCTATGATTAATTCAAAGAAATTAGTTAAAAAGTTCAGTGAAATGAAGAATATTAAGGTAGGTACCAAATTAAAGAGAAAACCCTGTAGATTTTTTTGGGTCGCAAGGACGAATAGGTGCCGAAAATGTCCATTGAAATAATTTTTTTTTATCCTAAACTTATAAAGTTATATGGACAAATTTCGAGGATGTACATTGGGTTGGTCCAAAAAAGCATGTGAAGAAGTAAATTCGGATTTTTTTTTTGCCTTCTCATTGCGCTCTCCTTAATATTTGTGCGAAACGGAAAGGTAAAATTTTTCGGTAGAAAAGAAAACGTCATTAATTTTTATAAAGTTTTATAATTTGTTTTCTTGCATGTTAAATTGTGGGAACGATTTATGCACACGGAATTGGCGATAGGGCTGAAATTTTTTTTTTTTACAAATGTCTAGCTATACCCTGCAGTAAAATTTGGAGACAGTCTCTTAAAGCGCTAGTTCCGCCCTACACATTTCAGAACTATCTCTGAACTAGTGCAAAACGGCTGCAGAGAGGGACAGTTGAAACTTTCGGCGTGTTAATTGCGCTCTGTTGAGAAGTAAATGCACAAATTCTCACTTCTCGTACAATACGAAAATAGCTCAGCGGGAAGACCTCCGACTCTAACATCGTTGGTCACGAGTTCAAATCGCGGTGGAGGCAGTTGTGATTTTCAGATTTAAGAAATTTAAATTGTTGAGAGTGCCGCTTAAAAATTGAAGAGAAAGTGATCAAATTTAATATAAAAAGAAAAAAAAAAAAAAATAAAAATTTAATAAAATGCTATCTGTAAAAAAAGAGAAAAAACGAAAAAAATATCAAAAAATCGAATAATCAGAATTTTTTTAAATAAAGAACTCATTTTCGCAGATGTGTTCAAAATGGAACCAGTCCAGAATAGAAAAATAATCAAATAACCGAGTTTTAAAATTTTTTCTCACAAAAAAACTTACTGTCTTAGAACTGTCCAAAATGGAACCAGTTTAGAACAAGTTCGAAAGTTCTGCAGAGCGGGGCAATTTCCACTTCGTAGGACATCGCCATGTAAAAAGAGACAGTTGAAAGCATTGCGTTGGGATAGATCGAGAACAAGTACCGCGTCTTAAAGAGCTAGTTCTGCGCTAGTCCTGAACTAGCGCGATTTACTGCAGGGTAATTATACAGACACTTAACACCGTGCGACAGGCAATTTTACACACACAAAAATCAATATATCGCGAAGCCATAGGCCAAATATATGCAGTCAAATTGCGTTTATAATTTTCTCTTTGCAATGTACTCTCTCTCAGTGCAATGTACTAAGAGAAAAACAGTATGAGTATCAAATTAAAGAGAAAATTCTGTGGAGAAAAAACAGATTAACCTTCTTGGTGCATAAGGTATTGAAAATCTGCTTTTAAAAATTCATCCGTGAATATCCTTGAAATGTTGCATTATTTATTTTGAAAAAAAAAATATATGTTGAGTACTAATATAAACCTCACAAAAAGGGGAAAGGTTATCAGTTCGTCGGAATATTATTTTTTTATACATGTTACCACATAACTTTAAACCATGTTAACCGATTTCTTAATAAGTTTTTTAAATGAAAGAAGTAACTTCACAGGTGGTCCCATATTAATTTGGTTTAAATCCGATCATTGGAACATAAAGAGATTAACGATAATCTTAAATTTTTATATGAGAATTGAAGTCAGTTTTGTTTTTTGTTATAAATTACATTCTACGTTGCACTAAATTTTTTAAATAATTTTTGGAATTCTTTGTTCTGATAAAAAAATTTTAAAACTAAAAACGCAGTTTTACTATATTTGGCCCATAGCGTCGTGAGTATATCGCTTGCTTGGTGTGCTATGAAATTGTTTTGTTTCAACCTGTGCCAAACTTTTTACTAAGAATTTTTAGAAAAATTCTAGGTACGCAATTTTATAGCCCATTAAATAATAGGAGGACAAAGTGCAAGTTTCAAGTGATTAAAAATGACGTTGATTATTTAAATTTTTATTTTTGCTGGCGGTGTCAAGCATTTTCTTCCACACAAAGTATGTTCGAAAAGTTGTTTATATGGAAGAAATTGCCCAGCATCGGAAATGAAATCCCAAAAAATCAACGGAAACTTGCATTTTATTTTATTATAAATTAATGTTGATTGGATTTTTATAAATTTTTAAATGCGCATTTATATTCAGTTAATTAAATGTAAAATGAGGTAGACTTTTATAAAAATTTGATGAAAAATTTTGAATATCTAAATCCTGAGACTAATCCCGGGATCTCGGAATTGTATAAACGAGATCCCGAAAATCCCGGGATCGCAAAAATCGAAAAAATTAACATCCATAGTATGTATGTAGTAAGGAGAGTGTGTTGGTCTGAAATTCTATTAGTTTACTTAGTATGTACATTAGACTGCATCACCAAAAAAAGTTGCGGTTTTTCCGCCTGGATTACAAAATCTATTATATTTTAAGACGTCCGCCAAAATATTTCGGAAAAATATTAAGATTTAAGTGAGCTGGACCGATTTCCATATCCCAATCCCTTCGTACCGCTGCGGAAGAGGTTGTTGGTTACTACAAACCGCGCAGAAACAACTGGTACGACGAAGAGTGCCGCGTGGCTGCTGCAGAAAAATACGCAGCATACAAAGCTACCCTTCAGCCAATGGCGACACGCCTTTTCAAGAGAAAGAAAAGAGAGGCAGAAAGGCGTGAGTGCGAAGAGCTTGAGATGCTGGCAGACAGGAACGCGGCTCGAAAATTCTATCAGAAAATACGGCAGCAATCAAATGGTTTTAAGACCGGGGCTAGCGCCTGCAAAGATGAAGATGGAAACCTGGTAACAGATGTCCATAGTACACTTGAGATATGGAGGGAACACTTTTCATTGCTTTTAAATGGCGAAACAGATGGCGCGTTTGATGAAGGAGAACCCGAACCAATGTATAGGGACGAAGATCACGTCCCTCAACAGGACCAAGACGAGGTGAGAACAGTAAAAAAGCGGCTTAAGAACAACAAAGCCCCCGGAGCCGACGGTATACCGGCTGAGCTGTTCAAAGCCGGTGGCGAAGAGTTGGTGGGGCTTATGTACCAGATTTTAAGCAGAATTTGGTCTGATGAATACATGCCCGAAGAATGGAATCTCAGTGTACTTTGCCCAATCTACAAGAAGGGAGATCCCGCCGTTTGCGCCAATTATCGCGGAATAAGCCTTCTTAATATTGCATACAAGGTCCTGTCGACGATACTGTGTGAAAGACTGAAGCCGTTCACGAACCAGCTGATTGGACCTTATCAGTGTGGCTTCAGACATGGTAAGTCCACCAATGACCAGACGCCATGTCCAAATTTTGGATCCCCGAAAAACTAATTCGGCTATGTAGAGTGACGTTAAGCACAACCTTCAGCTCCGTCCAAATTGGGAAGGACCTCTCCGCGCCGTTTGAGACCAAACGAGGTTTTCGACAAGGCGATTCACTCTCGTGCGACTTTTTCAATCTGATGCTGGAAAGCGTAATAAGAGCTGCCAATCTGAATCGCAGCGGCACCATATATAGCAAAAGAACAATGCTGCTGGCGTATGCAGATGATATTGATATCGTAGGTCTGAAACAAAGCGCAGCATTTTCCAGTTTAGAAAAAGAAGCTAAAGAGGTTGGTCTAGCGGTGAACGAGGGAAAGACAAAGTACCTCCTGGCAACATATAAAGAGTCCACGCGCTACGGGACACACGTCACTGTTGGCAGATATAACTTTGAAGTAGTGAAGGACTTTGTCTACCTAGGATCCCGCATAAACACCACCAACAAAGTCAGCCTGGAGATCAAGCGAAGAATAACCCTTGCCAACAGGTGCTACTTTGGGCTCGGTAGGCAATTGAAAAGCAGAGCCCTCTCTCGACGAACGAAACTCACGCTCTACAAATCTCTTATCATGCCCGTCCTTTTATATGTCGCAGAATCTCGGACGATGTCGAACAAAGATGAGAAGGCTTTGGGGGCTTTCGACAGAACTATTTTACGCAAAACCTACGGCCCTGTTTTCGTGGATGGCGGATATCGGAGAAGATAGAATGACGAACTGTATGAGCTTTTTAACGACATGGACATAGTTAAGCGCATAAAAATACAGCGATTGCGTTGGCTTGGACATGTTGTACGCATGGATGACGACTCTCCGGTGAAAAGATCCTTCGACTCCGCACCCATGGGCGGACAACGAAAGCAAGGGCGCCCACGAACGCAATGGAAGGACCAAGTGCAGAAGGACCTGTCTGCGCTCGGGATAACCAACTGGCGCAAATACGCGCAGGAGAGAAGCAATTGGAAATGCTTTTTGGTCTCGGCCCAAACCGATAAACGGTTGTAGTGCCAAATAAGAAGAAAAAGGACCGATTTTAAAATACCTCCTTAAAATATTGTGGTGGACGTCTTAAAATATAATAGATTTTATAATTCCAACGGAAAACCAGTACCGATTTTTTTTTTGTATGGGGAGTGATGCAGTCTAATGTACATGCATATGTCCCATAGGAAGATTGTGAGAATACCAGAGCATCCAAGCTGGCACATTGCATTTTATTGTTGGCTTATGCAGCTCGGTATTTTCATTTCATTTCAACTATTTAACTTATAAAATTTGCTTTGTACTTAAAAGCGGAAAGCGTATTCGTTTTCAATAACTGCATACGGTTCCAGCCAGCCCTGCAAAAATCGTTCGACCATGTGGTCCATTTGTGCCGTATTGGAGTACCTACAAAATACTACGCTCTAATTCTGTACAGGACCATATCGTGTCTCTACAACAGCTTATTGTTACCCGATCATTGCTAATGTTTTAACGCTAGTAATCACTAAATGATGCTTATTGTGCTGTGTTTTCAAGAGGTAGGTACGCCATGGAGGATTCCCTAGCCTAGGAGTACTTTTGTGCCTGTCCTAGGACATCGCAATGCTAACTGGATCGGTTAATTTTGGAGTACTCCCTGATCCTTAGGGAGTACTCTTTACATGCGTGCATGGAGTAGTCGCGATTTTTGCAGAGACATCGCCCAGAGGTAGTGCATACATACACACGTACATATACATATGTATACTTATATGTGTGTGCGTTTATGCATACTTGTATGTACTCCGGTAATGTTACTCCAGTTGTTAGTCAGCGAAAATAAATCTGATTTTATGCATACGAGTACTTTGAGCATCCTGTACGTTTCCGACACACATATCCTTTTAGCCATTCTACGGCATTCTTCTATTCTCCAATATGTATGCACATAGATATCTATCTTTTGGAATGTTCAAGATATTTACATTTTTGCTACTCGGCAATAAAAAGCGCATAAAGTATGTTAAACTCAAAACGTAAAGTAGAAAGCTGCAGCAAATCAAATAAAGTCTAATATCAAAGAAATAAGGGCAATAATAGCAAGTGCAGGAGCAGATAGACTAGTTTTATGCATGTTCATACCTATAGTATACGTAAGTAAATATGTATGTATAAGTTGGAAAAAAAGAAATCATGAAATATGAATGAATATTTACGATTTGCTGCATTTGACGACAAATTTTGATGGCATACAGATTTTTATGTATGCTATTTAAGTGGCTTCAAAAAACAAACTTACACACAATTTAAAATGCGCATTGCAAGAGAATTCTGCACCAGTAAGTAACGCATCGTACGATGTGGGTACCCCCAAGCCAATTTTAAGACGGAAGAAAAACATTTTTGTCATTAAGGTTCGTTAAAAGGTTTCCAACATACAGCACTTTAAAGAAAATATATGTATGACGTTTTCTTAAAATTTAAGTCCCGTGTAAACCCTACGTCATATGCAAAATATGCTGCACGTATATTCATGTCAGCTAGACCTTAAATCTCTTCAACTTTCATCCAAATCCTTAGAGGTCGCGCACAGAGGTGGCCGCAGTGACATTAAATGCTTCATTTGTATTCTTATATAGCTTTTGTACAAAAAAAACCCCAATCTACTAAAGAAGAAATTCGATGGATAAATAAAGAAAGTTTTGATTTTTTGTATGAAGTATGAGCTGGAAAGAATGTTACTCATACGCCATGTTCGAGTGCGGCTTTTTAAATACGAGTATGGTGTGTGACTACGGTGACCATCCGTCCTGTATTATACGGGACAGTCCTCTTTTTTGACCCATTGTCCTGTTAATTTATTTATTTTATACGGGACGCCAAATGTTCCGTATTTCTTTTAATGTCCTGTATTTGTCCCGTATTCGGTGCTCCGACGCCTTAACAGCTCATTAAAATGGCATGCCTATGAACGAGTTTTAAGTGGTGTTGGCATATACTTAATCGTAATTTTCTTTATAAATAGTTATTATTTTCAAATCTTAATGCCTGTGATTCGAATCGAGGAATACATACAGTGGCCAAAACAGAAATTAGGACTCGACATTTTAGTAAGTTTTGGCTATTTTTCCTTAGTTTATTTAATGTTTATTATTTTTTTATGAAAGTAAAGCTCTTTTCCTAACAAAAGCCATATAATACCAAATTTCAAACTATGACCAAAAACTATAAAAATTAATTCTGCAATGTTTCAGCAAAATTTCAAACTTTTTAATTAGAATCTTTAGAAAAAAATTTGGTTTGCAGTTTTGTAACTCATTAAAATTGAGTACAATAAAGTGAGAGTGGAAAGTGCTGCTCATTTACTTCTCTTTCAAAAAAAAAAAAAAAAAAATGGTCGAACATACATACTTTGTATGAAAAAAATGCGTAACACCGTCAACAAACAAAAAAAGCCAAAAATTAGTGGTAAGCCTTGCCGACTTAAAATTGCACTTTCTTATACTAAAATTTAACGAATTTTTTTTTTTACAAATTTTATGGGGTAAAAATCTCGAGAAAATTATCCCACAAATTTTTGATGTTACTATAAGGGTACTGTTTCAGGGAAAACAGTGTGGAAAAAAATTTCCAAATTAATTTTTGTCCCGTATTCGGCTTTAATAAATATGGTCACCGTATGTATGACTAACATTCTATCCTGCTAATATTTCATTCAACACTTGTTTATTAATAAATCGTTTTTCTTCGTTAGTAGTTTGATTTTTTTTTTTTTAAACAGGCTTTAACAGAAATAGCAAAAATTTAATGCAAATTAAAATGGTAATATCTTTGGAAAGTGACATGATCTAAAAAAAAAAAAACGGTATTGAGATTCATAACTAATTTTTTTGCGTAATTTTAGCGTCCCTACAGTGTAATTTGTCACTCGTGCAAAAAGTTATGTACGTACATTGATTTTAAAATGAGTGAAATATCTGAAGAAATATGCGAATCCCATCGCTATATCTTCTATATATTAATACGCTAACATAAATTTTGTCTCCGTTCGTTTGGCGATTCTACCGAACCGATTTCAAAACCAAGAACACCGTTGGAAAGGCATTTTTCCGTAGATGAGCAGAGTTTTTATGGTTTTACAATTGATTGAAAATTACCGTCAAAACCGTCGTTTAAACATTTTCGAATTGTGTATACATGTTGCTGCAACATGTTCAATTTGACATGTTTCGCCTGTTGTTTCACTACACATTTGAAATTAAGCTTTGAAATAAAGATAAATATGAAGATGAAGAAATGAATGAATGAAGATGAAGTCAAAAAAAGAAGGCAAAAGTGAAGATAAAGACGAAAATGGAGACAATGACAGACAGATACATAAGAAGTAGGGTAACTGAAAGAGTAAGAACATTTCTTGAATTTATGAAGTGAAACTGCTTTAGCGGCAGTTGGTTGGTTGGGAGTAAATTGTCAAATTCAAGGGGAATAATGCACATGGAAATGGTTCTCAGCGGTTTAGCGGTTTGAGAATAAAAACAAAAACAAAGATGCCTAGAGGTACAGGCAAAACGAAGATCAAAGTAAATTTAAACACTTTAAGGTAAAGGTGAAGAGGAATATGCAGAAAAAAAGATAAACATGATGAAAAGGATGAGGATGAAGATCGATATAAAACTCGATATTTTTCACGATATAATAATCGATATTGTTATCGATAGAATAATCGATATTGTTATCGATACTGTTATTGATTAAATAACCGCTATTGTAATCGATATTATAATCAATATAGTAATCGATATTGTTATCGATACAATAATGGATATTGTTATCGGTATAATAATCGATTAAATAATTGATTTTTTGATCGATTTCGTCATTTATATTGTTAAAGATATGTACAATAATCGATACTGATGACTGTTATATTTATCGATGAATTAATCGATTTTGCAATCTTTGTATTTTTCTATGTTTATGGATATTGTTATCGGTATTTTTATCGACACAGTTTTCAACAGTGTTATCGATATACTAATCGGAACATGGAATGTGATCACATTACATGACATCACATAACATTTTATCGCATGATATGAAGAGACATCACATGATATTACATCACATAATATGACATCACATCACACGATATCACGTGACATGACATTATATGATATGACATCACATTATATGGCATGACATCACATGACTTGACATCACATGATATGGCATCGTATGATATGACATCATATGGTATGACATCAGAGGATATGACAACATATGACATGACATCCTATCACATCATATTAAATCACGTCATATCTTATCACGTCATCGCACCTCATCTCATCTACGTAAATAGAAAAAGAAAAGAATAAAAGCAAAGATGTGAAAGATAAAAACAAAGATGAAGACCAAGGTAAAGTTACCGATTTCAAAACCAAAAACACCATTGGAAAGGTAATTTTCTGTAGATGAGGAGAGTTTTGATAGTTTCGAAATTGGTTGAAAATCGTTGTTTAAAAATGTCCATATTTGTGTATGGTTGTTTTTGCAACCTGTTCAATTCAAGCGTTTCGCATTTTGTTTTACTTCGTATTTGAAATTAAACTTTGAAATAGATATAAATATGAAAATGAAGAAACAAGCGATAACGATGAAGACTAAAAAAAGGCAAAAGTGAAGATAAAGACGAAAATTGAGATAAAGGCGAAAATGTAGACAATGAGAAATACATAAGAATTAGGTTAATAGAGTTGAAATTTTCCGATAGGAATCGAAATAAAAAATCAGCCATAAAGGTTACTGAAATTTATCGAATCATCGAAGTTTATAATTATCGAAATTTATCCATGCTTATTAAGTTATCACAACGTATCGAATTATTCAAATTGTTCAATGTTTATTGAGTTGTCGAAATTTATAGACACAGAAACTTAGTTGTCGAAATTTACGGATAGTTATCGAGCTATAAAAACATGTGGGATTATCGAAATTTGTCAAGTTAAAGAAATGTATCAAGTTATCGATATTAATTGAATTATCATTATTTATAGACTTAACGAAATTTATCGAGTTGTAGTAATGCATGGAGTTCTTTCAACTTACAGAGTTATCGATAACTATTGATCTACTGAAATTGGTTGGTTCAACGAAGCGAAGTTTATGTAATTTTGAAAATATATCGATTTATCGAAATTTCAACGTTATATAAGCTTATCGATTTATCACTGCTTATCGAATTTAATCGTCCTAACAGAGTGTAACGAGTTATCAAAATGTTTAGATAGTTTTCGAGAAATGTGGTGATGTTAAAAGTAAAAATTTATAAAGGTATCCAAAGTTTTTACATTTTTGAGTTATCGAAATTTATCGAGCCATCGAATTTCACAGTTATCGAAATTAGTCGAGTTATCGAATTTTGTTGAGTTATCGAATTGTAGTGTTCTTGAAATTCATCGAACTATCGATATGTATCAAATCATTGAAATTTATCGATAAACTTGAATGTATCTGGTCAATTCCAAGTCCTGCCGAAGTTCTCCAAAGACCTTCTCAGATAAAAAAAAAAAATTTAGTTACGTTTTAGCAGAAGATTTTCCGGTTAGTTAATTTGTACCGTATAAGTTTTGCTACGTGTTAAGTTAGAAAACCTCTCCAATGCTTCTAAAACAAGAAAAACTGTCGAATTTCGACAGTAACTGGCACTCTAGTATAGATGAAAACGCTGCAAAAACACGCCGCAAAATTTGTAAAGTGACCAGTGAAAATTCTAAGAGTGAATGCCGCACCCAGGAGTGGTTTTATCGACTCATTAGCGGAAACTTTTATGTCAAACATGCGCTTCGCTCCGGTCGGCTAGACAGAGTCGATGAAATATTGCACGTAGTTGAGAAAGATCAGCAGGCAAGCTCTCAGGAGATAGCGGAGGTACTAAACCTCAACCACATGATAGTTTGGCATCATCAAACCAATTTGATTGACCATCAGTGAAACGCTACGAAAAAATCCAAACAATTTTTGAAGCGAATCATTACGGGCGTTGATGTACTACATGGCGTATGAGTAACATTCTTCGCTGCTCATACTTCTTATAAAATCATTGCTCATTTTAATTTGATCATTCGATAGATAGATAGAGAGATTTCTTTCATTCCTTTCATTTGCTAAAATTCGAATTAAGATTGCCCAATTGGTTCGTAAGATATGCATGATTAAGTCGAACAACTTTGTTTTTTGTTTGTTGAATAACGGTAAATTGCAAACATATCCAAAACCTGTCCATAAAAAAGGAAATTCATTTTCGGAATCAGCGCGCATGGTCAAAGACCGTTTGAATGAAGCCATCAAGAAAGAGCGACCAGAATTGGCGAACAGGAGTTATGCTTTATCAGGCAATGCAAGCCCCACACACATCTTTGATGACTCGGAACAAATTGACGGAACTTGGTTGAGATGTTTTAATGCATACACAGGACTTTTAATATGACCCTATGACGGAACCTGAGATGGAATGACTATTGATAGAGAATCAAAAATTGCTGATCTACGAAAACTTTTTCCGTGCTTTTGTTGGAAACTATAATTTTTAATATTTTTTTTTGCAAAATATTTGCAATAAAAACGATTTTATTGAATTTTTTAAACAATTTACAATTTTTCGCAAATGGCTTATTTCGAAAACTATATATAGTTCGTATTGGGCGTGGCAAAAGGACAATGAGTTTTTCTTAATAGAACTCGGGTGCGCCTTGTACTTGTATACTAATGTAAAATTTTCGCTGAATCCGAATACGAAGTCAAAATATTAGAGAGTAGAACAGGTTTTGAGATATAGCCAAATTCCTGGTTTTGATATCTGAAAAAAAGATGATGTATATGAATTTTCATGAAAATTTTTTCGCGCAATCCGGAACGTGCACTCACTTAATGCAATTTTCTTTGGATGTGGAGGGCCAATCTTAATATTCTTTTTATTTTACTAAAGGCAATAAAATTTTCCAACCGGATAAGCAATTTAGGAGCTTAAGATGGATTTATTGACAAGTTTGCATAATTTGTAACAAAATTTCCTAAAATTTTTATTTTCGGTACAAACATCAACATGAAAAAACTGCTTTCTTCCAGTTTCTTTCTTGGACTTATCTAAATTAAATTATAATTGTAGATTTGTATGCTTACTTAAGTTAATATACAAACAAAAGGCTCACATGTTAATGAAATCGGGGAAGACCCACAACGAGCTCGGAGAGAGGCTCATCGACCTTGCCGCAACACGGAACATGGTACATAGTTATTTCTCCATAAAACCATTTGGGTGTCCACTGATCAAAGACGAAAAACCAAATTGATAACATTGTAATACGCACCCAAAAGTAAAACGACAACCAAAAATATTCGCAATCGACCCGATATAAAAGAGCACTGGGAATGGATCTACCAAATCTTGGTACGCATACAATTTTGTGTATTTTATTTACTTATTTTAAATTGAACTTCATTTTGTAAGCTGACCCTACCTGACTACGTCCTTGATACTGCCAGTTGGCTGCAGATGATTGTGTTGCTTCATTGGACAACACTTCTTCTTCTTCTTTGTCCTTTAATCCAAAGCGCCATCCATCTGATTCGATTTTTGGTAGTCGCTTTGATTTCCTTCCGACTTAACCCGAGTTGCTTCGGCTACCGCTGGACTGTTCTTCGCCATGTTTCACGCGGTCTGCCAAGAGACCTTCTTCTTCTTTTTTTTTGGCGCTGTAATCGCCTAAATGATTTTGGGCTAGTCTACAGACAGATTTTTTACATGGACGAAATCACACGGTTTAGGTCGAAACCCAGTTTTAGCAACGAAAACATGTTTTCGATTTCGGTCAGAACAAGGTATTAGCTTTACTGTGTAGCGCGTTGTCTGTTTTAGACAGATCAGAAAGAGGGTGAGCCAAAAGACGTACCTAAATACATACATCGTAAGCGTAGTTACGCTTTCTTAAAAGCAGCTGATTTAGAAAAACTGTCACTGCCACAGCGCTATTGTATTTTGAGCTTTAAGCTCACCGAAAATGTTACCATTTTCTTAATGGGCACTTACACCAACGCACAATATAAGTACATGCATAAGTATGTCACTCGGAAAAGTGCAAATTAATATGCGATAAGTCCTGCTGCTGGGTATGCTTTTCAACCCGCATGCCAGCAGGCACTTGTACAGTCCGCGACAAAACGATAGCAACTAAACATTTTGAATAGTTTTGACTATTTATCTCCTCTTTGTTTAATGTTCATTATCTCTATTTAAAAGTATAGTTCTTTATCTAACCAATACCATATAAATAAATCCAAATTTCTGACTTTGTACAAAAAATTATAAAAATTTCACGAATTTTTCAACCCAATTCCAGACATTTTAATTTTAATTTCTAGAATACTTTGTGGTATGCAGTTTTATAGCTTACTAAATTCTAGTTTGTAGTTGCTAAAAAATTGCTTTGCTTTTGATAATTTTTTTTTGCTTTCGGTATTACGCATTTTCTTCCATATAAAGTCATTTTTGATATTGAAAAAAGTACATGACAACGTTAGAAAAAAAAAATCAAGAATCAATGTGATTTTTTAGCAACTTCAAACTGTCACTTTATTATACTAGATTTCAATAAGCTATAAAACTAATGCCAAAAATTAATTAAGAAACTCTAAATAAAATACTTGGAATTGGGATGAAAAGTTTGTGCAATTTTTTAAGTTTTTGTATAAAGTTTAAAATTTGAACTTTAATAAAAAACGAATGAACATTAAAAAAGCAAAAGAAAATTAGTTAAAACTGGTAAAAATATGTGATGTGTTATCTTTTGTCGCGGGCTGTATGTACATATGTACATACACAATTATGCGTATTTACAAGTATTTCGCAGCCGAAAATGCTGGAATTTCATTTCTTGAAAAGTTCTGACTGGAGAGACAGAGAAAGAAAAAGAAAATACCACTCATGCAAATAAAATATGCATAGCAACGCAATGCCGTAGGACGTCACTGGCAGAACATCAAAGTTTGCTTACTTAATATGACTACTATGTATGCACGTGCGATTGCATATAAATGGCATTTTCGTGGAATGTTCATATTTTGTCTGCACTCGAGTATTACAATGCCATTTTGCAAATGCCTTGCACGTAAGCCTCTACATACATACGTACATATGTACATAAGTAGTGGGCATCTTTTATGATTCATATATTGTAAATGCCACTTACACTCTTCCCACGTAGTAAATGCACTCAGACATACATTAATGCGTATGCATTCATACATACATACATATGTACATACAAATCAACAAAAATTATTATATGGGTCATTCCATAAATATTTACAACTCAATATTTTTTTTTTGTGGTGAAATATACTTTTTTCGTCCTGATATTCGAAAATCTCGAAAAATATTCCCGAAATTTTGAACTCACGGAGAAGTATCTTTTTACCTTCCTTTTTTATCATTACCTTCCTTTTATTAGCTCGGGATGTAACTATGTAATATTGATGCGCCTAAAAGATGCAGCGATTTCTATTCTCAAGTTACATACCTGATGACAGTACGAATGGCAATTATAATAGGGAGGTTTTTTAAACTATAATGTTATTTCAATTGATTGCAGTTAATAAAATATTTGTCGGAGAAAATCAGCCAAGGTATCAAAATGTCCGTAAGGAGATAGATTAAAATAAAAATAAAAAAATTTTAGATTAAAAATCGCATATCTTTTTATTATTTTTATACCTTTCATGAGCATGAAATGGTATTATAACTTTGGTCCGATGTTTGTAAGTACCAGAACAAAAAGAGATAGACCCATTAAAATGTATACTTATATGATCAGAACGTCGAGCTGAGTTGATTTAGCCATGTCCGTCTGTCCGTCTGTCCGTCTGTCTGTCTGTTTGTATGCAATCTAGTCTCTCAGTTTTCGAGATATCCGTATCAAATTTGGTAGGTGGGTGTATTTTTATAATGTATTAATCATTTGTCGGAACCGGCAGAATCGGACCACTATAACATATAGCTCCCATACAACAGATTGTTCAGATATGAGATTTTTCGTTATAACTTCTCCATTTATGCAGCTACGAACATGAAATTTTGCAGTACTTGCACCCATTATCAACAGAATACTTACAGTGAAAATTACGAAGATCGGGTCACTATAACCTATAGCTCCCATACAACTGATTGTTCAGATATAAAATTTTTCGTTATAACTCCTCCGTTTATATAGCTAGGAACATGAAATTCCGCACTATTTTCAATAAATATCAACAGAAAACTTACAGTGAAAATTAAAAAGATCGGGTAACTATAACCTATAGCTCCCATACAACTGATTGTTCAGATATGAGATTTTTCGTTATAATTCATCCATTTATGTAGCTAGGACCATGAAATTTCGCGCTGTTTTCACTCATTATCAACAGAAGACTTACAGCGAAAATAACAAAGATCGGGTCACTATAACCTGCAGACCCCATACAACTGATTGTTCAGATATGAGGTCTTTTATCATAACTCCTCCATTTATGCAGCTAGGAACATGAAACTTCGCACCATTTTCTCTCATTATTAACAGAATACTTACAGTGAAAATAACAAGGATCGGATGACTACAACATATATCTTCCATACATCTGATTGTTCAGATATGGGATTTTACTGTAAAACTTCTTTATTTGAACAGCTAAAACCGATAAATTTCGTAAGATATTTTATAAATAATAATGCAAAGTCTACTGAGAAAATCATCAAAATCTATGCTGTATAAGCTTTATCTCCTATAGCACTGATTGTTCAGATACCAGTTTTTGCCATATATCTCCTTTATGTAGGAAACTAAACCCAATAAATTGTGTTACCGGTTTACATATCGATCACATAGCAGTGAAAATCACTTAGATTGGTGCCATATAAAGTATATCTTCCATACCTCTGATTTTTTAGATGCGATTTTTTATATAAGTATGTAACTCCTCTATCAATGTATGCACATGTATTCAAAAGCAGTAATCTGTCAAAGTAAAATTTGCAGATGTTCATGAAAGGTATGAAGCCTTCGGCATAGCCGAAGACAGCGCTGCGCTTACTTGTTTTTTACTAACTTCATCATATTTGATTTTTATTTTTTTTCAACCTGAACATTTTTTTTCAACCTAAGAGAAAATCTGTTAAGGTATCAAAATGTCCGTAATTGCATTGGCTTTCCTTGAGAATTTGTGAGAGATTAAAACAAAAAAAAAATCGTATTAAAAAATCGTGAGTTCAAAATTTCGGGATTTTTTTCGAGATTTTCGAATATCATGACGGAATAAAAAAAGAAGTTCTCCTTTTTTTCGATAAACAATTTAAAAAAATATATTTCACAAAAAAAAAAAAATATCGAGATGTAAATATTGTATGGAATAACCCATATGCATAAATTTTACAGTTCATATTTCGACTAATTTTTATTACACACCACAAAGTAGTTAAAGTAGTTTTTATGGCGGCGGTAAATGTTGTTGACTTGTAAGTGAGCACGGCAATAAATAGCATAAAAGAGCGAAATGGATGAGGACAAGCAGCAAAAAAGGGGACAAAAAAAAAAAGAAAATGAACAGTGAAATCATAAAATGGAAGTTGTAAGAAAAAATATGACCAAGCGAAAATTTGCGCCACTTCCTAGGCGGCGGAAGGCAAGCAACGTAATTTTTCATTTCCTGCGCGAGAAGTTTTCCTGCCACTACCAATGCTACGGCTACTACCGCTGCCGGTGGAGCTGCAACTGTTTCTTCTGCTGATATTTTCATAGCGCAGAGGAAGCGTCATTTCATTAGCAGTTCTTTTTTTGAAGTATGCTTTGAGCACTTTGTAGGCGGTGTAAGGAAAAAGCACACCGTCAAATGATGTTTGTCGCGTTGAGCAGAGGTAGTGCTGCAAATCTTAAAGTTTTTTCATGCACAAACTTTCACAAGCACGTTCCCTTTGCCGCTTGGTTTTTTTTTCATCTTGAAAGTTGGCATTTTAATGCCATTTGTGCTTATGTTGGGCCGCAAGCAATTTCGGAAAATCACGAAATTTTTAATACCGTTTGTTAAAAGCATACTTTTAGGCACTTAACTATGTATGTATTCGAACATCAAATGCTTGGTTCTTTCAAATGTAATGAAATTCTACACGCATTGCTGAATGGTGATTGTGAGTTGAATTTTTTTTTTTTTTGTGGGAAAATTAATACTACAAATGTCAAATGTCATTTGAGTCTACCTGAACTCCTCAGGACCTTTTCTCCTTCTAACAACAAATAAGTCTATTCATTTAAAATGCTTTCACGGAATAAGAATTGGTTCCCAGAACGCTTTAAAACTTTTAACGCAGATGAACACAACTACAGTGCATCGATGAACTTTTTTCGACTTTTGGCGATGAAACATCATCAAGGGCCCGGTGTGTACAATTGGATTAATTAGTCGCACTTCGCTCATAAATGAACATCGGAAAGCTCGTCAAATATCGGTTTATATGCCAGCAAAAATTAGGATTTGGGAGTGTCGATGTCGAAAATGTATGCACACAATATATGTATACAATGACGAAAATATAAATAAGGGAAAAAATTTAGCAAACTTTTTGGCTACATTTCTTTGTTTAAAAAATAATTATTATTGTTTATGAAAATATGATGATTATTATGAAATATTCCTGTCTAAAAAAACATGTAAATCAAAATTTCAAACTTGTAGAACTAACTTTCAAATTTTCCTTATATATATATAAAATAGTACCCTGAAATGCCAGCTTAATCTCACAAAATTCCTAAGTTGTTAAAATATACATATTTGCATGTGAAACTTTGTTCCATACAAAAGAAGTTATTGAATAGCAGCTTTTGGAACGTTCGCCCAACTCAGCAGCACAATCGCTGATTACTGGGCCTTGCAAAGGATGGATCAATGCTTCGAGAAGCAATCAAAGAAACAAAGTTGCAACAATTTTTATTTTTTTCCAAATTAAATTTTTTATTTTTTATCTTTTTGTACTTCACATGGCACGCTTTGATTTAGAAGACAAAAAATCAACAAAACAAAATACATGCAAATGTTGTTTTTGCTGTACCTGTTATGTATATGCCTTGGTGCAAGTAAATATATACATAACTCTGTATACATTTATATACCTACTATATTTTATATCAGCATTTATATTTAACCGTTGCACTTTTATATTGCTGCGCAGTTACAGCATAACAATCAAAAATAAAAAAAAATTGCCAAAAAAGAGCAAAAACTACAAACAGAAACGTAAAATGAAGAAAATTACGTTTCCGTCGCCAGAAACCGGCGGAAATTTTATGTTTTCGCCACGACAACCGCTATAAGTAGTATATTTAGTATGTATGTATTTATGTGTGATTTGTGTCGTATTTTCCATCTGTCGCCAAAGCCAAAGCCAACGTCAACGCCAACAACAATGCCAATGTTTTTGCTGCTCGCAACCCAAATTCAGCCAGCTAAGATGCCGCTAGCGAGTCCTCCAGTCCTCCAGTTTTCGTAATCGCCTCTAACCTTCCTTTAGCTCTCGACTTACCGAGTTTGCTGCTGCATTCTTTTGCAGTCACCACCGAAAATAACCACAAAGTGAAAAACTTTCAGACCATATTTTTGCGCTCTTGTGTTGTTTGCCTTTTTGACTGTTTTCTTCTAAACTCTTTTCCACTTTGGTTTCTACGGTTTATTTTTCTATTTCTTTTATTTTGTTGGCTAAATGTTCTTTCTCGGAAACCATACTGATACGCTTCCACCTGTAAATAATTTTTTTATTCCTTTTGTTTTATCTGCTAGTTACTCACACTCACGCATGCATGCATTCATACATACCCTGTGGGGAAAATCTCTAGTTCTGAACTGGTGCGCCTCTAGTACATTTAGACCCAGTACTGGTTCGCGATAAATCTCTTTTGCATGCAAGCAACTGGCGAATTTAACATGGCGATGTCCTGGGAAGTGTCAATTGTCCCCCTGCTGCATCCCTTTTCGATAGTTTCGATTTAGTTCTAAATTCGTCACTTTAGATATCGATTTCTTGTGAAAAAAAACTGAAAAAATTAGTATTTTAAAAGTACCACTTTTCGCCGATTTTGGACTGGTGGGGATCTAGTTCATGTCGGACTAGTTCCTTTTTGGCGATAAAGACCTAGTACGGAACTAGAAATTTTTTTGTTTCACTAGTCCGCGTTTTCCCTGCAGGGTATGTACATACATACATACATATGTATGCCCAACCCACACGCTTCGCTTTAGCTCACTATCTCATGTTTAAGTTGTTCATTTGTTGTAGCATATTTTGTTACGCTAAAGCTTTTATGAGCTTATGTTGTCGGCAGTAGTAGCCAAGTAGAAATACGTGGAATACATACATATATGACTTCAGTTGTTAAACTATGCAGATGTAGATAACCAGTAAGAGGGTGTTCTAAGGTTACCATGCACTCTGACTCCATATATGTACATATGTAACACAAGTAAAACGTGTATGCCTACGACCACAGAATGCCAAGTAGCTGTGAAACGTTTGTTGAATTCTTAACTCTAGTTTGCACCTTCAGAAATATTTTGCAGAAATGGAAAGAAAAATGTATATGTATGTATATATATATTTCAGTGCTGGTAACGTCCATGTTAACTTAGCTATCTCCTTATTATTTATACTTATGTACAAATTAAATTATACTCGTTGCTAGTTAATAGAGAACAAGTGCAATAATTTCGTTATTTTTTCTAAATTGCTGGAAACAAAAATTTAAATTTTAGGATGAACTGAAAGCATCTTTTCTTGATATTTTTGTATGAACCAAGAAAGATATCTTATGGTGCAAGCAAGTAAGTTAAATAGGTGCAGCAGAACCAGTGACACAGCGGCCTGAATGGTCCTTTTAATTCGGATGATGAAGCCCAAGCTGTTGCCAGCATAACTAAGAAACACCTTGCTGGAAGTCTTTCTACGGTCGGACATTCCCGAAGGATGTGCTTTGACATCTCATCGGATACAAGGCAGGGACGGCATTCCGTAATGTTGACAGACTAATCCGGGGCATATGAGATACCTAGCCAGCAATCTGATGTCAGCACTATTTAGAAGTTTATGATTTTCCAATCAAATTATAAACGAAGAGTCTGGCTTTTATAAAGTTATAGAATACCCACCCCATCGCAGTGCACAATAAAAATTTTCCTCCCATGTAAGCAGATGTTGAGCGTTCTCTCACCAGTTTGTTTGCAAATACAAAGAGCCTTTATGTTGAGAGACACAGTCACTGTTGGCAGTTATAACTTTGAAGTGGTGAAGGATTTTGTGTACTTAGGATCCAGGTTTTCTGAAAGTATGGATTGTATAGTATATATATTTTTTTACCTTTTTTTGAATTTAAGTTGGTGGCCAGCAGAGCAGTATTTAAGAGAATTTAATCTGATATAAACGAAAATATTTATACACTCGAACGGCCTTTCTCTTAATTTTTCCTTAATTTTTACTAACAATTGCCGCAAGGGTGGGTTTTGATGCAAAAAAAATATGGCAGGAACATGAAGAAAAAGTGAGAACAATGTTTCTTCACGTCACCCTAGCGGTTGATTTTCATAAAAATAAATTACAGTTTCAGATTCTTCGTACCCGAGAACCCCCAGAAAGACTTATTGAAAAATTTTAATTGAGAACTTGGTTTCAGATAAATGCTTTTGATAAAATTTTTTGCATGAAAAAATATATATATATACATATATATAAAAACCGAAAATTTTTCCAAAGCCCTGAAACTTTTTTCGAAAAGCCTGAGCATCGAGATTCAATCGGAAGTCCCTGAATCTCAGGGTGGAAAATCCAATCTGGCGACCCTAGTAACTAGTAGTTATTTGGTTTTGTTATATTTACCATTTTCGAATTTTTGAAGAAACAATCTTTTAACTGGGCACTTCTATCCAGTTTTTTTTCAATCTTGCTTCGAGCGGCCATAGTGTAAAATTGAAATACAACAATCCTATAAACAATTTCTGAGTGCTCAGAATTTATAAGTCTAAAATGCGTCTTTCTTTCGTTATGATTCTGAGACCAGTCATAAATTCTGGATAGCACAAAAGTAATAAAGTTCACGTAAAATTAAAAGTTTAATAGTAATCAGAATTACAAAGAATATTTTTTTGAAGACTCAAAAAGCGTCATATTACAGACTCGAATATGACTCTCAACTTGGACTCGTATTGGCGTGCCCCTCTAAGAAGGGAAATTTGCACTTTCCAAATAAAATGAGGCGGAATGTTTATGGGGAGCGGGTCGATGCTTTTGCAAAACCGCCCATCGACCAATTGCAATTACCACCTAAATCGCCGATGTGACAAAAATGACATTTGGTAACCCCGAACTCCAGGCATCGAGGTTAGAACATAAAAATCCTGAAATCGTTATTAAAACAACAGATTTGTTAAATAATAGCTAGAGAAAAAAAAAAACGCCTATCAAGGCAATGCCTTCAACGAAAAGCCGCTCTTTCGCTCTCCTGTAAAATTTGAGTGCAAAGGCATCGGCGATTAGTTACGCAAAATCTTAATTTTCTCCACTTTACAAATAGAAAATTCTACATATGTATGTAGATATGATTCAACAATGAAATATCAAAGCTATTATAAGTCAAAGCTCTGTTTAATTTTAAACCACTTAATTTTACTGATCAAAAAGGCGCCATCATTCTTTTGTTGCGGACACACTCATCCTCAATGGTACCCCGCCACTAAAATTAGAGCGTAGCTTATATCTTACACCCACTTTTTGATTGGCTTCTTTTGGCCAATTCGCCAAACTTCAGCGCAACAAAAGCGGCAATGGAGAAATAATGCGAGAACGTTTTGAAAAATATGCAGCCAATGTAAGTATGTACGGGTACATCAAAAATCGTCACGCACATCCCCACATGAGTGATGGTACTTACGATTGAGCCAAATAAAAGTTACCACACGATTGCGGCAAAGCCACAAACACCAATACGCGGCGCGCACACAATTAAGGGCAACAGCATTGCGTTCTACTAAAATGGAACCACAGCCAACTGACGCCACTTTGTCATCGCATTTAGCGGCTCAAGTGGTGGCACAATCAGTTTATATTTAAGTAGGATGGCACCAGAGGGGCTTGTATGTTTGTATGTGTATGTAGATATTATGTAGCATCGGCGGCACTAATAATGCCACAAATATTTTTGCCAACTTGATATTTATGTTCGCCATTAATTACGAAAAAATGACAGAAGTGTGTAGATACATATTCCCACATGGGTTTGGTTGTGTGTGTGTGTGTGTGTTTGTGGTTGCTATTTTGAATTGCCGAAACTCCATCGTCGTTTGAATAACGCTGCTAAAATTGCAATTTTTCTATGCAGCACTGGTGGACGGACATTCGTTTTTGGTTGTTGTTCGTTTTGTTTGTTGCCAGCCTAAATAAATGAACTATTAGTGGTGAACGCATGAATGATATCAAAGCCATAAATGCACTGCACCCTACCACACATACACAGTCATGCCCGAGCAGCGTACATACGCCGCGCAACACCCAAAGCTTTGCCGCAAGCATATGCACGCACGTTCAAAAGCAATCACTCACTTGTCTACTCGATTATACATAAGTATGTGGATATGTGTGTACGCCACACACCACATTTCCACCGCCTCTCATGTTTTGCTTGTTTTACTGACCAGTTTATTTCAATTCTGTAGTCAGTCAATCAGTCAGGCAGTCAGGCAGTCCAGTCCATCCATCTACCAGTCACTTGCTTTATTTTGGCTTGTCAACTTTTCTAAATCAACATTTTGCCTCCGGTGCATTCGCAATTGCGCACACAAATTTCCCCACACATTTGAACGCTTGTATGTGCTATGATTTTCAGACATACATATACAAACATTAATGCAAATAGCTTTGAAACATGTATGCGACTTGCTATACTCGCACCACAAAAATATGGCACAACATACTAGTGTTTCTGACTTTTATCCTTTCATATTTGCTTTCAGTTTCAGGCCGTTGTCCGTTGTTGTTCGGGTCATGTCATTGCGGGGATTTTGAGCGCTTTGATTGCGAAAAGTGTTATTGTTATTCATTACTATTCTTCCGTTGCAACATTTATGTACATATCCTGTGTTCGTTCATTTGCCCAGCAAATGTTCGTACTGAGACCGTCCAATATGTAAAGAAAGTTCGAAACGCTAACATTTATGAACTTTCGAAGCACTATTTTATCAACTACAACTATGTAAATAGAAAATTCTAATTCTATACAGTGCAGTCGAGTGGTTAGACGTGTGTATTTTGTAAAACCCGGTAGGACCTATATCTAATTCAACAATGCCTCCTCTGTGCAAGATCAAGAGATATAGTCCAGGAGATTTTTATTTGTAGACATCGTCCGTGGTAGACACGGGCCAACCTGCGAGTGTAAAATATCTGAAGATCACTCTTTCATAATCCTGGCAATATTAAGTACCATCAAAGGTTCCAACCTTTAGCTGAGGTCTCTTTTATGAGTTGTTGACATAACTTCTGCATCGAGAACCACTCCAAAAGATGGTTAGTTGGGCTCAATATGAAAATGTACACACGTAAATATGTGTGAATTTTCCCCAAGTTTTGTAAACCTTATGTTGTAGGGGAGCGATTGGTAAGAGGAGTAATTCATCGGTCCTATGAAACTATAGTTAGGCCTATCTTGTTTTAGGGAGCCCGTGTCTGGTGGGATTCATTACAGCACTAGAGCAGATACACTTGTAAAGCTACTGGAGTGTGTGTAGCCGATCGCCCTAAACGGCATTAAGTAAGGAAATTAAGAACTACACCTATACTGGCGCTTAACGCCATGTTGAACATTCTGCCTGTGGATATTGCAGGCGGAATTGTCGCAACACGAACTGCCACTAACTATGCTTAGGGAAAACGGGTAGTTAAGTGGCTCGAAAACGGGACACTCTGGTGTTCTGGAAGCCTCTAACTTAGTCTCCGAAATGGCTTACAGCAGCTTCTTCCCTACCTACATACATGCCCTCAAGGGAGGACTGGGAAGAGCGGGGTTACTGCAAGAAGGGAGCGGTAAAATTTTTCGCGGATGGATCAAAATTTGGAGGCAGGGTTGGTGAAGATGTATTCTCTCGGGAACTCTGCATCAAAACTATATTTAAGCTTCTGGACTTTTGCAGGGCCTTTCAGGCAGAAATCGCTGATATCAAGGAAGCGGTAGACTCACTGCTAAAGAATGTCGCGTCAGCTAAGGAGGTTAGCATATGCTTGAACAATCAGGCGGCCAACAGCGCCGAAATAAGGTAAAGGAATGTCTGCCCTCTCTATCAATTGCGTGGGAGTACTTATTAATGTAGCTAGTTTGGTTGCCGGGTCGCAGTGACATCACGGGAAAATCCGTGGCTGATGACCCAGCCACCAGGCAACTACGGATGCCTCAGTCCTGCTGCAGTACGCTCTTGGACGGTTGGACCTCGTGTAATTTCGGCGACCGCTGGGCAAATACTAGGACATGCGCAATCGCCACTTCCTTCTGGCCTGGGGTGCACCGGGACTCCTTACGCTTGCAAAGTCTCAGCTCTCGCTAGTGGTGGGTGCTCGGAGAGGCCATCAGGCGGTAAGACTAGGAATCTCAACTGATACCTGAGGAAGATTAGGCGAAGTCATCTCAACACATTCTATTACAATGTCCAGGCTTCGCGAGGCTAAGATGGAAACATTATGGCATGCACTTCTTACCTAACCTAACTGAGCTCGCAGGCATCGAAATCAGCCGCATTCGAAATGTCGAGTTTTAACAGCGTTAATTTCGCGATTAGATAAGTTTTTCTGATTTACTTAATGTCTTTAGGGTACAATTTTTTCTAAGTGTTTTGAATCATTGATCGGCACCACATCGATTTTTGGAGCGGTTTGCAGCCCTGGGTGTAACGCAACCAAGGTCGAATGTCATTATTATTTTGATGTTTTCACAATAGCCGCATTAAAGCATGACCATGCTGAGTAGAAGTTTACAGGTTGAAATGAATAATGAACATGTCAAATTGAATGCAAAATACGGGATGTCCTGGCAAATACGGGACATTTGGCAATGCCACTTAATTGGCGGAACTACCCCGTTTGAGTCGTTATCTCCTTTTTCCAATAGGCATAAACTATAGTTAAGGTTTGGTGGAAATCAACTATTAATTTCATTAAAATACGTTCAGTGGTTTTAGCGTGAATGGGCAACATACATCACTCACTCACTCACAAACTTTGATATGTATTTACAACATTAATAGGATTAACTGGCGAAATGTAATTAAAAAAAAAAGTACAATAAATATTTTAACAAGTAAAAAAGGTTTTCTTTACATTACATTGCGAGCAAAACACCATTTACTTCTTTAACTGGTGATGGATAGGGGCAGACGAACCCATCAACTATGGCTCTATTAGTACTTCTGCCCATTGGAGTTAAGAAATGCCTTTGGCATTTCGCAGGACATCGCAATTTTAAAAAATACCAGCCGCTTGTATGGAAAAAGATAGAAGACGAACTAAATGAACCGCAAAGCTAAGAATCCTAATTCTACTTGGCAATGAGTAACTTTTACTGCAGGGTATAGGTAGACATACATACATACATATATACATTTGTTTTAGACGCCAACGCGTCATTGACGTTATTTGCCTGTTCCAGTTGCATGTTGATTTATTTGTATATCAGTTCATTCGTTTGTTTTAGACAGTTTTTATTTTGTTGCACGTTTTATGTAACAGATTATTTTATTTATTTTTTCTTTTTTTTGTTGTGCTTGCTTACATGACACCAAGCAGCGAAAGCAGCAAAGCAGTCAGTACAAGACAAATGATCTGGTTGAAAGTTTTTGCTGTACAAATAAAAGAACCTATGCCCGCATACATACGTGTAGATATATACATATATTCATAATTTGTATGTTCGTCATTCGCTATTCGTGCACAACATGACCTCATACTTACTACTTACATAGCTCAACTAAAAAACTGTTCGCTTTTGTAAATTGATTTATTTATGTACGATTGTGTGTTTGCTAAATTCTACAACTGCCTTTGCATTCCATTCACTTAATTAAGGCTGCAGTTTTTTCAACATTCTTGTCATTTTCCGGTTGTCATTTGACAAAGTTGCCACTTTGACAAATGAAATGATTACCATCAACTACATACTAGTTATTCGTGCTCATCACTCTACCGCTACTGCACTGCCCCCTGAAAAGTTGTGTAGTTGGCTTTTCTGCCTGTCTGCTGTTCGGATTAAACTTTTTCCATTACAAGTATTTGTTTTTGTATAGTTTTTACCACTACCTTTATGTATAAAATGGGCAGTCATTTTTCTCTGCTTGTGCTTGTATTTAAATAAGTCGAAATGTTAGTCCTCGTCAGTGGTATTGTAAATTGAGTATCTCCTGGCAGCTGTAATGAATATGTCTACTATTTTAAGCAAAAAAGGCATTAACACAAGTTTAAATAGTATTTAGTTTGTACTGCTTCCTTTTAAATTGGCTTCTCTATACTTATGTAGAACGCACAAAGGCAGGTGTATGTATGTATGTAGATACCTACCAGTGTTTAACTGTCGCAATGTTGTTAATTAATTTTCATTGCCACTTAATTAGTTAGCTTATTAGTTTTGCAGTTCACTGCCACTTGAGTCCAGTTGAGTTTTTCATTATTGCTGCGACTTTCTAATGACTGTTGCTGCGAGTGTATAGTAAACATATGTGCCTAGTATAAATTTCTTAAGAGAAAAATTAGATATTATTATAAATAAATAATAAATATTATTATAAATAAATAAATAAAAATAAAGAAAAAACATAGCCATTTAGCTGATTTTTTCATGTAAAGGCCAAAAATGGTGATTTTTTGAAATGATTGTATGGGGAACCCCCCAGGGGAGTTCCAGGGGGTGTGCCACTGGCATGGGTGGATCGGCCGTCCAAAGTTAGTGGGGATCGGTCATACATTTGGACTCGATTGGAGCACTCTAAATGGGTCAAAGTGGGATTTTTCAAAATTTGCCCCTACCCAAAAGTTCGACCCAAATTGGGGGACATCAGAATTCGTTTTAGAGGTATGGTTCCTTCGGCAAAGTTTCTTATTTTGATCCCTAGAATACGATTTTCACAGAGCAATGAGCGATTTTTAAATTGACCCGCCCTAGTGCATACATACATATATGCAGGTAAATTAGAAAATAGCGTTACCCAAAAATTTCGAATATAAGTATATGTATACATACATACGAGGAATTTGAAAGGTCAGTCACTTTTTGAATTATCCGCGTAGTTACTTAAAATCCAATACTGCTCCGGTCAACTGCCATCGATTAATAAACTAATTTTAAATTTTTTTGAGCAACCCGCGCCATTTAATTTGCGTTGCGATAGCCGTTGAAAGCAGACAATTTGGGGAATTTTAACGAAAATGGGAAAAAGTTAATTTCCTCTACTGATTAAGCATTTTTTTTTTTCATTAGCAAAATCAAGGAAAATCGCGATAAATACTATGAGGATTCTGCACCATAAATTTCGATGGTTAAAAAGTGGTTTACTGAGTTCCGTTGTGGTCGTACCAGCATAAGGGACTCCGAAAGTTCAGGTCGCCACGGCACAATCGTCGATACAATCCATGGCATGATAACATGGCATCCATAGAATAAATTAACATCGATTACCTTGAAAAGGGCAAAACGGTCACTGGCGAATATTATTCAGAGGTTTTTGACAGATTGGGTATTGATTTGAAGCAAATCGTAATTAATTAGGGGCATGCGTGTGTAGCCAAAGAAAAATTAATTAGTTATTCGCAAGATTTAGCCCCCAGCGACTATTTTCTGTTTCAAAACCAACAAAAAGCAATGGCTGGACGGTGAGAGATTTGGGTCGAATCAAGAGGTCATCATTGAAACAAAACGCTTATTTTGAAGACCTTGAAACCCTTATTATTTGGCGCTAAAAAATTGGAAAGATGATCTACTAAATGTATTGAGCTAAAAGTAGAGTATGTTCAAAAATTAATTGCTTTTTGCCAAAAAACATGCTTTTATTCAAAAACTCACTGAATTTTCGATTTGCCCTCGTATATATTCTGGTGCCGATTGTTTATAAAGTTAATTAATTTGTTTTGGATCTAAGAATCAAAATAAATAATGCACATTCAGGAAGTCTAAGCCTTTTAAAATTCTTCTGCTATAGGTTGGTTTAGGTTATCTTGGCTGGTCCCTTCAACCACCATGGGACAATTGTGTGGACATCTAAGAAACTTATTACGCTCCTACTCATGTCACAAAATACTTGTTGCTTCTAGTTTAGTGGAAGAATGAATGTCAGCCAACTAGTCCTCGCCGACCTGGGCACTGCATTATATTTCTGACATCCCCCACATCACGGTAGCTACGGCAGTAGTCGTCTCACTGTAGATCAATTTTGAATTATAGCGATCACTTCAAGTGGAGGAGATGGCTAGATCTATGCTTTGCAACACTAAGCTAGATATTTCTTGCTATACTGCCCCCCCACCCACTGCAGATCATCTTATATTTGTTCGTTCGATAAAATTACTTATTTACATGACAGACCTGCGGTAACTCGGTATATTTATTTTTATGGCTGCTGCTGGATGGCAGGAGCTGGATTCTGTAATTGTGAGTTTTCAGGTGTACACTGTGTACGCTCTCCTTCGTTTTGCGATTCAGGAAGTGAGAAGAATGAGTTTTGATTGTCGAAGTGGTTTACACTTCACTTCCGAATTTTCTGCGGTAAGTTTTTGGTTGCGAGTTTTGCATTCGGTGTACACTGCACTTTCTTAGAGCTACAGAATCTAGTCCCGGCTTTATGTTATGGTATTTTGGACCTTAGTATAGCGCACTATCCCGAACTAGCTCATCGGAAAAAGAGTAACCCTCTAAAAGCTCCACGGTAAAGGGATGCGATCAATCGCCGCCGATATGCGTGCTCTATTCTCTGCCGTAGAGTTCGTTCTAAATTTATCCTTATTCTGGCTGTGTATGTACGCATCGAATACCTGGTTTACCTGGAAAGGGAGAGCTCAGAGATTTATAGTCCCCAGATACTTCATCGGACTGCCATGAAAATCACAGCTCTAGCACTTGCTGTATTCAAACTTGTTCCAATTAAGTCTTATAGTCGGCATACACAGTACGTCTGACTCGCGAGTCATTTGCATATTTACGTGTTGACTCCCCTTCGACACATTTGAATCATTCAGAGTCATGCCGGGAGTCATGTCGGTTCAACTAACACATATTTATTTTCACACACACATTCAAATCGACTTATGAGTCAGATGCACGGTGTATGCCGCCTATTACACATATCCATTTTTTTTAAACTGTAGGTTGAGTTGCCTTAGTTAATACAAGTGCAATTTCTACATAGGCTCATATTTTCTACAAGTATTTGTGTAGCTTGATATGGTAGATGCATCAGCATACAGTAGCAATAATGTAGTTTACTTGTGTTCAACTTTGGAAAGGCTTTCGCATAAATACCTGTTTTAGACAGCTAATTATGCATTTTGCCGCTTACACTAACAGCTTTGTAAATTAAATATTAAAATAAAAATAACAAAGCTTTTAGGTAAACAGGCTTAACGTTGTTTACATTAGTTTATAACACAGCTGTTCACTGCAAGTTCATTAATAAATAATTGCGTTTTGTGATTACGAGGGAGAGATGTATATTAAAGGTTCATAGGTTGATCCTGCGGCCTTACCTTTAACTGCTGGCAAAGAACCTAGCTCATCTCTATACATTTGTGTGTATGTATGTCATTAACCTCCATTTTTGTAAACGCAATCAAATCGAAAATTCAAGTTGAAGCCAAAACTGTTCACTGATAACTTTAAATGTTCCTCAGCGTAGATAAAAATTCCATTAATTAATGAAGATTGGAATTAGTGTAGACTTTGCTCAATCCACAAGGGAGATTCTGTTGTTTGCGACAATTATTTCGGGATAAACATTACGACGATACTTTGTAAAAGACTGAAGCCTTTCTTGAACCACTAATTGGGCCTTATTAGTGTGGCCTCAGACAAGCCAAGCCCACTATTGACCAGACTTTTACATGGCCTCTAATCCTAGCAAATACCGTCCATTAGCAAATCGACACACAACACCGCTTTGCCGATTTTGAAGCCGCTTTTGACAGAACGGAGAGAAGATATCCTTCTAGCAATACACAAGTAGTCTTCAATTTATGGGGACTCACTTAACTGTCGGCGCTTATACATAACCCCGGGGAAAAGATTCTTTGTCTGAGCGGAAATACCCAGAATTTAAATCACAGTAGCTTTTTAAATCGGACTGCGTTCTTCTCGGCTTACTGCGTGGTCGTTTGCGTGGAAGCTCGAAGCGAGATTTTAATATCAAATCTAATGCCAAATTATATTTTAATTTATAAATTTTTTTTTAAAGGCTGCGTAAGTTTTTTCATAAGGTAAATAAATAATGGCTTAAGCTTGCTTAGATGCTTAAAATACTTACTTTTCGAACGTTTTCAAAGTACTTAGCCAAAAAATATATTTTTATGGTTTTTATAGATATGCTTCTTTTTGCTATACATATGCATATCGTCGTTTAAAATACACCACCGCGTATCGTAATTTTCCAAAACCGAGTAATTGACATTTTTTGCCAAAAGGTGGATTTGCTCTCAGAATCTCTTGGCTTTAGCCTTATCCATTCGTCTTGAAATATACTAGCCAGAAATGCGATTTGTTTATAAAAAAGAGAACCATTTTCAAATATGAGTGATTTTACTCTCTAGAAAATAATTGATGCAACCTCACATACGCGGTTTTGTACTTTAAACGACGATATGCTGTATTAATCTTATATTATCCAGCAAGTTGCGATCTTTTATTCATAGATGCTTTAATTAGTTTTTTTTCCGAATTTTGCTAAGATATTCTAAGCAATCGAATTGTATTTCAAATAATGCTAAAACGGCACAAAAAACGCCATTACACATAATCATTTTTTTTTTTGGGTCGTAGCCTACGCTTCTAGATTTGGTAATTTTCCCAAAATATTGTCCATTTAAGTTTGCATTGCAAATAAAAAAAAATCAAACTTCCACATGGAAAATGTTACTCATATGCCACGTACGTGTATGTACGTCATGGCGTATGAGTAACATTTTTTGCTGCTCCTATTTCAAACCGAAAATGATTTTAAATATTCATTTGACCATTCACAACTCGTTTATTTTTTTTTTTGCAAAAGAACAGGCATCGAAACGAAGTACAACGAAAAAAAAAATTTTGTTTTGATAAATTTTTTCCTAGTTAAGATTTGATTTTTTTTTAATAAAAATTAAAATATTCTGGCCTGATATGACGATCCATAATCTACGCCCCAATATTAGGTATACATGTTTTTTTTTTTTTTGTAATTTCAAAGCTTGAGATTTGCCCTACTGTGTAATTTTACATACTCCATACAAAATTTCAGAATTTTTTGCATTAAAAAACATTTCTACATAGTACATATACTTTTTAAAAATTCGCAGATATTTACAACAAGCTTTTCATGGTGAGATGGTGTTTTATTTAAATTAAAATTTTAGCGTTCTCGAAGGGAAAATACTAAATTATATTGGTTTCCCGACTAAAATACGCAACACTGCTAATTTGTAAGTAAAGCTGCTTAAATTAAACAAAACGTGTGTCGTAAACGAGCAAAACAAAAAAAAAAAAAAAAACAACGAACAAAAACGAAAGTAGACCAAAATCGTGAAACAAATTTCATGCTTCGTCAAATTTTGCAGCAATCAGTGTAACAATATTTTTCAAAATAACAAACTTTCAACTTTGTGCTGCAGCGCTAGCACATTTCATCAGCAAAAATAAATATGTTTACGAGAAAAATTTCATAAATTGTGCGAAAATAAGTATGTGCCGATGCGTTGGGCAAAACTTCTATGTACATTAGGGTGGTAAAAAAAAAAAATACATGCCTCAAAGTTCACGAAGTTTTCCATGCATTATAGTTATGTATGTATATGGGAAAAACAACTTTTCGTAGAAATGGGTAAAATTCTTGCAAATTCATATTTTTCGTTCCGAAAACTCTGTTTCCCTTTACGAGACTTCCAGTAATATTACCCATTTGTGTATGTATTTTACCCTATTACAATACAAACGATTTTTTATGGGGGACATAAATATGTTTTAAAATCCCCGATTTAGTTATGTCCGTCTGTCTGTCTTTTGTACGCATTGTAGTCCCTCAATTTTCGAGATAACCGAATGAATTTTAATAAGTGGGTGTAATTTTAAAATGATTAATCATTTGTCATACAGCTCCCACACAACTGATTTTTCATATATGAAATTTTTCCTTATAACTCCGCCATTTAAGCAGCTCATTGTAAACGAAAAGCTTGCAGTGAAAATGACAAAGATCTTGTCACTATAACCTATGGCCTCCATACAACGATTGTTCAGATATGGGGTTCACGACCATCTTCACGACCAAAAGTCGGATAACGCACTGAGGCTTATCCGCCTTCGCCGGGGCCCGAAATATGGTAGTATGCAGTATCAGCTTCCAGTATAAAAATATCCATACACCTACATGGGTGTCTCTAGATCGCAAAACGCGAAACCAAATCGATCATGTTTTGATAGACTGAAGACACGTTTCGGGTATTTTAGGCGTACGTACACTCCGAGCGCAATGACAACCGATGGCCAATTTATTCGCCAGTCGACTCTCACACCTGCTCTCAGAGAGCACCGACATATGCGAGCAGTGGAATCACATTTTCCCGCCTATTAAATATAGCCGCCAAAGAAGGTAGCAGTAGGATTTCAGCGAGCCCGAAAGAACAAGTGGTACGATGAGGAATGTCACGAAACCGCAGAGACAAAAAATGTCGCCTAAAGGACCACGCTGCGAAAGGACGCAACGCGTGCCATGTGGGACTGTTATAGGGAATTGAAAAGGCAAGCTGGACCTATTTGCTGTGGTCGGGATGCTGGTAACAGAGTAAGAAGAAGGCCTCCTCCGTGTTTTTTAAAGTTTTCGTGGTGAAGGTCTTGGCTTCACTTGACATTTCCAATGGGCGCTAGTTGACACAGAAAGGAAACCCTGTTGGACTCGGCCAAAATCGATTAGGCGATTAGAGCGCCAATCAAGAGGAAGAAGATAGCACTTGCCAGTGGTAAATGTAGAGTAGCCGCCTATTTCTTGTACTTAAAAAATTTCACTAAATGTAATTGAAAAAACAGAACTGTAGTTTTGAAAATTGATTATAACCGTAAAGTTGACTACGCGTTTGCTCGCTGGTTAAATCAGAGCTGCCTTTGCAGAGTGTTCTAAAATCGAATGATTAATTATGCCACAGAGTTGTTTACTCGTGATTTTAATATCACAACTATAAAAAAAACTAACCAATTTTACCGTTGATAAACTACTTAAAAAGTTAGCTGAGCTCTCAAACAAATAATTGACAAAGTCTAAAAAAGGTATATGGTTGTAAGTAGGTGCTTAAATACTACACCCATATATACTACGTATTGAGCTTAGTTAGCGACAGCAAATGCGAAATATTTTAGCAAAATCATCACGCACAAACAACACACACGTACAGTCGTATTTACGCAATGGGAATGATAGTAAAATATATTCTTATTCGAAGTACTTTTGAATGAAATAACGAGCAAAATTATTGGTGCTGAAAATTTTCCATAACGGAGAAATTGCGTCAAAAGTCGGGCCAAAGCATTTCAGGAGAGGAGGCGGAAAATGTGCTCTAAGGTAATAAAATATGAGTTGGCAAATTTATTAGAAAAGCAAACAAGGAAACGGGGAAGTGGCATAGTTACAGTTTGGTCCTGTTATTTTGAATTTTTGTTGCATGACGTACATACATACACACAAAGATGAACTCTAAGTAGCAGTGAAAAATAAACATTTAGTGTTCGAAAGAAATGTATAAGCAGTGTGAATTAAACGCTAGGAGAGGTGTTTTAGTAGAGGTTAAATGTACAAGCATGAGCACATTGGACAATGTACATACATACATATATACATGCATATGTACATATACTTAGCATATTGAAGTGACTCAATTTGGGATAACAAATAGATTCAATTTAAATAAATTTTTATGTTGATATTTTTTTATTTTTTTTTTGCGCGTTTGACATATTTATAGGCGCTTTAACCCTTTCCGTAAAATTGTCCAATATATTGGACAAACTTTTTTGTACTTAAAGCTCTTTTTTTACTTAAACAAGAGCTTTTGTTTTTAAAATAACAGTCGTTTTGATAAAAGTGTATTACATTTATTTTACCGCGTTTCTTTTATTGTATTTTCGGGATGCAGTTGTCTCAAAAGTGAAAAGTGGCACAAAAATCGCTATTTTGTAGTGTAACCTATTTGAACAAATTAACTATTTTTAGGTGGAATTGAGATCCGAAAAAAATGTTAAATGTCATTATCAGTTTTGAAATGTATTTCGCAAAAGAAAAAAAATAATTATTGATATCACTTCCCTGTTTACAAATCTAGAGGACCACTGTCCAATATAATGGACGCCGAATAACGGTAAAACGAAGGGTTTTATAAAATTTTTGATTGTATTTTTGAAATCAGTGACCCAAAATTAGCCGGTAAACAAATTTTCAGATCTTTAGCTTCAGCGGCTGATTTTTTGTACTGAGAGGG
>NW_023458558.1:24150399-24170587 GCF_013731165.1 Rhagoletis pomonella
CCCTCTCAGTACAAAAAATCAGCCGCTGAAGCTAAAGATCTGAAAATATGTTTACCGGCTAATTTTGGGTCACTGATTTCAAAAATACAATCAAAAATTTTATAAAACCCTTCGTTTTACCGTTATTCGGCGTCCATTATATTGGACAGTGGTCCTCTAGATTTGTAAACAGGGAAGTGATATCAATATTTTTTTTTTTCTTTTGCGAAATACATTTCAAAACTGATAATGACATTTAACATTTTTTTCGGATCTCAATTCCACCTAAAAATAGTTAATTTGTTCAAATATGTTACACTACAAAATATCGATTTTTCTGCCACTTTTCACTTTTGAGACAACTGCATCCCGAAAATACAGTAAAAGAAACGCGGTAAAATAAATGTAATACACTTTTATCAAAACGACTGTTATTTTAAAAACAAAAGCTCTTATTTAAGTAAAAAAAGAGCTTTAAGTACAAAAAAGTTTGTCCAATATATTGGACAATTTTACGGAAAGGGTTAAAGCGCCTATAAATATGTCAAACGCGCAAAAAAAAAATAAAAAAATATCAACATAAAAATTTATTTAATTTGAATCTATTTGTTATCCCAAATTGAGTCACTTCAATATGCTAAGTATATGTACATATGCATGTATATATGTATGTATGTACATTGTACAATGTGCTCATGCTTGTACATTTAACCTCTACTAAAACACCTCTCCTAGCGTTTAATTCACACTGCTTATACATTTCTTTCGAACACTGAATATTTATTTTTCACTGCTACTTAGAGTTCATCTTTGTGTGTATGTATGTACGGCATGCAAGAAAAATTCAAAATAACAGGACCAAACTTTTTTCCAACGCTACCGCCTCCCCAAGGTAACTGTAACTATGCCACTTCCCCGTTTCCTTGTTTCCTTGTTTGCTTTTCTAATAAATCTGCCAACTCATATTTTATTACCTTAGAGCACATTTACCGCCTCCTCTCCTGAAATGCTTTGGCCCGACTTTTGACGCAATTTCTCCGTTATGGAAAATTTTCAGCACCAATAATTTTGCTCGTTATTTCATTCAAAAGTACTTCGAATAAGAATATATTTTACTATCATTCCCATTGCGTATGTAAATACGACTGTACGTTTGTTGTTTGTGCGTGATGATTTTGCTCAAATATTTCGCATTTGCTGTCGCTAACTAAGCTCAATACGTATATATGGGTGTAGTATTTAAGCACCTACTTACAACCATATACCTTTTTTAGACTTTGTCAATTATTTGTTTGAGAGCTCAGCTAACTTTTTAAGTAGTTTATCAACGGTAAAATTGGTTAGTTTTTTTTATAGTTGTGATATTAAAATCACGAGTAAACAACTCTGTGGCATAATTAATCATTCGATTTTAGAACAAACACTCTGCAAAGGCAGCTCTGATTTAACCAGCGAGCAAACGCGTAGTCAACTTTACGGTTATAATCAATTTTCAAAACTACATACAGTTCTGTTTTTTCAGTTACATTTAGTGAAATTTTTGAAGTACAAGAAATAGGCGGCTACTCTACATTTACCACTGGCAAGTGCTATCTTCTTCCTCTTGATTGGCGCTCTAATCGCCTAATCGATTTTGGTCGAGTCCAACAGGGTTTCCTTTCTGTGCCAACTAGCGCCCATTGGAAATGTCAAGTGAAGCCAAGACCTTCACCACGAAAACTTTTAAAAACACGGAGGAGGCCTTCTTCTTCCTCTGTTACCAGCATCCCGACCACAGCAAATAAGTCCAGCTTGCCTTTTCAATTCCCTATAACAGTCCCACATAGCACGCGTTGCGTCCTTTCGCAGCGTGGTCCTTTAGGCGACATTTTTTTTCTCTGCGGTTTCGTGACATTCCTCATCGTACCACTTGTTCTTTCGGGCTCGCTGAAATCCTACTGCTACCTTCTTTGGCGGCTATATTTAATAGGCGGGAAAATGTGATTCTACTGCTCGCATATGTCGGTGCTCTCTGAGAGCAGGTGTGAGAGTCGACTGGCGAATAAATTGGCCATCGGTTGTCATTGCGCTCGGAGTGTACGTACGCCTAAAACACCCGAAACGTGTCTTCAGTCTATCAAAACATGATCGATTTGGTTTCGCGTTTTGCGATCTAGAGACAGCCATGTAGGTGTATGGATATTTTTATACTGGAAGCTGATACTGCATACTACCATATTTCGGGCCCCGGCGAAGGCGATAAGCCTCAGTGCGTTATCCGACTTTTGGTCGTGGAGATGGTCGTGAACCCCATATCTGAACAATCGTTGTATGGAGGCCATAGGTTATAGTGACAAGATCTTTGTCATTTTCACTGCAAGCTTTTCGTTTACAATGAGCTGCTTAAATGGCGGAGTTATAAGGAAAAATTTCATATATGAAAAATCAGTTGTGTGGGAGCTGTATGACAAATGATTAATCATTTTAAAAATACACCCACTTATTAATATTCATTCGGTTATCTCGAAAATTGAGGGACTACAATGCGTACAAAAGACAGACAGACGGACATAACTAAATCGGGGATTTTAACACATATTTATGTCCCCCATAAAAAATCGTTTGCATTGGAATAGGGTAAAATACATACACAAATGGGTAATATTACTGCAAGTCTCCTAAAGGGAAACAGAGTTTTCGGATCGAAAAATATGAATTTGCAAGAATTTTACCCATTTCTACGAAAAGTTGTTTTTCCCATATACATACATACATAACTATAATGCATGGAAAACTTCGTGAACTTTGAGGCATGTATTTTTGTACCACCCTAATGTACATAGAAGTTTTGCCCAACGCATCGGCACATACTTATTTTCGCACAATTTATGAAATTTTTCTCGTAAACATATTTATTTTTGCTGATGAAATGTGCTAGCGCTGCAGCACAAAGTTGAAAGTTTGTTATTTTGAAAAATATTGTTACACTGATTGCTGCAAAATTTGACGAAGCATGAAATTTGTTTCACGATTTTGGTCTACTTTCGTTTTTGTTCGTTGTTTTTTTTTCTTTTTTGTTTTGCTCGTTTACGACACACGTTTTGTTTAATTTAAGCAGCTTTACTTACAAATTAGCAGTATTTCGTATTTTAGTCGGGAAACCAATATAATTTAGTATTTTGCCTTCGAGAACGCTAAAATTTGATTTAAATAAAACACCATCTCACCATGAAAAGCTTGTTGTAAATATCTGCGAATTTTTAAAAAGTATATGTAGTATGTAGATATGTTTTTTAATGCAAAAAATTCTGAAATTTTGTATGGAGTATGTAAAATTACACAGTAGGGAAAATCTCAAGCTTTGAAATTACAAAAAAAAAACATGTACACCTAATATTGGGGCGTAGATTATGGATCGTCATATCCAGATATTTTAATTTTTATTAAAAAAAATCAAATCTTAACTAGGAAAAAATTTATCAAAACTAAATTTATTTTTTTCGTTGTACTTCGTTTCGTTGCCTGTTCTTTTGCAAAAAAAAATAAACGAGTTGTGAATGGTCAAATGAATATGTAAAATCATTTTCGGTTTGAAATAGGAGCAGCAAAAAATGTTACTCATACGCCATGACGTACATACACGTACGTGGCATATGAGTAACATTTTCCATGTGGAAGTTTGATTTTTTTTTTATTTGCAATGCAAACTTAAATGGACAATATTTTGGGAAAATTACCAAATCTAGAAGCGTAGGCTACGACCCAAAAAAAAAAAGATTATGTGTAATGGCGTTTTTTGTGCCGTTTTAGCATTATTTGAAATACAATTCGATTGCTTAGAATATCTTAGCAAAATTCGGAAAAAAACTAATTAAAGCATCTATGAATAAAAGATCGCAACTTGCTGGATAATATAAGATTAATACAGCATATCGTCGTTTAAAGTACAAAACCGCGTATGTGAGGTTGCATCAATTATTTTCTAGAGAGTAAAAACACTCATATTTGAAAATGGTTCTCTTTTTTATAAACAAATCGCATTTCTGGCTAGTATATTTCAAGACGAATGGATAAGGCTAAAGCCAAGAGCTTCTGAGAGCAAATCCACCTTTTGGCAAAAAATGTCAATTACTCGGTTTTGGAAAATTACGATACGCGGTGGTGTATTTTAAACGACGATATGCATATGTATAGCAAAAAGAAGCATATCTATAAAAAACTTACGCAGCCTTTAAAAAAAAAATTTATAAATTAAAATATAATTTGGCATTAGACTTGATATTAAAATCTCGCTTCGAGCTTCCACGCAAACGACCACGCAGTAAGCAGTCCGATTTAAAAAGCTACTGTGATTTAAATTCTGGGTATTTCCGCTGTGTTCGTGGGCATTATTGCTTTCGTTGCCCGTGCGTATGTCCTCAGACAAAGAATCTTTTCACCGGTGTTATGTATAAGCGCCGACAGTTAGGTGAGTCCCCATAAATTGAAGACTACTTGTGTATTGCTAGAAGGATATCTTCTCTCCGTTCTGTCAAAAGCGGCTTCAAAATCGGCAAAGCGGTGTTGTGTGTCGATTTGCTAATGGACGGTATTTGCTAGGATTAGAGGCCATGTAAAAGTCTGGTCAATAGTGGGCTTGGCTTGTCTGAGGCCACACTAATAAATAAGGCCCAATTAGTGGTTCAAGAAAGGCTTCAGTCTTTTACAAAGTATCGTCGTAATGTTTATCCCGAAATAATTGTCGCAAACAACAGAATCTCCCTTGTGGATTGAGCAAAGTCTACACTAATTCCAATCTTCATTAATTAATGGAATTTTTATCTACGCTGAGGAACATCTAAAGTTATCAGTGAACAGTTTTGGCTTCAACTTAAATTTTCGATTTGAGTGCGTTTACAAAAATGAAGGTTAATGACATACATACACACATATGTATAGAGATGAGCTAGGTTGTTTGCCAGCAGTTAAAGGTAAGGCCGCAGGATCAACCTATGAACCTTTAATATACATCTCTCCCTCGTAATATCACAAAACGCAATTATTTATTAATGAACTTGCAGTGAACAGCTGTGTTATAAACTAATGTAAACAACGTTAAGCCTGTTTACCTAAAACCTTTGTTATTTTTATTTTAATATTTAATTTACAAAGCTGTTAGTGTAAGCGGCAAAATGCATAATTAGCTGTCCAAAACAGGTATTTATGCGAAAACCTTTCCAAAGTTGAACACAAGTAAACTACATACATATGTATGCTGATGCATCTACCATATCAAGCTACACAAATACTTGTAGAAAATATGAGCCTATGTAGAAATTGCACTTGTATTAACGCAGGCAACTCAACCTACAGTTTAAAAAAAAATGGATATGTGTAATAGGCGGCATACACCGTGCATCTGACTCATAAGTCGATTTGAATGTGTGTGTGAAAATAAATATGTGTTAGTTGCACCGACATGACTCCCGGCATGACTCTGAATGATTCAACTGTGTCGAAGGGGAGTCAACACGTAAATATGCAAATGACTCGCGAGTCAGACGCACTGTGTATGCCGACTATAAGACTTAATTGGAACAAGTTTGAATACAGCAAGTGCTAGAGCTGTGAGATTCATGGCAGTCCGATGAAGTATCTGGGGACTATAAATCTCTGAGCTCTCCCTTTCCAGGTAAACATATTCGATGCGTACATACACAGCCAGAATAAGGGTAGATTTAGACCGAACTCTACGGCAGAGAATAGAGCACGCATATCGGCGGCGATTGATCGTATCCCTTTACCGTGGAGATGTGTATGCTTATAGTCGGCTACGCATGCGTGGAGCTTTTAGAGGGTTACTCTTTTTCCGATGAGCTAGTTCGGGATAGTGCGCTATACAAAGGTCCAAAATAGAACATAAAGCCGGGACTAGATTCTGTAGCTCTAAGAAAGTGCAGTGTACACCGAATGCAAAACTCGCAACCAAAAACTTACCGCAGAAAATTCGGAAGTGAAGTGTAAATAACTTCGACAATCAAAACTCATTATTCTCACTTCCTGAATCGCAAAACGAAGGAGAGCGTACACAGTGTACACTTGAAAACTCTCAATTACAGAATCCAGCTCCTGCCATCCAGCAGCAGCCATAAAAATAAATATACCGAGCACCTGTATACAGATGAATTGACAAGGAAAGTTACCGCAGGGCTGTCATGTAAATAAGTAATTTTATCGAACGAACAAATATAAGATGATCTGCAGTGGGTGGGGCAGTATAGCAAGAAATATCTAGCGTAGTGTTGCAAAGCATAGATCTAGCCATCTCCTCCACTTGAAGTGACCGCTATAATTCAGAATTGATCTACAGTGAGACGACTACTGCCGTAGTTACCATGATGTGGGGGATGTGTCAGAAATATAATGCAGTGCCCAGGTCGGCGAGGACTAGTTGGCTGACATTCATTCCTCCACTAAACTAGAAGCAACAAGGATTTTGTGACATGAGTAGGAGCGTAATAAGTTTCTTATATGCCCACACAATTGTCCCATGGTGGTTGAAGGGACCAGCCAAGATAACCTAAACCAACCTATAGCAGAAGAATTTTAAAAGGCTTAGACTTCCTGAATGTGCATTATTTATTTTGATCCTTAGATCCAAAACAAATTAATTAACTTTATAAACAATGGCCACCAGAGTATATACGAGGGCAAATCGAAAATTCAGTGAGTTTTTGAATACAAGCATGTTTTTTGGCAAAAAGCAATTAATTTTTGAACATACTCTCATACTTTTAGCTCAATACATTTAGTAGATCATCTTTACAATTTTTTAGTGCCAAATAATAAGGGTTTCAAGGTCTTCAAAATAAGCGTTTTGTTTCAATGATGACCTCTTGATTCGACCCAAATCTCTCCCCGTCCAGCCATTGCTTTTGGTTTTGAAACACAGAAAATAGTCGCTGGGGGGGGCTAAATCTTGCGAATAACTAATTAATTTTTCTTTGGCTACACACGCATGCCCCTAATTAATTACGATTTGCTTCAAATCAATACCCAATCTGTCAAAAACCTCTGAATAATATTCGCCAGTGACCGCCAGTTTTGCCCTTTTCAAGGTAATCGATGTTAATTTATTCCATGGATGCCATGTTATCATGCCATGGATTTTATCGACGATTCTGGCGTGGCGACCTAAACTTTCGGAGTCCCTTATGCTGGTACGACCACAACGGAACTCAGTAAACCACTTTTTAACCATCGAAATTTATGGTGCAGAATCCTCATAGTATTTATCGCGATTTTCCTTGATTTTGCTAATGAAAAAAAAATGCTTAATCAGTAGAGGAAATTAACTTTTTCCCATTTTCGTTAAAATTCCCCAAATTGTCTGCTTTCAACGGCTATCAAACGCAAACTAAATGGCGCGGGTTGCTTAAAATTTAAAATTAGTTTATTAATCGATGGCAGTTGACCGGAGCAGTATTGGATTTTAAGTAACTACGCGGATAATTTAAAAAGTGACTGACCTTTCAAATTTCTCGTATGTATGTATACATATACTTATATTCGAAATTTTTGGGTAGCGCTATTTTCTAATTTACCTGCATATATGTATGTATGTATGCACATATGTTTACTATACACTCGCAGCAACAGTCATTAGAAAGTCGCAGCAATAATGAAAAACTCAACTGGACTCATGTGGCAGTGAACTGCAAAACTAATAAGCTAACTAATTAAGTGGCAATGAAAATTAATTAACAACATTGCGACAGTTAAACACTGGTAGGTTTCTACATACATACATACACCTGCCTTTGTGCGTTCTAAGTATAGAGAAGCCAATTTAAAAGGAAGCAGTATAAACTAAATACTATTTAAACTTGTGTTAATGCCTTTTTTGCTTAAAATAGTAGACATATTCATTACAGCTGCCAGGAGATACTCAATTTACATACAATACCACTGACGAGGACTAACATTTCGACTTAAATACCTACAAGCACAAGCAGAGAAAAATGACTGCCCATTTTATAAAGGTAGTGGTAAAAACTATACAAAAAGACAAATACTTGTAATGGAAAAAGTTTAATCCGAACAGCAGACAGGCAGAAAAGCCAACTACATAACTTTTCCAGGGGGCAGTGCAGTAGCGGTAGAGTGATGAGCACGAATAACTAGTATGTAGTTGATGGTAATCATTTCATTTGTCAAAGTGGCAACTTTGTCAAATGACAACCGGAAAATGACAAGAATGTTGAAAAAACTGCAGCCTTAATTAAGTAAGTGAATGGAATGCAAAGGCAGTTGTAGAATTTAGCAAACACACAATCGTACATAAATCAATTTACAAAAGCGAACATTTTTTTAGTTGAGCTATGTAAGTAGTAAGTATGAGGTCATGTTGTGCACGAATAGCGAATGACGAACATACAAATTATGATTTTTTTATTTGTACAGCAAAAACTTTCAACCAGATCATTTGTCTTGTACTGACTGCTTTGCTTTCGTTGCTTGGTGTCATGTAAGCAAGCACAAAAAAAAAAGAAAAAATAAATAAAATAATCTGTTACATAAAACGTGCAACAAAATAAAAACTGTCTAAAACAAACGAATGAACTGATATACAAATAAATCAACATGCAACTGGAACAGGCAAATAACGTCAATGACGCGTTGGCGTCTAAAACAAATGTATATATGTATGTATATATGTCTAACTACACCCTGCAGTAAAAGTTACTCATTGCCAAGTAGAATTAGGATTCTTTGCTTTGCGGTTCATTTAGTTCGTCTTCTATCTTTTTCCATACAAGCGGCTGGTATTTTTTAAAATTGCGATGTCCTGCGAAATGCCAAAGGCATTTCTTAACTCCAATGGGCAGATGGGTACTAATAGAGCCATAGTTGATGGGTTCGTCTGCCTATCCATCACCAGTTAAAGAAGTAAATGGTGTTTTGCTCGCAATGTAATGTAAAGAAAACCTTTTTTACTTGTTAAAATATTTATTGTACTTTTTTTTAAATTACATTTCGCCAGTTAATCCTATTAATGTTGTAAATACATATCAAAGTTTGTGAGTGAGTGAGTATGTATGGTGCCCATTCGCGCTAAAACCGCTGAACGTATTTTAATGAAATTAATAGTTGATTTCCACCAAACCTTAACTATAGTTTATGCCTATTGGAAAAAGGAGATAACGACTCAAACGGGGTAGTTCCGCCAATTAAGTAGCATTGCCAAATGTCCCGTATTTGCCAGGACATCCCGTATTTTGCATTAAATTTGACATGTTCATTATTCATTTCAACCTGTAAACTTCTACTCAACATGGTCATGATTTAATGCGGCTATTGTGAAAATATCAAAATAATTTTGATTTTAACGCAATAACTGTGCAATTTAGTACAAAGAACCCAATACACCACACAAACGACGCTAACCCGATATCGCGCAATGTTTTTGTGTAGTTTGGGGGCCGGGCCGTATAACAGCGGCGCGTGCAAAGAAATTCCGGGTTGTATTTGCCTTATAAGAATTACCAAATCAAACTTATAAATATCTCTATATGAGTTTTGAGACTTTAAATAAAAAGAAAAAAAAAATATTTGCCTTTAAGCTAGTAATATTATTCATAGTTTTCAAAAATTCATTTTTGCCAGCCGAATGTATCAAAATAGGGAATATATGGACAAAAAAATATCAAAAGTTCAAATCTTACAATTTAGAAAAAAAAGTATCAAAAATTATACAATTGTATCAAAACGGCAACGCTGATTTCCGTATGTAGTAGTCTTTGGCAGGAGTGAGGAGCGGAATAAACATTGAAATGAGCTGACTGTAGGCTGCCGGCTACTTGTAGTCTCTCTCGATAGTTAGACATTATTCTCCAAACAAAGGAGACAAATTTCACAGCTAAAACCAGTAATGACATTCGACCTTGGTTGCGTTATACCCAGGGCTGCAAACCGCTCCAAAAATCGATGTGGTGCCGATCAATGATTCAAAACACTTAGAAAAAATTGTACCCTAAAGACATTAAGTAAATCAGAAAAACTTATCTAATCGCGAAATTAACGCTGTTAAAACTCGACATTTCGAATGCGGCTGATTTCGATGCCTGCGAGCTCAGTTAGGTTAGGTAAGAAGTGCATGCCATAATGTTTCCATCTTAGTCTCGCGAAGCCTGGACATTGTAATAGAATGTGTTGAGATGACTTCGCCTAATCTTCCTCAGGTATCAGTTGAGATCCTTAGTCTTACCGCCTGATGGCCTCTCCGAGCACCCACCACTAGCGAGAGCTGAGACTTTGCAAGCGTAAGGAGTCCCGGTGCACCCCAGGCCAGAAGGAAGTGGCGATTGCGCATGTCCTAGTATTTGCCCAGCGGTCGCCGAAATTACACGAGGCCCAACCGTCCAAGAGCGTACTGCAGGAGGACTGAGGCATCCGTAGTTGCCTGGTGGCTGGGTCATCAGCCACGGATTTTCCCGTGATGTCACTGCGACCCGGCAACCAAACTAGCTACATTAATAAGTACTGCCGCGCAATTGATAGAGAGGGCAGACATTCCTTTACCTTATTTCGGCGCTGTTGGCCGCCTGATTGTCCAAGCATATGCTAACCTCCTTAGCTAACGCGACATTCTTTAGCAGTGAGTCTACCGCTTCCTTAATATCAGCGATATCTGCCTGAAAGGCCCTGGAAAAGTCCAGAAGCTTAAATATAGTTTTGATGCAGAGTTCCCGAGAGAATACATCTTCACCAACCCTGCCTCCAAATTTTGATCCATCCGCGAAAAATTTTACGGCTCCCTTCTTGCAGTAACCCCGCTCTTCCCAGTCCTCCCTTGAGGTCATGTATGTAGGTAGGGAAGAAGCTGCTGTAAGCCATTTCGGAGACGAAGTTAGAGGCTTCCAGAACACCAGAGTGTCCCGTTTTCGAGCCACTTAACTACCCGTTTTCCCTGAGCATAGTTAGTGGCAGTTCGTGTTGCGACAATTCCGCCTGCAATATCCACAGGCAGAATGTTCAACATGACGTTAAGCGCCAGTGTAGGCGTAGTTCTTAATTTCCCGCTAATGCCGTTTAGGGCGATCGGCTACACACACTCAAGTTGCTTTACAAGTGTATCTGCTCTAGTGCTCTAATGAATCCCACCAGACACGGGCTCCCTAAAACAAGATAGGCCTAACTATGGTTTCATAGGACCGATGAATTACTCCTCTTACCAATCGCTCCCCTACAGCATAAGGTTTACAAAACTTGGGGAAAATTCACACATATTTACATGTGTACATTTTCATATTGAGCCCAACTAACCATCTTTTGGAGTGGTTTTCGATGCAGAAGTTATGTCAACAACTCATAAAATAGACCTCAGCTAAAGGTTCCAATTTGATGGTACTTAATATTGCCAGGATTATGAAAGAGTGATCTTCAGATATTTTACACTCGCAGGTTGGCCCGTGTCTACCAGGTACGATGTCTCTCTTGATCCTTCACAGAGGAAGCATTGTTGAATTAGATATAGGTCCTACCGGGCTTTACAAAATACACACGTCTAACCACTCGACTGCACTGTATAGAATTAGAATTTTCTATTTACATAGTTGTAGTTGATAAAATAGTGCTTCGAAAGTTCATAAATGTTAGCGTTTCGAACTTTCTTTACATATTGGACGGTCTCAGTACGAACATTTGCTAGGCAAATGAACGAACACAGGATATGTAAATGTTGCAACGGAAGAGGTAATGAATAACAATAACACTTTTCGCAATCAAAGCGCTCAAAATCCCCGCAATGACATGACCCGAACAACAACGGACAACGGCCTGAAACTGAAAGCAAATATGAAAGGATAAAAGTCAGAAACACTTGTATGTTGTGCCATATTTTTGTGGTGCGAGTATAGCAAGTCGCATACATGTTTCAAAGCTATTTGCATTAATGTTTCTATATATGTATGTCTGAAAATCATAGCACATACAAGCGTTCAAATGTGTGGGGAAATTTGTGTGCGCAATTGCGAATGCACCGGAGGCAAAATGTTGATTTAGAAAAGTTGACAAGCCAAAATAAAGCAAGTGACTGGTAGATGGATGGACTGGACTGCCTGACTGCCTGACTGATTGACTGACTACAGAATTGAAATAAACTGGTCAGTAAAACAAGCAAAACATGAGAGGCGGTGGAAATGTGGTGTGTGGCGTACACACATATCCACATACTTATGTATAATCGAGTAGACAAGTGAGTGATTGCTTTTGAACGTGCGTGCATATGCTTGCGGCAAAGCTTTGGGTGTTGCGCGGCGTATGTACGCTGCTCGGGCATGACTGTGCATGTGTTAGGGTGCAGTGCATTTATGGCTTTGATATCATTCATGCGTTCACCACTAATAGTTCATTTATTTAGGCTGGCAACAAACAAAACGAACAACAACCAAAAACGAATGTCCGTCCACCAGTGCTGCATAGAAAAATTGCAATTTTAGCAGCGTTATTCAAACGACGATGGAGTTTCGGCAATTCAAAATAGCAACCACAAACACACACACACACACACATACAACCAAACCCATGTGGGAATATGTATCAACACACTTCTGTCATTTTTTCGTAATTAATGGCGAACATAAATATCAAGTTGGCAAAAATATTTGTGGCATTATTAGTGCCGCGATGCTAGATAATGTCTACATACATATACAAGCCCCTCTGGTGCCATCCTACTTAAATATAAACAGCTTGTGCCACCACTTGAGCCGCTAAATGCGATGACAAAGTGGCGTCAGTTGGCTGTGGTTCCATTTTAGTAGAACGCAATGCTGTTGCCCTTAATTGTGTGCGCGCCGCGTATTGGTGTTTGTTGCTTTGCCGCAATCGTGTGGTAACTTTTATTTGGCTCAATCGTAAGTACCATCACTCATGTGGGGGATGTGCGTGACGATTTTTGATGTACCCGTACATACTTACATTGGCTGCACATTTTTCAAAACGTTCTCGCATTATTTCACCATTGCCGCTTTTGTTGCGCTGAAGTTTGGCGAATTGGCCAAAAGAAGCCAATCAAAAAGTGGGTGTAAGATATAAGCTACGCTCTAATTTTAGTGGCGGTACCATTGAGGATGAGTGTGTCCGCAACAAAAGAATGATGGCGCCTTTTTGATCAGTAAAATTAAGTGGTTTAAAATTAAACAGAGCTTTGACTTATAATTGCATTGATATTTCATTGTTGAATCATATCTACATACATATGTAGAATTTTCTATTTGTAAAGTGGAGAAAATTAAGATTTTGCGTAAGTAATCGCCGATGCCTTTGCACTCAAATTTTACAGGAGAGCGAAAGAACGGCTTTTCTTTCAAGGCTTTGCCTTGATAGGCGTTTTTTATTTTCTCTAGCTATTATTTACCGAATCTGTTGTTTTAATAACGATTTCAGGATTTTTATGTTCTAACCTCGATGCCTGGAGTTCGCGGTTACCAAATGCCATTTTTGTCACAACGGCGATTTAGGTGGTCTTGCAATTGGTCGATGGGCGGTTTTGCAAAAGCATCGACCCACTCCCCATAAACATTCCGCCTCATTTTATTTGGAAAGTGCAAATTTCCCTTCTTAGAGGGGCACGCCAATACGAGTCCAAGTTGAGAGTCATATTAGAGTCTGTAATATGACGCTTTTTGAGTCTTCAAAAAAATATTCTTTGTAATTCTGATTACTATTAAACTTTTAATTTTACGTGAACTTTATTACTTTTGTGCTATCCAGAATTTATGACTGGTCTCAGAATCATAACGAAAGAAAGACTCATTTTAGACTTATAAATTCTGAGCACTCAGAAATTGTTTATAGGATTGTTGTGCTGACATCAGATTGCTGGCTAGGTATCTCATATGCCCCGGATTAGTCTGTCAACATTACGGAATGCCGTCCCTGCCTTGTATCCGATGAGATGTCAAAGCACATCCTTCGGGAATGTCCGACCGTAGAAAGACTTCCAGCAAGATATTTCTTAGATATGCGGGCATCATCTTGGGCTTCATCATCCGAATTAAAAGGACCATTCAGGCCGCTGTGTCGCTGGTTCTGCTGCACCTATTTAACTTACTTGCTTGCACCATAAGATATCTTTCTTGGTTCATACAAAAATATCAAGAAAAGATGCTTTCAGTTCATCCTAAAATTTAAATTTTTGTTTCCAGCAATTTAGAAAAAATAACGAAATTATTGCACTTGTTCTCTATTAACTAGCAACGAGTATAATTTAATTTGTACATAAGTATAAACAATATGCAGATAGCTAAGTTAACATGGATGTTACCAGCACTGAAATATATATATACATACATACATATACATTTTTCTTTCCATTTCTGCAAAATATTTCTGAAGGTGCAAACTAGAGTTAAGAATTCAACAAACGTTTCACAGGTACTTGGCATTCTGTGGTTGTAGGCATACACGTTTTACTTGTGTTACATATGTACATATATGGAGTCAGAGTGCATGGTAACCTTAGAACACCCTCTTACTGGTTATCTACATCTGCATAGTTTAACAACAGAAGTCATATATGTATGTATTCCACGTATTTCTACTTGGCTACTACTGCCGACAACATAAGCTCATAAAAGCTTTAGCGTAACAAAATATGCTACAACAAATGAACAACTTAAACATGAGATAGTGAGCTAAAGCGTGTGGGTTGGGCATACATATGTATGTATGTATGTACATACCCTGCAGGGAAAACGCGGACTAGTGAAACAAAAATTTCTAGTTCCGTACTAGGTCTTTATCGCCAAAAAGGAACTAGTCCGACATGAACTAGATCCCCACCAGTCCAAAATCGGCGAAAAGTGGTACTTTTAAAATACTAATTTTTTGCAGTTTTTTTCACAAGAAATCGATATCTAAAGTGACGAATTTAGAAATGGTTCGGAACTATAGAAAAAGGGATGCAGAACGAACTAGATCTTATTTGTCGAATTTAGAACTAGTTCGAAACTATCGAAAAAGGGATGCAGCGGGGGGCAATTAACACTTCCTAGGACATCGCCATGTTAAATACGCCAGTTGCTTGCATGCAAAAGAGATTTATCGCGAACCAGTACTGGGTCTAAATGTACTAGAAGCGCACCAGTTCAGAACTAGAGATTTTCCCCACAGGGTATGTATGAATGCATGCATGCGTGAGTGTGAGTAACTAGCAGATAAAACAAAAGGAATAAAAAAATTATTTACAGGTGGAAGCGTATCAGTATGGTTTCCGAGAAAGAAAATTTAGCCAACAAAATAAAAGAAATAGAAAAATAAACCGTAGAAACCTAAGTGGAAAAGAGTTTAGAAGAAAACAAAGGCAAAAAGGCAAACAACACAAGAGCGCAAAAATATGGTCTGAAAGTTTTTCACTTTGTGGTTATTTTCGGTGGTGACTGCAAAAGAATGCAGCAGCAAACTCGGTAAGTCGAGAGCTAAAGGAAGGTTAGAGGCGTTTACGAAAACTGGAGGACTCGCTAGCGGCATCTTGGCTGGCTGAATTTGGGTTGCGAGCAGCAAAAACATTGGCATTGTTGTTGGCGTTGACGTTGGCTTTGGCGACAGATAATACATACATACTAAATATACTACTTATAGCGGTTGTCGTGGCGAAAACATAAAATTTCCGCCGGTTTCTGGCGACGGAAACGTAATTTTCTTCATTTTACGTTTCTGTTTGTAGTTTTTGCTCTTTTTTGGCAATTTTTTTATTTTTGATTGTTATGCTGTAACTGCGCAGCCATATAAAGGTGCAACGGTTAAATATAAATGCTGATATTAAATATAGTAGGTATCTAAATGTATACATAGTTATGTATATATGTATTTACTTGCATCCAAGGCATATCAAACAGGTACAGCAAAAACAACATTTGCGTGTATTTTGTTGTTGTTGATTTTTTGTCTTCTAAATCAAAGCGTGCCATGTGAAGTACAAAAAGATAAAAAATAAAAAATTTAATTTGGAAAAAAATAAAAATTGTTGCAACTTTGTTTCTTTGATTGCTTCTCGAAGCATTGATCCATCCTTTGTAAGGCCCAGTAATCAGCGATTGTGCTGCTGAGTTGGGCGAACGTTCCAAAAGCTGCTAGTCAATAACTTCTTTTGTATGGAACAAAGTTTCACATGCAAATATGTATATTTTAACAACTTAGGAATTTTGTGAAATTAAGCTGGCATTTCAGGGTACTATTTTATATATATATAAGGAAAATTTGAAAGTTAGGGGGGGGGGGGTGTGCTCGAGCACCCCCTGCCCCTACCTGGCTACGCCCATGTATAGTTCTAAGTAAGCGATACCGCGCCCGTTTTCCAAAAGTCCTTAATAATCTTTTTTTTTAAGAGATTGTTGGGAGTATCAACTTTGAGTACACATTCCGACAGATCGAAGTTACTTCATTTCTAAAACTTGCCGTTATATGCATTTCTGAAATTTACCGTTATACCAGCTTGCATTTATGTGTCCAATACAATAACTGTGCCTGGTTTTGTACAGATTCGTTACCGAGATACACATATGTGGTCAGAAGTGGGCGGTTCCACGAAGTATTTCTTGCTAAAGTTTTATTGCAATTATAAATTTTGAATAAATTTGCTTCAGTATTTATCGATTTATCGAAGATTTTCTATTTCTTTAAATTACCGTTGCATGGTATGCGGGGGTGGTTGTTGTCCGATTTTAGCAATTTTTTTCCTTTTGGTATATTTTGACAGGACCAAGAACTGTGCCAATTTTATGAGAAATTGGTGAAGAAATTACCGAGATATACATATTTAATCACAAGTGGGCGGAGCTACGCCCATTTTTCAAAAATTTATAATATTCTTATTTTCCGGCTAAATATCGAGCCCTAACCGCCAAAATAACGTAAGCGACATTTTTTTCAAAATTTTCTTTTTGATGCAGAAATGCATCTAGATGCTCTAAGAATATTTCTGCATCAAAAAGAAAATTTTGAAAAAAATGTCGCTTACGTTATTTAGGCGGTTAGGGCTCGATATCATTGCAAGTCTCAATTTTGAGTGAATAAGCCTCAGTAGTTACTAAAATATCGCAGTTTTCGTATTTCTAAAAACTACCGTTATATGGGAGCTAGGCGCGGTTATAGTCAGATATCGATTAAATAAATATCTTGCATAAAAAATTAGGTGGCAACCATATAAAGAAATTTACCAGGTTGAAAATATGTATTTTGAGTGTATATGTACTGTGTATACATGCCTAAATAAAAAATGCCTAATAAGTTACAAATTTATATTAAAAACCGTGGCAGCCCTAAACAAAATTTTTAATTTAGTTAAATTTTGTGAAATCGAAAATAAGTGACAGCCTTACACTAATATCCTAAGCGGTAAAACTTACCATACAGGCAACGCATTGTTCAAGGCTTTTTGTTAGTACCCATGATTAATAATATGGCATCTTAATTTTCCAAGCAAAAAATTTAAAGTATATGACATGGAGAATTGGTGGCAACCCTATTCAAAAATAATCAGAAATTAGGGATTTTAAAATATTTTCCATTTTATGTTCAACTTATGATCTTTATTCTGTTTGTAACTACTTTCGATTAGGTGGCAACTTTGCACGAATATTCTCGATAATAGCACCTATCTAGATAACCTTAAGATGCAAAACACTATCTGAATACGAAATTTTTAACGCCGTTTCCGAGAAACCTATGGACACACATTAGACTGCATCACCAAAAATAGTTGCGGTCTTTCCGCCGGGATTACAAAATTTATCATATTTCGGAAAAATATTACGATTTACGTGAGCTGGACCGATTTGGAAATACCTCCAAAAATGGAGTTTTCTATGAATAGAAATAGTTTTCTTAAAGTATTTTTTGAAAAAAAAATTACCTCAGCTGACAAAACAGTTTAAGCTTAAAAAATCTGCTTAAAAATATTTAATATTTTCTTTATGCTTTGTTAGGTTTTATTCCATCAAACTAGTGCTCTCGCTATACATATCGCAGTCTTTCATTCGTTTCTCAAGTTTCTTAAGGATTTTATAATTACTTATTTGTTAAATTTATTTAATGAAACGATTCTAACTTGAATTTAGTGGAATTATAAAAAATGGTACTAATTCCCTCAATTTCTTTGGCTATTCCCCTTTCGCTTATTTAATGTTTAATTTTTTATGAAAGTGTAGCTCGTTATCTTACAAAGACCACGTAAATCAAAAATTCAAATTTGTAAAAAAAATATCAAAATTCGACAAAGTTTCTTCAAAATTATGAGCTTTTTAATAAGGTTACTTAGAAACATTCTGAGTACTTACGCAGTTCTCATTAATTCATTTCAAAGTGCAATTTTTATATGTAGGTAGGATATATCATTGATTTTTGGTAATTTTTTTTTTGTTGTTGCTCATTTTCTGCATACAAAAAAAAATTTTTACGTACTTTGTATGCAAAAAACTGCCAAAAAGCAACAGTAAGTCCAAGCTACTTCAAACTTGCACTTTATTATAAATAATAAAATTTAAAGGACTACAAAACTGCATGCAAACAATTCTAGCTAATCTGATTAAAATGTTTAAAATTTTGATCAACATTTGTTAAAAATCGTCGAATTTTTTTAAAAGTTCTACAAGTTTGAAATTTTGATTTACATGTTTTTTTAGACAGGAAGTAATATTTTCATAAACAATAACAATTATTTTTTAAACAAAGAAATGTAGCCAAAAAGTTTGCTAAATTTTTTCCCTTATTTATATTTTCGTCATTGTATACATATATTGTGTGCATACATTTTCGACATCGACACTCCCAAATCCCAATTTTTGCTGGCATATAAACCGATATTTGACGAGCTTTCCGATGTTCATTTATGAGCGAAGTGCGACTAATTAATCCAAATTCTACACACCGGGCCCTTGATGATGTTTCATCGCCAAAAGTCGAATAAAGTTCATCGATGCACTGTAGTTGTGTTCATCTGCGTTAAAAGTTTTAAAGCGTTCTGGGAACCAATTCTTATTCCGTGAAAGCATTTTTCATCACTTCTCCTAAAACTACGATTATCTTTTTAAATGCATAGACTTATTTGTTGTTAGAAGGAGAAAAGGTCCTGAGGAGTTCAGGTCGACTCAAATGACATTTGACATTTGTAGTATTAATTTTCCCACAAAAAAAAAAAAATTCAGGTCAAAATCACCATTCAGCAATGCGTGTAGAATTTAATTGCATTTGAAAGAACCAAGCATTTGATGTTCGAATACATACATAGTTAAGTGCCTAAAAGTATGCTTTTAACAAACGTTATTAAAAATTTCGTGATTTTCCGAAATTGCTTGCGGCCCAACATAAGCACAAATGGCATTAAAATGCAAACTTTCAAGATGAAAAAAAAACCAAGCGGTAAAGGAAACGTGCTTGTGAAAGTCTGTGCATGAAAAAACTTTAAGATTTGCAGCACTACCTCTGCTCAACGCGACAAACATCATTTGACGGTGTGCTTTTTCCTTACACCGCCTACAAAGTGCTCAAAGCATACTTCAAAAAAAGAACTGCTAATGAAATGACGCTTCCTCTCCGCTATGAAAATACCAGCAGAAGAAACAGTTGCAGCTCCACCGGCAGCGGTAGTAGCCGTAGCATTGGTGTAGTGGCAGGAAAACTTCTCGCGCAGGAAATGAAAAATTACGTTGCTTGCCTTCCGCCGCCTAGGAAGTGGCGCAAATTTTCGCTTGGTCATATTTTTTCTTACAACTTCCATTTTATGATTTCACTGTCCATTTTCTTTTTTTTTCTCCCCTTTCTTGCTGTTTGTCCTCATCCATTTCGCTCTTTTATGCTATTTATTGCCGTGCTCACTTACAAGTCAACAACATTTACCGCCGCCATAAAAACTACTTTAACTACTTTGTGGTGTGTAATAAAAATTAGTCGAAATATGAACTGTAAAATTTATGCATATGGGTTATTCCATACAATATTTACATCTCGATATTTTTTTTTTTTTGTGAAATATATTTTTTTTAATTGTTTATCGACAAAAAAAGGAGACACCTTTTTTTTTATTCTGTCATGATATTCGAAAATCTCGAAAAAAAATCCCGAAATTTTGAACTCACGATTTTTTAATACGAATTTTTTTTTTGTTTTAATCTTTCACAAATTCTCAAGGAAAGCCGATGCAATTACGGACATTTTGATACCTTAACTGATTTTCTCTCAGGTTGAAAAA
>NW_023458558.1:24170597-24171217 GCF_013731165.1 Rhagoletis pomonella
CAGGTTGAAAAAAAATAAAAATCAAATATGATGAAGTTAATAAAAAAATAATAATAAAAAGATATGCGATTTTTAATCTAAAATTTTTTTATTTTTATTTTAATCTATCTCCTTACGGACATTTTGATACCTTGGCTGATTTTCTTCGAAAAATATTTTATTAACTGCAATCAATTGAAATAACATTATAGTTTAAAAAACCTCCCTATTATTATTGCCATTCGTACTGTCATCAGGTATGTAACTTGAGAATAGTTATGTACATCCCGAGCTAATAAAAGGAAGGTAATGATAAAAAAGGAAGGTAAAAAGATACTTCTCCGTGAGTTCAAAATTTCGGGAATATTTTTCGAGATTTTCGAATATCATGACGAAAAAAGTATATTTCACCACAAAAAAAATATTGAGTTGTAAATATTTATGGAATGACCCATATAATAATTTTTGTTGATTTGTATGTATGTACATATGTATGTATGAATGCATACGCATTAATGTATGTCTGTGTGCATTTACGTGGGAAGAGTGTAAGTGGCATTTATGTAACGGGTGATTTTTTAAGAGCTTGATAACTTTTTTTTAAAAAAAAACGCATAAAATTTGCAAAATCTCATCGGTTC
>NW_023458558.1:24171227-24186546 GCF_013731165.1 Rhagoletis pomonella
AATACTAATGCATGAAAATCCTAACCTCAAAAAAATCACCCGTTACAATATATGAATCATAAAAGATGCCCACTACTTATGTACATACATATGTATGTAGAGGCTTACGTGCAAGGCATTTGCAAAATGGCATTGTAATACTCGAGTGCAGACAAAATATGAACATTCCACGAAAATGCCATTTATATGCAATCGCACGTGCATACATACTTAGTAGTCATATTAAGTAAGCACACTTTGATGTTCTGCCAGTGACGTCCTACGGCATTGCGTTGCTATGCATATTTTATATGCATGAGTGGTATTTTCTTTTTTTCTTTCTCTGTCTCTCCAGTCTGAACTTTTCAAGAAATGAAATTCCAGCATTTTCGGCTGCGAAATACTTGTAAATACGCATAATTGTGTATGTACATATGTACATACAGCCCGCGACAAAAGATAACACATCACATATTTTTACCAGTTTTAACTAATTTTCTTTTGCTTTTTTAATGTTCAATCGTTTTTTATTAAAGTTCAAATTTCAAACTTTGTACAAAAATTTAAAAAATTGCACAAACTTTTCATCCCAATTTCAAGTATTTTATTTTGAGTTTCTTAATTAATTTTTGGCATTAGTTTTATAGCTTATTGAAATCTAGTATAATAAAGTGACAGTTTGAAGTTGCTAAAAAATCACATTGATTCTTGATTTTTTTTTTTCTCTAACGTTGTCATGTACTTTTTTCAATATCAAAAATGACTTTATATGGAAGAAAATGCGTAATACCGAAAGCAAAAAAAAAATTATCAAAATCAAAGCAATTTTTTAGCAACTACAAACTAGAATTTAGTAAGCTATAAAACTGCATACCACAAAGTATTCTAGAAATTAAAATTAAAATGTCTGGAATTGGGTTGAAAAATTCGTGAAATTTTTATAATTGTTTGTACAAAGTCAGAAATTTGAATTTATTTATATGGTATTGGTTAGATAAAGAACTATACTTTTAAATAGAGATAATGAACATTAAACAAACAGGAGATAAATAGTCAAAACTATTCAAAATGTTGAGTTGCAATCGTTTTGTCGCGGACTGTACAAGTGCCTGCTGGCATGCGGGTTGAAAAGCATACCCGGCAGCAGGACTTATCGCATATTAATTTGCACTTTTCCGAGTGACATACTTATGCATGCACTTATATTGTGCGTTGGTGTAAGTACGAATTAAGAAAATGGTAACATTTTCGGTGAGCTTAAAGCTCAAAATACAATAGCGCTGTGGCAGTGACAGTTTTTCTAAATCAGCTGCTTTTAAGAAAGCGTGACTACGCTGACGATGCATGTATTTAGGTACGTCTTTTGGCTCACCCTCTTTCTGATCTGTCTAAAACAGACAACGCGCTACACAGTAAAGCTAATACCTTGTTCTGACCGAAATCGAAAACATGTTTTCGTTGCTAAAACTGGGTTTCGACCTAAACCGTGTGATTTCGTCCATGTAAAAAATCTGTCTGTGGACTCACCCAAAATCATTTAGGCGATTACAGCGCCAAAAAAAAAGAAGAAGAAGGTCTCTTGGCAGACCGCGTGAAACATGGCGAAGAACAGTCGAGCGGTAGCCGAAGCAACTCGGGTTAAGTCGGAAGGAAATCAAAGCGATCACCAAAAATCGAATCAGATGGCGCTTTGGATTAAAGGACAAAGAAGAAGAAGAAGTGTTGTCCAATGAAGCGACACAATACATCTGCAGGCAACTGGCAGTATCAAGGACGTAGTCAGGTAGGGTCAGCTTACAAAACGAAGTTCAATTTAAAATAAGTAAATAAAATACACAAAATTGTATGTGTACCAAGATTTGGTAGATCCATTCACAGTGCTCTTTTATATCGGGTCGATTGCGAATGTTTTTGGTTGTCGTTTTACTTTTGGGTGCGTATTACAACGTTATCAATTTGGTTTTTCGTCTTTGATCAGTGGACACCCAAATGGTTTTATGGAGAAATAACTATGTACCATGTTCCGTGTTGCGGCAAGGTCGATGAGCCTCTCTCCGAGCTCGTTGTGGGTCTTCCCCGATTTCATTAACATGTGAGCCTTTTGTTTGTATATTAACTTAAGTAAGCATACAAATCTACAATTATAATTTAATTTAGATAAGTCCAAGAAAGAAACTGGAAGAAAGCAGTTTTTTCATGTTGATGTTTGTACCGAAAATAAAAATTTTAGGAAATTTTGTTACAAATTATGCAAACTTGTCAATAAATCCATCTTAAGCTCCTAAATTGCTTATCCGGTTGGAAAATTTTATTGCCTTTAGTAAAATAAAAAGAATATTAAGATTGGCCCTCCACATCCAAAGAAAATTGCATTAAGTGAGTGCACGTTCCGGATTGCGCGAAAAAATTTTCATGAAAATTCATATAAACACGTCGCAGTTGGCCAACATCATCTTTTTTTCAGATATCAAAACCAGGAATTTGGCTATATCTCAAAACCTGTTCTGCTCTCTAATATTTTGAGTTCGTATTCGGATTCAGCGAAAATTTTACATTAGTATGCAAATACAAGGCGTACCCGAGTGCGTTCTATTAAAACAAATTAATAGTCCTTTTGCCACGCCCAATACGAATTATATAGCTTTCGAAATAAGCCATTTGCGAAAAATTGTAAATTGTTTAAAAAATTCAATAAAATCGTTTTTATTGCAAATATTTTGCAAAAAAAAAATATTAAAAATTATAGTTTCCAACAAAAGCTGGGAAAAAGTTTTTGTAGATCAGCAATTTTTGATTCTCTATCAATAGTCATTCCATCTCAGGTTCCGTCATAGGGTCATATTAAAAGTCCTGTGTATGCATTAAAACATCTCAACCAAGTTCCGTCAATTTGTTCCGAGTCATCAAAGATGTGTGTGGGGCTTGCATTGTCTTGATAAAGCATAACTCCTGTTCGCCAATTCTGGTCGCTCTTTCATGATGGCTTCATTCAAACGGTCTTTGACCATGCGCGCTGATTCCGAAAATGAATTTCCTTTTTTATGGACACGTTTTGGATATGTTTGCAATTTACCGTTATTCAACAAAAAAAAAAATAGTTGTTCGACTTAATCATGCATATCTTACGAACCAATTGGGCAATCTTAATTCGAATTTTAGCAAATGAAAGGAATGAAAGAAATCTCTCTATCTATCGAATGATCAAATTAAAATGAGCAATGGTTTTATAAGAAGTATGAGCAGCGAAGAATGTTACTCATACGCCATGTAGTACATCAACGCCCGTAATGATTCGCTTCAAAAATTGTTCGATTTTTTCGTAGCGTTTCACTGATGGTCAATCAAATTTGTTTGATGATGCCAAACGATCATGTGGTTGAGGTTTAGTACCTCCGCTATCTCCTGAGAGCTTGCCTGCTGATCTTTCTCAACTATGTGCAATATTTCATCGACTCTGTCTAGCCGACCAGAGCGAAGCGCATGTTTGACATAAAAATTTCCTCTAATGAGTCGATAAAACCACTCCTGGGTGCGGCATTCACTCTTCACTCTTTTCACTGGTCACTTTACAAATTTTGCGGCGTGTTTTTGCAGCGTTTTCATCTATACTAGAGTGCTAGTTACTGTCGAAATTCGACAGTTTTTCTAGTTTTAGAAGCCTTGGAGAGGTTTTCTAACTTAACACGTAGCAAAACTTATACGGTACAAATTAACTAACCGGAAAATCTTCTGCTAACACGTAACTAATTTTCTTTTTTATCTGAGAAGGTCTTTGGAGAACTTCGGCAGGACTTGGAATTGACCCGATACATTCAAGCTTATCGATAAATTTCAATGATTTGATACATATCGATAGTTCGAGGAATTTCAAGAACACTAAAATTCGATAACTCAACAAATATCGTTAACTCGACTAATTTCGATAACTGTGAAATTCGATGGCTCGATAAATTTCGATAACTCAAAAATGTAAAAACTTTGGATACCTTTATAAATTTTTACTTTTGACATCTCCACATTTTTCGAAAACTATCTAAACATTTTGATAACTCGTTACACTCTGTTAGGACGATTAAATTCGATAAGCAGTGATAAATCGATAAGCTTATATAACTTTGAAATTTCGATAAATCGATATATTTTCAAAATTACATAAACTTTGCTTCGTTGAACCAACCAATTTCAGTAGATCAATAGTTATCGATAACTCGGTAAGTTGAAAGAACTCCATGCATTACTACAACTCGATAAATTTCGTTAAGTCTATAAATAATGATAATTCAATTAATATCGATAACTTGATACATTTCTTTAACTTGACAAATTTCGATAATCCCACATGTTTTTATAGCTCGATAACTATCCGTAAATTTCGACAACTAAGTTTCGACAACTCAATAAACATTGAACAATTTGAATAATTCGATACGTTGTGATAACTTAATAAGCATGGATAAATTTCGATAATTATAAACTTCGATGATTCGATAAATTTCAGTAACCTTTATGGCTGATTTTATTTCGATTCCTATCGGAAAATTTTAACTCTGTTAACCTAATTCTTATGTATTTCTCATTGTCTCCATTTTCGCCTTTATCTCAATTTTCGTCTTTATCTTCACTTTTGCCTTTTTTTAGTCTTCATCGTTATCGCTTGTTTCTTCATTTTCATATTTATCTCTATTTCAAAGTTTAATTTCAAATACGAAGTAAAACAAAATGCTAAACAGCTTAAATTGAATAGGTTGCAAAAACAACCATACACAAATATGGAAATTTTTAAACAACGATTTTCAACCAATTTCGAAACTATAAAAACTCTCCTCATCTACAGAAAATTACCTTCCCAATGGTGTTTTTGGTTTTGAAATCGGTAACTTTACCTTGGTCTTCATCTTTGTTTTTATCTTTCACTTCTTTGCTTTTATTCTTTTCTTTTTATATTTACGTAGATGAGATGAGGTGCGATGACGTGATAAGATATGACGTGATTTAATGTGATGTGATAGGATGTCATGTCATGTGTTGTCATATCCTCTGATGTCATACCATATGATGTCATATCATACGATGCCATATCATGTGATGTCAAGTCATGTGATGTCATGCCATACAATGTGATGTCATATCATATAATGTCATGTCACGTGATATCGTGTGATGTGATGTCATATTATGTGATTTAATATCATGTGATGTCTCTTCATATCATGCGATAAAATGTTATGTGATGTCATGTAATGTGATCACATTCCATGTTCCGATTAGTATATCGATAACCCTGTTGAAAACTGTGTCGATAAAAATACCGATAACAATATCCATAAACATAGAAAAATACAAAGATTGCAAAATCGATTAATTCATCGATAAATATAACAGTCATCAGTATCGATTATTGTACATATCTTTAACAATATAAATGACGAAATCGATCAAAAAATCAATTATTTAATCGATTATTATACCGATAACAATATCCATTATTGTATCGATAACAATATCGGTTATTATATTGATTATAATATCAATTACAATAGCGGATATTTAATCAATAACAGTATCGATAACAATATCGATTATTTTATCGATAACAATATCGATTATTATATCGTGAAAAATATCGAGTTTTATATCGATCTTCATCCTCATCCTTTTCATCATGTTTATCTTTTTTTTTTTGCATATTCCTCTTCACCTTTACCTTAAAGTGTTTAAATTTACTTTGATCTTCGTTTTGCCTGTACCTCTAGGCATCTTTGTTTTTGTTTCTATTCTCAAACCGCTAAACCACTGAGAAGCATTTCCATGTGCATTATTCCCCTTGAATTTGACAATTTACTCCCAACCAACCAACTGCCGCTAAAGCAGTTTCACTTCATAAATTCAAGAAATGTTCTTACTCTTTCAGTTACCCTACTTCTTATGTATCTGTCATTGTCTCCATTTTCGTCTTTATCTTCACTTTTGCCTTCTTTTTTGACTTCATCTTCATTCATTCATTTCTTCATCTTCATATTTATCTTTATTTCAAAGCTTAATTTCAAATGTGTAGTGAAACAACAGGCGAAACATGTCAAATTGAACATGTTGCAGCAACATGTATACACAATTCGAAAATGTTTAAACGACGGTTTTGGCCGTAATTTTCAACCAATTGTGAAACCATAAAAACTCTGCTCATCTACGGAAAAATGCCTTTTCAACAAAATTTATGTTAGCGTATTAATATATAGATATAGCGATGGGATTCGCATATTTCTTTAGATATTTCACTCATTTTAAAATCAATGTACGTACATAACTTTTTGCACGAGTGACAAATTACACTGTAGGGACGCTAAAATTACGCAAAAAAATTAGTTATGGATCTCAATACCGTTTTTTTTTTAGATCATGTCACTTTCCAAAGATATTACCATTTTAATTGGCATTAAATTTTTGCTATTTCTGTTAAAGCCTGTTTTTCAAAAAAAAAACCAAACTACTAACGAAGAAAAACGATTTATTAATAAACAAGTGTTGAATGAAATATTAGCAGGATAGAATGTTAGTCATACGCCATACTCGTATTTAAAAAGCCGCACTCGAACATGGCGTATGAGTAACATTCTTTCCAGCTCATACTTCATACAAAAAATCAAAACTTTCTTTATTTATCCATCGAATTTCTTATTTAGTAGATTGAGGTTTTTTGTACAAAAGCTAAATAAGAATACAAATGAAGCATTTAATGTCACTGCGGCCACCTCTGTGCGCGACCTCTAAGGATTTGGATGAAAGTTGAAGAGATTTAAGGTCTAGCTGACATGAATATATGTACGTGCAGCATATTTTGCATATGACGTAGGGTTGCCTATTTACACGGGACTTAAATTTTAAGAAAACGTCATACATATCTTTCTTTAAAGTGCTGTATGTTGGAAACCTTTTAACGAAACTTAATGAAAAAAATGTTTTTCTTCCGTCTTAAAATTGGCTTGGGTGTGGGTACCCATCGTACGATGCGTCGTTACTTACTGGTGCAGAATTCTCTTGCAATGCGCATTTTAAATTGTGTGTAAGTTTGTTTTAAAGCCACTTAAATAGCATACATAAAAATCTGTATGCCATCAAAATTTGTCGTCAAATGCAGCAAATCGTAAATATTCATTCATATTTCATGATTTCTTTTTTTCCAACTTATACATACATATTTACTTACGTATACTATAGGTATGAACATGCATAAAACTAGTCTATCTGCTCCTGCACTTGCTATTATTGCCGTTATTTCTTTGATATTTTACTTTATTTGATTTGCTGCAGCTTTCTACTTTACGTTTTGAGTTTAACATACTTTATGCGCTTTTTATTGCCGAGTAGCAAAAATGTAAATATCTTGAACATTCCAAAAGATAGATATATCTATGTGCATACATATTGGAGAATAGAAGAATACCGTAGAATGGCTAAAAGGATATGTGTGTCGGAAATGTACAGGATGCTCAAAGTACTCGTATGCATAAAATCAGATTTATTTTCGCTGACTAACAACTGGAGTAACATTACCGAGGTACAAGTATGCATAAACGCACACACATATAAGTATACATATGTATATGTATGTACGTATGTATGTATGCATTACCTCTGGGCGATGTCTCTGCAAAAATCGCGACTACTCCATGCACGCATGTAAAGAGTACTCCCTAAGGGTCAGGGAGTAGTCCAAAATTAACCGATCCAGTTAGCATTGTGATGTCCTAGGACAGGCACAAAAGTACTCCTAGGCTAGGGAATCCTCCATGGCGTACCTACCTCTTGAAAACACAGCTCAATAAGCATCATTTAGTGATTACTAGCGTTAAAACATGAGCAACGATCGGGTAACAATAAGCTGTTGTTGTAGAGACACGATATGGTCCTGTACAGAATTAGAGCGTAGTATTTTGTAGGTACTCCAATACGGCACAAATGGACCACATGGTCGAACGATTTTTGCAGGGCTGGAACCGTATGCAGTTATTGAAAACGAATACGCCAGCTTGGATGCAATGTGCCAGCTTGGATGCTCTGGTATTCTCACAATGTTCCTATGGGACATATGCATGTACATTAGACTGCATCACTCCCCATACAAAAAAAAAATCGGTACTGTTTTTCCGTTGGAATTATAAAATCTATTATATTTTAAGACGTCCACCACAATATTTCGGAAAAATATTAATGATTTAAGTGAGCTGGACCGATTTGAAAATACCTCCAAAAATGGAGATTTTTATGAATAAAAATAGTTTCTTAAAGATTTTTTTTTTTAAATCCCCTCAAATGACAGAACGGTTTAAGCTTAAAATATTTGCATAAAAATATTTAAAAAAAATTTTAACGGAATCGTAATGATGAGATTTTTGATGCTGTTTTTTAACTTTTTTCAAAGATTGGTAAAGGAAAAACTTGAATAACTGAACCTAAACTCTTCCGATTTTGACTAAAGAAGTGTCATTGGAAAGGTATTTTCTCACCCTTTTTATTTCTTTGCTAATAAACTCATTCAAAGGATGAAAGAGAAAGGTAGGATGAACGAACGTCATTCAAAGTTTAATTAAGATGTGTTGGTATTTGAAAAAAAAAAATGGGACACGAATGACTATTTTTTTGGACCGAAATAAAAACAGTATGAAAATACCTTTCTATCGAGATCCCATAAGTCTAAATAAGAATAGTTTTGGCCCAGTTATTCAAGTTTTTTGTAAATCAATCTTTGAAAAAAGTAAAAAAAAACAGCATCAAAAATCACATTCTTACGATTCGGTTGAAAATATTTTTAAATATTTTTATGCAGATTTTTTAAGCTTAATCTGTTTTGTCATGTGAGGGGAATTTTTTCAAAAAGTTCTTTAAGAAACTATTCTTATTCATGAAAAATTCCATTTTTGGAGGTATTTTCAAATCGGTCCTTTTTCTTCTTATTTGGCACTACAACCGTTTATCGGTTTGGGCCGAGACCAAAAAGCTTTTCCAATTGCTTCTCTCCTGCGCGAATTTGCGCCAGTTGGTTATCCCGAGCGCAGACAGGTCCTTCTGCACTTGGTCCTTCCATTGCGTTCGTGGGCGCCCTTGCTTTCGTTGTCCGCCCATGGGTGCGGAGTCGAAGGATCTTTTCATCGGAGAGTCGTCATCCATGCGTACAACATGTCGAAGCCAACGCAATCGCTGTATTTTTATGCGATTAACTATGTCCATGTCGTTAAAAAGCTCATACAGTTCGTCATTCTATCTTCTCCGATATCCGCCATCCACGAAAACAGGGCCGTAGGTTTTGCGTAGAATAGTTCTGTCGAAAGCCCCAAAGCCTTCTCATCTTTGTTCGACATCGTCCGAGATTCTGCGCCATATAAAAGGACGGGCATGATGAGAGATTTGTAGAGCGTGAGTTTCGTTCGTCGAGAGAGGGCTCTGCTTTTCAATTGCCTACCGAGCCCAAAGTAGCACCTGTTGGCAAGGGTTATTCTTCACTTGATCTCCAGGTTGACTTTGTTGGTGGTGTTTATGCGGGATCCTAGGTAGACAAAGTCCTTCACTACTCCAAAGTTATATCTGCCAACAGTGACGTGTGTCCCGTAGCGCGTGGACTCTTTATATGTTGCCAGGAGGTACTTTGTCTTTCCCTCGTTCACCGCTAGACCAACCTCTTTAGCTTCTTTTTCTAAACTGGAAAATGCTGCGGTTACGTCCCTTTGTTTCAGACCTACGATATCGATATCATCTGCATACGCCAGCAGTATTGTTCTTTTGCTATATATGGTGCCGCTGCGATTCAGATTGGCAGCTCTTATTACGCTTTCCAGCATCAGATTGAAAAAGTCGCACGAGAGTGAATCGCTTTGTCGAAAACGTCGTTTGGTCTCAAACGGCGCGGAGAGGTCCTTCCCAATTTGGACGGAGCTGAAGGTTGTGCTTAACGTCACTCTACATAGCCGAATTAGTTTTGCGGGGATCCCAAATTTGGACATGGCGTCTGGTCATTGGTGGACTTACCATGTCTGAAGCCACACTGATAAGGTCCAATCAGCTGGTTCGTGAACGGCTTCAGTCTTTCACACAGTATCGTCGACAGGACCTTGTATTCAATATTAAGTAGGCTTATTCCGCGATAATTGGCGCAAACGGCGGGATCTCCCTTCTTGTAGATTGGGCAAAGTACACTGAGATTCCATTCTTCGGGCATGTATTCATCAGACCAAATTCTGCTTAAAAGCTGGTACATAAGCCCCACCAACTCTTCGCCACCGGCTTTGAACAGCTCAGCCGGTATACCGTCGGCTCCGGGGGCTTTGTTGTTCTTAAGCCGCTTTTTTGCTGTTCTCACCTCGTCTTGGTTCTGTTGAGGGACGTGATCTTCGTCCCTATACATTGGTTCGGGTTCTCCTTCATCAAATGCGCCATCTGTTTCGCCATTTAAAAGCAATGAAAAGTGTTCCCTCCATATCTCAAGTGTACTATGGACATATGTTACCAGGTTTCCACCTTCATCTTTGCAGGCGCTAGCCCCGGTCTTAAAACCATTTGATTGCTGCCGTATTTTCTGATAGAATTTTCGAGCCGCGTTCCTGTCTGCCAGCATCTCAAGCTCTTCGCACTCACGCCTTTCTGCCTCTGTTTTCTTTCTTTTGAAAAGGCGTCTCTCTTCCCTCCTTTTCTCCCGGTAACGCTCAATTGTCGCGCGTGTCGCCATTGGCTGAAGGGTAGCTTTGTATGCTGCGTATTTTTCTGCAGCAGCCACGCGGCACTCTTCGTCGTACCAGTTGTTTCTGCGCGGTTTGTAGTAACCAACAACCTCTTCCGCAGCGGTACGAAGGGATTGGGATATGGAAATCGGTCCAGCTCACTTAAATCTTAATATTTTTCCGAAATATTTTGGCGGACGTCTTAAAATATAATAGATTTTGTAATCCAGGCGGAAAAACCGCAACTTTTTTTGGTGATGCAGTCTAATGTACATACTAAGTAAACTAATAGAATTTCAGACCAACACACTAAGGTGATTGCTCTCCTTACTACATACATACTATGGATGTTAATTTTTTCGATTTTTGCGATCCCGGGATTTTCGGGATCTCGTTTATACAATTCCGTGATCCCGGGATTAGTCTCGGGATTTAGATATTCAAAATTTTTCATCAAATTTTTATAAAAGTCTACCTCATTTTACATTTAATTAACTGAATATAAATGCGCATTTAAAATTTTATAAAAATCCAATAAACATTAATTTATAATAGGATAAAATGCAAGTTTCCGCTGATTTTTTGGGATTTCATTTACGATGCTGGGCAATTTCTTCCATATAAACAACTTTTCGAACATACTTTGTGTGGAAGAAAATGCTTGACACCGCCAGCAAAACTAAACATTTAAATAAACAACGTCATTTTTAGTCACTTGAAACTTGCACTTTGTCCTCCTGTTATTTAATGGGCTATAAAATTGCGTACCTAGAATTTTTCTAAAAATTCTTAGTAAAAAGTTTGGCACAGGTTGAAACAAAACAATTTCATAGCACACCAAGCAAGCGATATACTCACGACGCTATGGGCCAAATATAGTAAAACTGCGTTTTTAGTTTTAAAAATTTTTTATCAGAACAAAGAATTCCAAAAATTATTTAAAAAATTTAGTGCAACGTAGAATAGGATGTAATTTATAACAAAAAAAAAAGTGACTTCAATTCTCATATAAAAATTTAAGATTATCGTTAATCTCTTTATGTTCCAATGATCGGATTTAAACCAAATTAATATGGGACCACCTGTGAAGTTACTTCTTTCATTTAAAAAAACTAATTATAGAAATCGGTTAACATGGTTTAAAGTTATGTGGTAACATGCATAAAAAAAATAATATTCCGACGAACTGATAACCTTTCCCCTTTTTGTGAAGTTTATATTAGTACTCAACATATATATTTTTTTCAAAATAAATAATGCAACATTTCAAGGATATTCACGGATGAATTTTTAAAAGCAGATTTTCAATACCTTATGCACCAAGAAGGTTAATCTGTTTTTTCTCCACAGAATTTTCTCTTTAATTTGATACTCATACTGTTTTTCTTAGTACATTGCACTGAGAGAGAGTACATTGCAAAGAGAAAATTATAAACGCAATTTGACTGCATATATTTGGCCTATGGCTTCGCGATATATTGATTTTTGTGTGTGTAAAATTGCCTGTCGCACGGTGTTAAGTGTCTGTATAATTACCCTGCAGTAAATCGCGCTAGTTCAGGACTAGCGCAGAACTAGCTCTTTAAGACGCGGTACTTGTTCTCGATCTATCCCAACGCAATGCTTTCAACTGTCTCTTTTTACATGGCGATGTCCTACGAAGTGGAAATTGCCCCGCTCTGCAGAACTTTCGAACTAGTTCTAAACTGGTTCCATTTTGGACAGTTCTAGGACAGTAAGTTTTTTTGTGAGAAAAAATTTTAAAACTCGGTTATTTGATTATTTTTCTATTCTGGACTGAATTCTTTATTAAAAAAAATTCTGATTATTCGATTTTTTGATATTTTTTCGTTTTTTCTCTTCTTTTACAGATAGCATTTTATTAAAATTTTATTTTTTTTTTTAATTTCTTTTTATATTAAATTTGATCACTTTCTCTTCAATTTTTAAGCGGCACTCTCAACAATTTAAATTTCTTAAATCTGAAAATCACAACTGCCTCCACCGCGATTTGAACTCGTGACCAACGATGTTAGAGTCGGAGGTCTTCCCGCTGAGCTATTTTCGTATTGTACGAGAAGTGAGAATTTGTGCATTTACTTCTCAACAGAGCGCAATTAACACACCGAAAGTTTCAACTGTCCCTCTCTGCAGCCGTTTTGCACTAGTTCAGAGATAGTTCTGAAATGTGTAGGGCGAAACTAGCGCTTTAAGAGACTGTCTCTAAATTTTACTGCAGGGTATAGCTAGACATTTGTAAAAAACAAAATTTCAGCCCTATCGCCAATTCCGTGTGCATAAATCGTTCCCACAATTTAACATGCAAAAAAAACAAATTATAAAACTTTATAAAAATTAATGACGTTTTCTTTTCTACCGAAAAATTTTACCTTTCCGTTTCGCACAAATATTAAGGAGAGCGCAATGAGAAGGCAAAAAAAAATTCCGAATTTACTTCTTCACATGCTTTTTTGGACCAACCCAATGTACATCCTCGAAATTTGTCCATATAACTTTATAAGTTTAGGATAAAAAAACATTATTTCAATGGACATTTTCGGCACCTATTCGTCCTTGCGACCCAAAAAAATCTACAGGGTTTTTCTTTTTAATTTGGTACCTACATTAATATTATTCATTTCACTGAACTTTTTAACTAATTTCTTTGAATTAATCATAGCCTTGAAATTTCTAAGTGCTTTCTAAAAAAAAAACTGATGTCGAAGAGAAAACCAAAAAATGCAGTTTTACTATATTTGGCCACCAGTTTCGTGAGCTTTTTGATTTTTTCTTGTGTTTTGAAATATGTATTTTGGTTTTTGTCGCACGGTTTTATTCGTTAGATTCCTGAAGATCCCAGGTCCGAATGCCGTAAGACGCAACATGTTCAAATGGTAACGCAATTTTTGTTTTTGGTGTTTCCAAACCTCGAAAAAGCATATGCGAAGTGCAAAACAACCGCCTAACAAAAATCTATTTAAAGTACACAAAAGATGGCTTGGTGCCCCTGCTGCATCCCAATTTCGATAGTTCCGAACCAGTTCTAAAGTTGTCACCTTAGATATAGATTTTGAATGAAAAATTTTTGGATTCTTTGGAACGTATCCCATTTTCTGTGTTTGTAGGTCGATCTCTTACATACCTAAATTTTCAAATTTTTCTTGCTTCTTGCAACTAAAAGTTGACAAATCACCTTTTCACTCATAGCTGCCGAAATGTACTCTCAGAGCCGTAGAGAAGAATTCGGCCCCGAGAGGAATCTCAAATGTGGGCCACTAAACAGAGCAAATCCATCAGAAACGGCCGACGTTATGGGGGACAATTAGCGGATTTTGCTTGGCGATAATGCACCTTCTTATCGACTCACTATTGAAAAGAAATTTAAAACAAAACACAACAAATACATTTGAGTAGTCCACTTTCAAAGTGCGCTATGTAAAATTTTTAGTTTTTGGTGGATTACGTACCAGTATTTAAAGTAGTTTCATGTCCACTAGCAACACAGTGTAAAATCTTTTTATATTCTGAAAAAATAGCATAAAATGTTAACTCTTCTTCCAAAAGTCGCTATCATACTTATATTTATAAACTTTCAAAGGTATCCATGTTCTGATGAACTTAGGAAACTGCTTTAGGTCGTGTAGACTGTTAATGTTATCTTATGTCATGGTATGTTATGTTATAATTTTATAAGGCTCTTATTTATCAAAATTTTTAGGTAATAATACTAGTAATTTTTAGCAAAAAAAAAACCGACTTCAACTCCCATATAAAAAAAAAATATATATATATATATCTCATGATCCGCTGATCGGATCTTAACCAGATTAGTATGGGACCACCTCTGAGACACTACCTTTCCGATGCAAAAAGAATTATCGAAATCGGTTGACGTGGTCCAAAGTTATGCGGTAACATACATAAAAAAAAATAAAAAATAAATATTCCGACGAACTGATAACCTCCTCCTTTTTTGGAAGTCGGTTAAAAAAAGATTCAATTTAAATGTTACTTGTTGTCGTAGTCGTTGTTGTTTCAAATTTATGGCTTTCTTTGTTGTTGAAATACTTATGACGGTTTTTGGTTATAAATGACGTTTTTTCAGGGACCGATCATAACAGTTATTGATGAAAACTTGAAAACTGTCATTGAAAAATTCACTATGAAGGAAATGTTTTCCAACTAAGTGATACATTCTAATCGATTTGTTTTTTCACCGAGAATTTTGAAAATAAATTTTTATTTATACTTAAATAATCGGTTTATAACAGTTATTGAAGACTTGTATTAATAATAGTCATCAATAAAAATCAATCACCGACTTTTATTTTTTAAATCATACGTATAAAAGTCACTGCCATTTTTCGCAGTTAAGAAGGTATTGGAGACTTATACAAATGACTTTTATAAGTATGGGTTTAAAAATAAAAGTCAGTGACTGATTTATCTCGATGACTTTTATATATAATTTAAAATTCATATAATTTAAAAATCAAAAATAACTGTTATTTGCAGATTTTTTAGATACATGAAAATCAAAAATAATTGTTATTTGGGATTTATAAAATAAAAATCAGAAAAAACTGTTATTTAAGGAGTAATTTTATAAAAGTCGAAAAGTAATGATTAAA
>NW_023458558.1:24186646-24199080 GCF_013731165.1 Rhagoletis pomonella
TTTTTCACACCACCCGCAAACGCATTCGTTACAATTATATGTTTATACAGTTACTGTTACAATTACAGTCGCCAGCAAATTGGAAATACTTATTTATCTAGTTTTCCTTATACTTATAGATTTGTAGCTATGTATGTATGTATGTACATAAGTGTATGAGTTTGTGTGCTGTTTTTTTCTGTATTTTACTATTTAATTTAGTTCGTATTACTGCACACGAGCGTTCACACGCTGTCTTATTTTATTTTACTTTGTTCACAGTGTTCGCACGCACACCAGTGCATATACACGCAAGGATTTATAGATATATCTACATACATATATGTATATAGACAATTAGCACTTTGTTGGGCTCTGCTATGTGCTGTTTGTTGAAATGAAAATCCTTTTCATCCGCCTTACAATTTACAACACTTTTAGCCACCGCCACGTTCGAATGTAAACTGAAATTGGTTTGTCCCTGTTGGAATGCGCAAAAATCATTGATGTGATTTTTATTGAAGTATTGACTCGACGCATGCGGGTTCACAGTATGAGAGAGAGAGAGAGCAGCTTAGTGCAGTGGTTGGTGGTCGTGTTGTTGGTGGTTTTGATTATCGAATAAAACCTGCATTCTCTTCGAATGCAGTGAGAGTATTTCTAAAACATATAGTCGATAAATGGTAAAAGGTGGTCATGTGGAATTCTAGCAATCGTCGTTTCTTAAATAGTATAAGTTGAAAAAGTGATGTCTGATGTCCAAATTGCTTCAAATAGAGTGAGGAGTTAGTAAAAGAAGCCATTGGAAATTGATGGGGTCTCTCTTCAAATGATTTCGACTGGCTGTATAAAATCATAGTCAATTCATTTACATATCTGTTATGGAGTCATTATTTTGCGGTTGGTTGTTTGGTTGAAGCACTTCCTAAAAGATTTCTAGGGTCCAATTATCGCATTTGCACCAGTTCAATGCACTTCTCGCAGGAAATGTCTTGTCTATGAACATCATTTGTTGCTTGGTCCAGGTGGGTATGTAGGTAGGCGTGACTGTCGCCTGAAGCGACCAATTTAGGCCATGCATAAGAGGTAAGTTATGTTACCATAGTCTAACACCGTTCAATTATCCCCCGTGCTGAACCATTTCGTGTCACTGATGGATCTCATCATGCATCTTGCGTCGGTGCTTGAAGCCTCAGCAAGGTCAGCCTCATCCTACTGCTTCATACAGGATATGTAGAACCATTTCCTCGTCTTCGTACTTCTTAAAGCTTCTGCAACACCTTCGGAAAGGTCCGCCGAGCCTTTCTGCATGTTAGATATATCCTCTTTTCTCACAGAGTATACGCTTCGTGACTGTTTTCGATCCCATTTAGGTCACGACTGCCTGGAAATTTGACAAGTCTTACTTTGACCACATCTTTCGCCAGCTTGTTTGTATACAAATCCTTTGAGTATCAGCCTGCTGAGCTCAGAGCTTTGAGTGTAGCCGGGCTATCACTAAAAAACAAAAACGAAATAGAACGAAATGTCGGCTCCCAGCTTCTCTACAGCCTCCTAAATGGCAGCCTAAACCTCAGCTTGTAATACAACGCAGTAGTCTGGTAAATTAAATAATTGTTTAAAGTAGGATTTGGTGCGAAGAGATCTCCTCAGCGAGTGCTTTCATCTGTTGTCCTAGCAAATCTATTGGAAGAAAATCTTAAATAGCATTCGGAGCATCATTTGGCGTGATTCTGAGCGCTCCGCGTATGCATATCATACTAGACGTTTGCATCCTGGTCAGCAGCCTAAGTTTGACCTATTTTTCTAATACAAGCCACCATACAAGGCAAGGCGATTGGCGTAACGACTGCTATAAATATCCATCGACGAATCCGCGGATTGAGGCTCGATTTCTTGACTGTGGCCCCTTTACAAGTATAAGGGGCTAAGGAAGTCTTCTCGTAACGCTCAATCATATTATCCTTCCAGTTCAGCTTGATCACCACCTGTTTCTAGTCGGCCCAAGGAAATGCAGGATTATGTCTCTTTGGATTATTCTAATTTGGCAGCTCAGTATAACCGCACCGGATTCAACCAAACAGGCCAAATCGTAAGTTTTCTCATCGTCTTCGTTTTTCCAATGTCCGGGAATTCAGACAAGCTCGACAGTGGTTGACTGAGACGATGAGGGCAATTCCATTTTGCATTCCACAACCAGCTTAAATCTGGTGATCGGATATTCCCACTTATAATAGCGACGCCTTGCTGTCAGAATATATTGTTGCTTGGAAGATGCTGATATCCTTTTTTCTAGACGTGTAGACAGAGAAGCATCGGGTATTTTCCTTATTTTCTGATTGGGAATAGAACTTACGCACTACAGCATCTAATGATCATTCCATTGCCTAAGTGTTTGCCTGACGCTTTGAGTCTGACCGCCGATTTCATAGCCACTTCTTTCGCTTTTGTTTTGAGATGGCGCCTCCGCTACTCCTGCACCATCTGCTCTTTGGTTTCTTCAAAGTATACTAACAATTTACTAGCCCAAGTAACCAAACAAGGGCTCCGTTTTTTAAGACGATATGTAGGCCTGTTGTAATCCACTAGAAAAATCTACAATAGCTAATAAGTTGGAGCGAGTACAAAAGAAAATTTTTGGAATTAGCAGAACGCGGCGAACCGCTTCCACTCTAACGATATACTTAGCGTCGTACACGTAGATAGTGCAGGTTAGGCGAATAAAGCAGTCGATTGGCCTAATATCGTAAATATTTACTCCGCCAGCCAAGCGGTAATTGGGGCTGTAGGATCGTCTACGCTTCGATGGTGGGTATGTCAATTCATAAGACCAAATTTCGCTTAACAGCAGATACATGCGGATAACCAGCTCTTCGCCGCCGGTTTTGAGCAGCTTAGCTGTTATTCCATTTACTCCGGGAGCTTTGTTTCTTTTAAGCAGTCCAGTTAAGAAAAGTATGCTTCGTCCCTATACATTGGTCTGTGCCCCTCTTCATCAAACGCGCAACTTTTGTCGCAGTTCAAAAGCTATAAAAAGTGTTCCCTTCATATCTCAATGATACTATAGACGTCTTTTACCAGATTTTCAACGTGGTCTTGACAGGACCGCACACCGGTCTTGAAACCATTAGTTTGCTTCCTCAGTTAGAGTCGCAATCCTGTCGCTTTGTCATCGTTTTAGGTTTTTTGCACTCACCCTCAGAAGGTTAGGTTAAAATTTCTAAAGGTATGCCATTGCAATCTTCGTTCCCCCACAATGTTGCGACGCTCAGTCGAGATCAAAACATTTCGTTAACGTAATGAATTTTGATAACGTTGTTATGCAGATTTCTGCTATCGCCGCAAGGTCCTGCAGAGATGGTTTTCCGAGCGCATGTAGTCGTCTTCTGTTTAATACTGGGCAGTGGCAGATAAGGTGCTGCACATTTCCAACTCTTCTTCGAATCTATATTTGCGACTGTAGTCCGGTGCGCTCACTCCTAAATAGTCTCGAGGCCTTTACGCCAATTAGACAGTGACCTGTAGCATTTCTTGTGAGCATGGGTGTTTCGCTCCGTTTTAACGCCATGAGTATAGACATGCGTTTTTACCGTAAGAAGGCCACGTAAGCCTAGCGGTTTCACCGAAGAGTAGGTTTCTCCAGCGTTAAATTCCTGACGCAAGCAGTGGAATCACTTTCCTGCTAATTATGTACCGCAGATGAAGAAATAATCGATTTTCAGGGAGAAGATAGAAAGATGTCGCCTATGGGCCCACGCTGTGATCGAGCGTAACGAAAGCTGTTTGGTTTTGATAAAGGCAACTGAAGACGTCCGGAAAATACTTAAATTATGGAAGAAACACTTTGCCACCCTACTGAATTGTAATAAGTAGCACTGAAGGTAGGGAAGAATATGAACCCGAGCGCCCAGTCGAGGACAACGGAAGCGATGATGTAGCTGAGAGCTGCCAGCTGAACTATTTAAGTGTGTCACACTCACCCTTTTCTAATTCTATTTTCCTCCTCTTGCTCACATTGCAAAATGCACATTTACGTATATACATACGTGTACAGCGGGCCACTATCTCCGAAGCATACGCCCGCTTGCAGCGCCACCTACTAGTAAGCAGACATTTCTGAATTCAGTATACCCCTACACTGAGTAAACGAAGCTCTGCTCAGGTGGCGAAGAGTTCGCGAAAGGTGGCGCAAGATTCGGGATTAAATATGGTCTCACAACTGTAACTGCATACCCAGACGACGACCACCACATTGCACTCCGAAGAAATTTTTTAAATACATATTGGTCATTCCATACACTTAACACCTCAATATTTTTATGGGGTGAAAGTTGTGGAGAAGAAGAACCCGAGCCCGCAGTCGATGATGACGGTGTCGACGTTCCACCGCCTGACTATGACGAGGTACGTATAGCAATAACGCGGCTGAAAAACAACAAAGCTGCTGGAGCTGACAGCCTGCCAGCTGAGCTATTCAAGTACGGCGGCAAGGAGTTGATAAGGTGCATGCATGCATCAACTCTTGTGCGGAATATGGTCAGATGAACGCATGCCCGACGACTGGAATTTAAGTGTGCTGTGCCCAATCCACAAGATAGGTGACCCCGCCATTCGCGCCAACTACCGCGGGATCAGCCTTCTAGGCATAGGTTACAAGGTCTTATCGAGCGTACTGTGTGAAAGACTTAAGCCCACCGTCAATGAACTGATTGGGCCTTATCAGTGTGGCTTTAGACCTGGAAAATCTACCATAGACCAGGTATTCACAATACGCCAAATCTTGGAAAAGACCCGCGAGAAAAGGATCGACACTCACCACCTATTGGTCGACTTTAAAGCCGCCTTTGACAGCACTAAAAGGAGTTGCCTATACGCCGCTATGTCTGAATTTGGCATCCCCTCAAAACTCATACGGCTGTGTAAAATTACGTTGAGCAATACCACCAGCTCCGTCAGAATTGGGAAAGACCTCTCCGAGCCGTTCGCCACAAAACGGGGTTTCAGACAGGGCGACTCCCTTTCATGTGACTTCTTTAATCTGATGTTGGAGAAGATAATAAGAGCTGCAGAACTGAACCGCTCAGGAACAATTTACTACAAGAGCGTGCAATTGCTGGCTTATGCCGATGACATCGACATCATCGGTAACAAAAACCGCGAAGTCTGTTCTGCCTTTTCCAAGTTGGATAGGGAAGCAAAGCGAATGGGTCTGGTGGTAAACGAGGACAAGACGAAGTATCTCCTGTCATCAAACAAACAGTCAGCACATTCACGCCTTGGCACCCACGTCACTGTTGACAGTTACAATTTCGAGAAAGTAGAGAATTTCGTTTACTTGGGAACCAGCATTAACACCGATAATAATGTCAGCATTGAAATCCAACGCAGAATCACTCTTGCCAACAAGTGCTTCTTTGGACTGAGTAGGCAATTCAGGATTAAAGTCCTCTCTCGACGTACGAAAACCACGCTCTATAATTCACTCATCATGCCCGTGCTGGTATATGGCGCAGAAGCATGGACAATGACAACATCCGATGAGGCGGCTCTTGGAGTGTTTGAGAGAAAGATTTTGCGGAAGATTTACGGGCCTTTACGCGTTGGCGACGGCGAGTACCGCAGACGATGGAACGATGAGCTGTATGAGCTTTACAACGATATGGACATAGTGCAGCGAATTAAAATACAGCGGCTCCGCTGGCTTGGTCATGTCGTTCGAATGGACACCGACGCTCCAGCTCTGAAAGTATTCAACTCGGAACCCGCTGGTGGTAGCAGAGGAAGAGGGAGGCCCCCACTGCGATGGATAGATCAGGTGGAGAAGGACTTGGCTTCACTTGGCGTTTCCAATTGGCGTCAGTTGGCACAGAGGAGAAACGACTGGCGTGCTTTGCTGAACTCGGCCAAAATCGCTTAGGCGGTTACAGCGCCAAAAAAGAAGAAGAAGAAATATATTTTTTTACATTCTTTATCGAAAACAAGAAGACACTTATTTTTTTATTTCGTTATCGAAAATCTCGAAAAAAATCCCAAAATTTTGAACTCACGGAGAAGTATCTTTTTTTAATTGTTTGCAGTTAATAAACTATTGGTCGGAGAGAATCAGTTAAGGTATCAAAATGTGCGTGACTACCTCGGCTTTCTATGAGAGTGTGAGGTAGATTAAAATAAAAAAAAATTGCATTAAAAATCGCCTTTTTTATTTTCTATTTTATTATTAACTTTATCATGTGTGCAAACCACAATTTGGCAAAAGCTGGACAGTTTAAGAGGAAGTATTGAGATGATTCCACATCGTCGTCCTCAATGCAGCTGCGAAAATATTTAATCTCACTGCGTAAATCCCGAAAGAACAGTGGCCAGTCAGCACACCTACCCGAATCGAGAGATCCGGCTTCGCGAGCCTAAGGAGACTGTCTTGGGTTCACTGTCGCAGGTCCGCGGGCTCTAGTCTTCTCCCACCGTTCGCTGAGTTTACCGAGATAAGTCTGCATGTAGTCAAAGAAGCTCCCACCCTCCCTTTTCTATGCTATATTCCCTCAAGGGTGCCGCCTCTGGACGGGTTAATTAGCCGCACAGTTTCCTGCGATATCACAAAGGCCTGGCGCCCATGCAGGTCGAACGTGGTAATAATCTGAAGCAATCGAAAGCAAGTTATGGCATTCCGCAATAAGCTTGTGGACCTAAGGCTCTGATTTCCACCTGGCTGTCTGAGAAGATGTTAAAGTAATTCATGGCGATATTTTACTATTTTTTTTTAATAAACGAAAAGAGCTCTTTAATAAAGCCATAAATTCCATTCCACTACAAAATTTATTCGCAGTGTATGCTATGTATTTCTAATACCGTTTTTAACTGCGCATGCCAAAAATTTCTCCTTAATACACTCCAAATTCTGCGCTCGTCGACTCTTATACAACCTTCCTACCCCCACTTGCGATTTTAGTTCACAGAGCGTAGAGTATGTTTTAAAACATTTAGCTCATACGACTCGGGAGAAAAGTCAAAACAACAACTAAGCAAAAAACCGTCTACAGGGATGGGACACACATACACAGTCACCGTTAAGCGTATAGCATCGAAAAAACGACATAAGCACGAAAAAGTAGGCACAACCAAAATCGATTTTCGCTTTGCGTGTATGTTCCCAAAAAAAAACAACAACACATAAACGATGTTATTGTAGCTGTAAGCAGCGTCTCGTGGCAGTCGGGACGTCCTACTCATAGTAGACTGCCTTAAACGCCATGCCATGCACTTTACTGCAGCATTAAATGAGCAAAAACCTTTTAGCTATTAGCTGGTCACCTTTACTGAACCGTAGAACATTTTCAATTCTCTTTTAAACGCGCTCTCTGAACCCACTGTCATTAAAGTCAGCTAGGCAATCACTGCGTGCCAGCGGAAAATGTGTTGGATGGAGGAAGAGAAATCAAGAGCCAGAGATAGAGGTAGCGGAGGAGCAGTGTCAAAGTAAAAGTCCTTGCCGCCTAATTTGCGGCACGGATTTAGCTTTGGTGTCAACATTAGCAAAGTGAATGGCAATGGCGACAGTAGCGCAACTTAAGTAATTCTTACTTTATCGAGGACGATTATGGGAGTGAGTTGGGCGGTAGAGCCAGGCACTGCTGCTGATTTCCTCAGTTATAGGGCGAACCATGCTTTTGAAATGCACATGTGTACTTACATACATATGAAGGTACATATGTATGTATAAATATATGTACATATGTATGTAAAATTGAGTTTTCGGCAGCGGGCCAGTGTTGCCAGTAGGGAAGATTTATCTTCAACATGAAGATATTTTTCAGAATAAATCAGAAAAATCTTCACATGAAGATAATTACAACAAAATAAGTTTTTTTGTTATAAAATCTTCAATAAAGATATTTCTAGAGAAAAAGTTTATTTTCCAGTTTCAGTAACGTTTTTATGGCTTTTTGAAGATTTTGTCATCACTTGGAAGAGTTTTAACATAATGTTTCTGGCAATACTGTAGCAGGCATGTAAATCGACAACCACAATGTTACAAAAGAAAATTCGCTGCGAGGGAATTCATGAGCGCATCATTGAATTCCACACTTCACCGCTTACAGCCAGCATCGTGGCTACGTAAAAGCGAGTCAGCAGGCAGCAAGCGACCCAACGTCAATGATACAGGGCAATTTTCATTGTCCTGAAGGGAACCACAACCACCACCTCCTACCACTGAAGTTACACTGCTGTTTGCCAAAAAGAATGTATTGTACAAACTATTGTTGCTTTTATTATACCCGTATTGTTGCAGGACTTGCGCTCGTTGGCAATGGGAAATGTGCCATTTAGAATTTTTCGACACTTTTATGGAATTTCGGCTATCCAACACGTTTTATCGGCATACCAGTGCATTAACGACAAAATGAGTTGTCAAACAGCCAGCTTTTCAGCCATACAACGTCAACGAAGCAAAGCTGTGCCAAGCTCAGCAAAGTTGCCAGTCATTCTGCTTGCCTGCCAACCAGCAGTAACACATAACGTATGGTATGGTCGGTGCCGCTGTCGCTACTCAACACATGCCCTGACCGCGGCGGAGCGATCAGCGTTGGCTTTGACTGTGCCAACCATATTCTCCTCCCAGCGACAATGTCAGTTTTAACGGCCGCTTTGCTGCCTGCCTGGCTGGTCATTTGGTGGGCTTCGCTTGCCAATTTCAGCAGATATCCTGCCGATATGACACACTCGTAAAGCCATCGTTCCGCGCTGACATCACTGTTGCACGCGAGCTATGGCGTTGGCATGATTTTTAATTTTTACTCGAGTGCTTTTCACCATGTCTTTCAGTTTCACTGAGCACGTTAATGTTCAATTTCGCTATGCCAACAAACACAAGGCAAACAAAAAAAAAAAAAACAAAAAACAAAAGAACATAGAAGGAACCAATGGTAATGCTAACACTTTTTTCACATAATATTTCTATGCTCCAGTTTTCAGTGCTATTTCTGTGCTATTTATCTCCTTCTCCACTTTTGCAGCATTATCCTACGCACATATACATATACATACATAAATATAATATAGCATGAAAGCACGTAGCCGCAGTTATTTTCGAATTCTTTGCGCAGTCATGCAGCCTAAAAATTTCAAATCAAGAATTCATTAATGCCATAAATGCACTTACGAAAACCTTTTATGCTAACTTGAACGTGAGAATTGGATTTTAATTAATACAGCTTTTAAAAGTTGGCAATTGAGATGAAAAGGTATAGTAGGAAGTAAAAATGAAAAATTAAAAGGTACTACTTTCTGATACAGTGAGTGGTGAAACTAGTCACATGGTTAAGAATCTATGAAGCTTTGCTCTAACTCAACACATTTTCAGATTCGTTTTTTTTTTTTTTTTAATATCGCATAACTCTCAAATTTGTAATTGCTTATATTAAAAATAAAGAAGGACTGCGTCTAGGCCGGCTCATGAAAAGTGTTGGGCAAGACAAAAGCCTTTCGTAAAACTAATGTTAATTTTGGCAACTATGTATCTTGAAACGTCTTTTTTCTGTCTTTCGAAATATTAATATGTTTTTCTTTAAAAAAAAAATAAACACTCAAAGTTAAACGAATATTAAATAAAAACCTTAACAGCCAATTTCGCGCAAGCAAGTTAAGTGAAAAATTATTTAATTTTTTGAATTTTATATCATCTCCTGAGTAGAAGATCTCGGCCCATCTCGGCAACCAGTTCGAAAACGCCCTATCTCAGAAAACTTATCAAGAATGACCTACTTCAGAATTGAACGCCCTAATTCAGAATTTGATTGAAAAACGCCCTTACATAGTTTCATTTGAGGAAGGGCGTTCTTTGACCAAATTCTGAGATAGGACTTTCTTCAATCGAATTCTGAAGTAGGGCGTTCTTGAAAAGTTTTCTGAGATAAGGCGTTTTCGAACTGGCTGCCGAGATAGGTCGACCTTCCACTCAGGTGACGATATGGAAATTGACAGAAAATAAAAAGCCTTTTTAGATTTAAATTGCTGGTGAAACCGGCTGTAAAAACAAAAAAACTAATCAAATAAGTTTCTAACATTTTAATGATATTAAAACAAAGTATGTTTTTAAAAATTTTAAATCTAAAAATACAAAAGAAAATCAAATTAAAAAGAGGAGAGAACTAAATTAAACCAATTTAAACAAAAGATATATTTTTCTTTTTGAAATATTATAATACAAAAATTTAAATAAAATTACAATCAAAAAAATAACTTAAATTGAATTTCAAAAATATTAATTTTAAAACGAAATAAACTAGATATTAAACGAAAAACAGAAAAAGAAAAAATAAGTTTTTAAAAATTAAAAAAAAAAAATATAAACATATAGTTTTTCTTTTTAAAACAAAAAAACCCTAAAATTTAAAGAAGAAAGTCCGCTGTCCGAGAACTCGAATTGCACGACAGCGATTTGTTCACTCGGGAGGTCGGTAAAAATAGCTTTTCACCATGAAAGTTAGCAAGGGAGCTTTGTTTGTAAGACTTTCGTGCCAGAATAAACAAAATCTTTCAAACTATGTTGCCTACTATCTTTCATTTGCCTTACAAAAGGCTTTCAACTATCTTAGGTGGCATTGTTAATCTTCGGGCTTATCATTCTTTATCTCTATTCCTTTATATTTATCCCTCTCTTTATCTCTATCTTGATGCCTTTCGTTTTTCGTTATATTGATATTTATCCTCAAATTTAACATTTATCTTTATTTTTATTTTCATCTTTATTCTTTTCTTCATATTTGTAAATTTTTACCTTGACCCTTATGCTTATTTGTATGTATGTATTATGTATTTATACAAGGTATGGCAGTGAACACCTTGCGGAACTGTCGTTCGTGCTATTTATCAGACCTGCGCTAGCAATTGTTAGATCTGGCGAACTACTGCAGCTGCCCAGAATTCTGGTGGGAGCGGCGTCGTTCATCGATGTGCTCAGCCAATAGGTTTTCCCTGCGATCATTTGCCAAACCAAAGTCGCCTACCACAATCCGGTTTTCACCTCTGAGTACCGCACCTATGTATGTCAGGCTGATATTCTGCCGGGCAGCAGGTGACGGGGCTAAATATACTAACGTAAATATTTCGAGCTTGGCATCGCCTGACCGCACAGCTATGCCCTGACATTCTAGGGCGGTGTCCCACGGGTCGATGTCTTCTTCAATCAGACGATACTGCAACTCCAAAACAAAAGTGTAGGGTCCACTCTCTTCTGACACACGGAGTAGATTGTGTGTGTTGTGGGAGCTTCTTGTTCTGGTTCGCACCTGCGCTTTGCGCCAGCTGGTAGACGTGAATAGAGGTATGTATGTAGCCCTGAATTCCAAAATATCAAAATACAAAGTATCTGTGATTCAAAAATTGCTCATATTGCTCTCGCCGCCGCCAAAAATTTTCCGCATAATAGCTCTGATCCAGTACTCCATGAACTGACAGGATTTTACACGAACTTGCAGGAAGTTGCAGGAAAAATGTTCCCGTACTCCAAAATCCTCCAAAATCCTGCAAATGAAAGCGACTTTTGGAGAGTTGTGTAGAGAATGAAGTTGCAAGATTTTACCCGAACTTTTTCTTCTGGTAAAATCATGAAAAGTGTCAAGTAATCACTGGTTGACGTTTTTACAGGAAAAATGGATTTTTTGTTCCCGTACTTTTTGTTGTTGTTACTCACTTTTTACTCTCACTTCAGGGAGTAATTTTGCTGCTTGACAGTTTTAAAGGATTTTTCACGAAAAGTATTGGATCAGAGCTAATCTCTATCTCGAATACACAAATACACTGTTGTCACTTTCCATGATTTCGACAAAATTTTCGACAATCACGTAGTTTATGGTTTTATGACAGGAGATACTTCGTCTCGTCTTAATTCACCACCTGACCCATTCGGTTTGTTTCCTTATCCAACTTGGAAAAGGTCGTATACACTTTGCGTTTTTTTGTTACCGATGATGTCCATGTCATCTGCATACGCCAGCAATTGTACGCCCTTATAAAAAATTGTACTTGAGCGATTTAGTTGTGCAGTTCGTTTGGTATCAAGAGAGCTGCTACCTGATTTTGAAGGTGCTGGTAGTATTGCTTAATGTTATTTTACACAGTAATTTTCGCGGCCACCATATTCAGACATCGCTGTCGAAAACTGCTTTGATATCGACAAATCGATGGTGAGTATATCCCCCTCTCCCGGCCCTTTTCAAAGATTTGACGTGTCGTGAATACCTAGTCTATGATGAATTTACCAGGTCTAATGCGGTGGAGTTCAACCTTTCTTATCTCATCTTAATCGTATACGCCATATTGAGAAGGCTGCAAGCGGGCGTCTGTCTTGGAGCAAGCGGCCCGCTATACAAATGTGTATCCGGTTGAAAAACCATCCAACCCAGTAATGGGCTTGTGACCTGCCACGTAGAAAAATATATCCAATGAAAAGACTAAAA
>NW_023458558.1:24199180-24200782 GCF_013731165.1 Rhagoletis pomonella
CTTTTTCTTGTTTTAATAAAAGGACTAACCTTGAAAGCTATCATTGGAGGTCTAATATTATTTTGCAATGAAACCGAAACATCAACAACATCAACATGAATAACACTCATTGCAAAAGAATATTAGACCTCCAATGATAGCTTCAAGGTAAGTCCTTTTATTAAAACAAGAAAAAGGAAAGGTGTGTAAAAAAATAAACCTAATGAGTAATAAAATTATAGTTAAAAAAACCAACAACAGGCTTTTATTACAAGAAGTAAAAGGAAAAAAATTATTTATTGATTTAAAGATTCGTTAAATAAGGAAATGAAGTTCCGTAACTTGATGTTATTTAACCATTTAAACTAACTTAAAATAGGATTAAAGTAATTGTCACGTAGTCAAGGTCGAAATAAAGTCCACAGAAAAGTTAGTTGCAGTTATTTTTTACAGGCATCCCATTGGTAGAGGGCTTCGGGTGTACGAATTTGTTGTAACATCAGGAGTTGAAGATTTGCTCTAGCTGCTAATCTCTTAAAATTTCCTCCAATCACGTCGTAAGCAGATTTCCCAAGTGAACTTGCAACAAAGTTCTATTCTGCCATTTCCTCGAAGGGATTTTCATGATTTCAGACCTTTAGTAAAGTTAATATGATTTATTCATATTGTTTTTGCTTTTTACACACCTTTCCTCTTTCAAAAATATACAATTTCATAAAATTTCAATGTCTATTTATCATATTGTTCGAGCGTTAGACGATCTAGAGTCCAAACGCACAAGTAGCACATTACGGCCATTTAGGTACTTAAAGTGGACATTATAGACAATGCTTTTATGTAAAAATAACAATTTTTAAAAATGCTATAATCGAAAAACAATCAAAAAGAAAAATGTTTGCTTATTTTTTTTTGTTTTTTATACATTGCACATTAATGTAATAAATGCACAATTAAAGCCTATAATAAGACGGAAGAAATACATTTTGTTTCACTAAGCTGCGCTAAAAGGTTTCCAACTACAGCACTTTAAAGAAAGGTATGTATGACGTTATCTTAAAATTTAAGTCCCGTGTAAATAGGCAACCCTACCTCATATCGGCAAAATATGCTGCACGTATATTCATGTCACCTAGACCTTTTATCTCTTCAACTTTCATCCAAATCCTTAGAGGTCGCGCATAGAGGTGGCCGCGGTGACATGGAATGCCTCAGTAGTTTTACGAGAAAAAATAGTGTAGGCCCGAGGTTATCTATTTTTCCAACGTGAATGAACAATCCTAATTTCTCATGGGTCACGGCAGTGTATTCACCATGCGTAGAATTTGATTTGCTCACAATATATATACATTCCTACGTTACTGCCATTCATTCAAAAATCAATTCGGTAATTAATTGATCTTTTATGTGTGTATGTATAATAACTGCTAGAAAATGCAAGTTTTTGCTGGAACTTTTAGGGCCGGTGTTACAATGCATTTTTAAGTTGAACTTAAGTCTAGGCTAAGATGTTGCGTTTCATCAACCACTTTTCCAACAAAAACTTAAGTTCAACTTAAGTCGAGAATATTGGCGACTTAAGTTCTACTTTTCTTTTCCAACAGCTGATTATAAATTGCAAAAAAA
>NW_023458558.1:24200882-24242708 GCF_013731165.1 Rhagoletis pomonella
AGCAACCGACTCTCAATCCTACTTAATCAAGCAACTCCTCATCGCCTGGACATAAATGAGCAGTGGGACTCCATCTCCCAATCCCTTCGTACCGCTGCGGAAGAGGTTGTTGGTTACTACCAACCGCGCAGAAAAAACTGGTATGACGAAGAGCGTCGCATAGCTGCTGCAGAAAAATACGCAGCATACAAAGCTACCCTGCAGCCAATGGCGACATGCGCGACAAAGGGATAACGATGCGTATAACATGGCCAAGATAGTGAAAAAATCAAAATGTTGTTTAAAAAATCTTATTTTTTACATTGCATCGCTCTTCGGCACCTATGGGTGGACAAACGAAGCAAGGGCACCGATGAAAAAAATGGAAGGACCAAGTGCAAAAGGACCTGTCGGCGCTCGGGATAACCAACTGGCGCGAATTCGCACAGGAGAGAAGCAATTGGAGAAGCTTTTTGGTCTCGGCCCAAACCGACAAACAGTTGTAGTGCCAAATAAGCAGATTTTAGTCGATTCTAAAAAATCTACATAGCTTCACGGGCATACCAAAATCAAAGGTGCCTTTAAAATCAACAAAGATATTGTGAGTGTTTATTCTATCCACGCGGTACTGAAACCTCCCATCCAGTCGTCTAACTTTCTGATCAAATTTTCGGGCGCTTTTTCTTCGTTCCGCGCACGAACATATGTATTCCGACGTCTATGTTTTTATTCCGATGCCCTCAACTCTCTATATCGATCTCACTTAGCACTAGTTGCGTTCGATCATGGCTTGGTCCTGTTTTTCTGCAGTGATGTAAAATGCTCGTCATACTAGTTTTTTTTTGTAGTTTTAGCGGCTTAATTAGATCGTCTTCTTTCTTAGTCGTATTCGCCAAGCTCAACAAAAGGGAGGCCCTGGAATTGTGCCACTCCGAATGTGCTGAACCGGAGGGAGAGGTGCGTTAGTTGAGTGGGGGCTCAGTGGGCATGCGAAGAGGTGTGTTGAGTCATGGGGAGATTCTGCTGATGCCAGGCATACATTGGCCATCTGAGTTCATCCTGCTCAGGTACCAGTTTAATCTGCTGCAGTATCCAGTGCGAATTTGTGATAGGGTGGTACGAGTCTCCCGAGGCAGACGAAGTTCTGTGACGTCCACGCCGGTTGGTTGTATACCTAAAACGGCATACAAAGGTCGCGAGTTGGTGGAGTTGTGCATACCAGTTATTGAAGATTGCTCTCAGATAATAGGTGGAAGAGTCGAGTGGTGAAAATTCTGTCAATCCGAGGCGATTGCAGTCATTCGACGACGAATTTACTTTCTATTTCGAAGTGATAGTGGTCCGAGTCTAAGTCCTTGCAGCCACCATTTCTAAAATTACATTGATCGTTCTTATAATGATCGACGAGGGGAGGAACCGGGTTGGCCAAAACCATCACTTCAGGCTACCCCAATGATCAGCCACCTTAGTGGCCACGTGCTACTCCAAGATCAATCGACTGAGTAGCTCGAAATTAGCTTTGAATTCCGCCAAAATGTAATCAGGGCTATCGCAGAACCCTTCGTAGCTTCGATTTTCGTTAAATCAACGAAAATGCTCTCACAGCATCCGAATGACTACGAACGTAAATTCGAAATTCGTGGAGAGCCTTCATTGAATCTGTGCGTAATGAAGATTCGTACAGATTCTCTACGACGAGATTATGCTGTCGGAACAAAGTTTAAAATCACTGAATCTTAGGAATAATTTTACCATTACTATTGTTAATAATAAATATTTGTAATACTCCAAACCGCGTATGTGAGCTTGCATAAATTATTTTCTAGAGAATAAAAACACTCATATTTCACAAAACGGCTCTCTTCTATATAAAGCAATCGCATTTCTGGCTAGTTAGTATATTTCAGGACGAATGGATAAGGCTTGAGCCAAGCGCTTGTGTGAGCGAATCCAATTTTTGGCAAAAGATGTCAGTTACGCGGTTTTGCAGAATGACGATACGCGATTTTGTACTTTAAACGACGAGAGGTATATATACATTCATCTGCTAGACGCTAGTTAATGAACGAATATTTTTTTTTTTAAGCGATAATAGTTTATTAGGATATAGGTCTAATTACTTTAATGTCATAAAAATTAATTGAAAAAAATATTTTTCTCGTTAAAAGAATAAACTCTTAACTAAAAAAAAATAAAATATTATATCAGCATTCGAAACTGCCAACGATATTTTCGAATGCACTCGGATTCAGTGATGGCATTTTTTCGAATTCGTAGATTTTTACAATGGATTCCGTGATACCCCTGAATATTTTCAAATGAAGCAAATTTCCAACATAACTTAAGGAATATTCGAAATCGCGGTTTGAAAGCCCAAGGAATACACAAGAAATAAAAATAACAACGCACTAAATTTTTTGTATTGCTTTTCAAATAGATTTTTATTAAAACTTTCAATTCATTTGTTCATGTAACAAGTTCCTAGTGATATTTCAATGTTTATAATTTGCCATTATAACAGTTTTTAATTATGCGCATTTGTATAAATTTCACGTATGTATTACTTTAGTTTGTTTTCGTGTGGTTATGTAAGCAATTGCGTTTTTATGTTTTATTGACGGGATTTTTTTTAATGTTGATTTTTTAACACAAAATTTTGCGATTACGAACACTAAATTAATATTTTCGTTCTGGATTTATACACACATATGTACATTAGGGTGGTCCAAAAATGCACGGGAAAAAGTAAAGTTGGAATTTTCATGCTCTCACCCCTTAGGATTGTTTTATTCCGAGAAAAAATATACCCCTATTTTTTTTTTTTTTTTGAAATTAAAAAATATTTAGAGGTCGCTCAAAGCGCACAAAGTTGTCCCTGTATTTTTATATGGGAATAAGAACTTTACGTAGAAATGGTATAGAATTCTAAAAATCAACATTTGTCTATCGGAAAACTCTGTTTCTCTGCAGGAGATTCCCAGTAATAGTACCCAATTGTTTATTTACGCATTTTTTCATCGCAACTATAATTTATTGGTTCGCCCAAAACCCACAAAAACCGCGAAAAATGCAACGGGAGGACCAATAAAAAATTGTTAATATTTAAAAATAGTTAAACAATTGGGTATTATTATTGAAAGTCTCCTGAAGAGAACCAGAGTTTTCCGATCGAAAAATATGGACCACCCTAATGTGCATACATATGTACATGTATGTACGTATGAGTAGTACACACGCTATACATTGTAAGCTAGTTTTTTCGCATATGCACTTTTATATAATCTTTTATCTCATTTTAGATACAGCAAGCAAAGCTAATTTTAAGGAAAGTGAGAATTATTATGGCCCTATTGTGTATGGCGACTGATAGCCGATGGGCAACCATATACTAAAATTCGCATTACGTATGGCTACTGGCTACTGACTGTCGACTACTGAGTCTAGAAGCGGAATTTTCTGTTTCCCGCTATTGACGATTTTGTTATTTATTCACATTTACATTATTTTGTTATTTATTCACATAAATTGCTCAACACATTGGAGCAAGGTTGCCAATTACCTGGAAAAGTTCATGTCAAAAAAGTAAATTCGAATATTTTTTGCGCTTTTTTGTATACTGAGATTAATCGCTCTACATAATACAAATTACGATACTTGTAGCCTTGGCTACTTGGCCAGCAACTAGACCCCAGTCGCCATACATAATAGGGTCATTAAGTTGTTTATCTTTAAAAAGTTTTCAAAACAGTCATTTAGGGCCTATTTTTGTGAAAACTACGTATTTATGTACGCACTTACGTATATATTAAAAAATGATCTTCACTAAATTTATTTCTTATATAAACATTTGCCCCTTTTATTCAAACAAATGAATTTGTTATAAAGAAAATAATTATGCTAATTTATAAATTGCAAATAAGAAAAAGATTTGATTATACATATATGTATGTTATGCAATTGAAAAATACATTCTTAATAACTAAATGATAAACAAAATTTTTGGTTAATAAACGCTATTACACATAAAGATAAGTAAACAAATCAAGTATCTAGATTATATAAAGATATGTTCAAGTAATTTCATAGGAGAAAAAATGGCATTCTTTAGTGATTATTCAATTTGTAAGCGCATATAATGCGACAAGACGAAAAAAATTTATCTAAAATAATACTTGTATTTAGATTTCAATTGAGGGAACGGCGCTGGTTATATAAAACTTTTGCAATACTTAAAGCCGTAAAGGGATTTAAATTAGCGGTGTAATTAGATATTTGAAAAAGCACTTCTTGAAGTAAATTTAGTTTTATTTTTATATAAATGCATTAATAGTTATTACTAAAAAATTAAGTTTAACTGCAAATTGTGAACGTTTTCTACAGCAACACTATTTTGCTAAGGTAAGTTCAATTAATAATAACAAAATATTCGAAAAGGTTAAAACTTTAGAAGCTCATATTTATCTGTGCATAAATATTTGTTCATTTGCAACCAATTCGGAACGTTCCCAAAAGGGCGTAAATTATAATTTGAGACAAAATCTTATCATTTAAAATACGCATAAATCATTTTCCCAACGAGCATTGAGCACATTTATAAGTGAACTTTAAGAGATTCCATGCGATTGATTATGCGGCGACGTAATTCAATATATCTAGAATTATTAACAGTTCAATATGATTAAAAGTTTAAAATTTTTACGTCATCTTACCTTTCTCTAACTTTAGCCACTTCGCGCTCCAACTCATCATCATATCGTTCTAAAATTGCACGGCATTCTGGCAGGGACAGGTTTATAAACTGAGCAACCTCATTACTGCCCAAAATTTGTATTAAAATTCAGTTAATATATGTAAACATGTATAAAAATTAACGTCAGGCATACCTTATTTCGTCTGTCTTCTTTGCATCGACAAGAAACAAACGTGCCACATCCTCATGCGGTCCCATCATGACGCGCGTCACCAACGGATAATCAGTCTCTTTCAAGCGTTTTTGCTCGCCATTATCGCGTACAATGAATAGCGAAAAATTCTCCGGCGCACTATCAACTTTATATTTTTCGAGTAGTAGGTTTATGACTTCAGTTGTTGTGACCAACGATGTGACCCACACAGACATTTGTGAGCCATAGGGCGGTGTGAAGAACGATGTTTCGCGATTGTAAAAGTGGCCATTAATAGAACAACGCCGCTTCAATTTGGTGCGCGATCTGCAATAAGTTGTAAGTATTTTTTTTTATAAACGCTTTATATTAACTCTCATGAACTCACCTTCTGTTTCCACTACGCCGCTTTATGGCTGCAGCGCCCGTACGCGGTGGACGCCGCAAAACTACACCATCTTCCGTAACATGCAGCGGTGGATCTGCATCATCGTCATCGACATTGTGTGCAACACCAAGACCTCTACCCTCGCTAGCAGTAACCATATCTTCAGTTTGCGTCAGTTCATCACCACCAGCAGTACCACTATTCGTCACTGTAATTGAAGGCGCTTCAGTGCGACTGGAATCAGCTTCACTCACGCTCTCCTTTTCATCATCTTTCTTTTTTCTCTCCTTGGGATAGCAATCCATTTCGATTTTCACATAACGTGAGGGCACATCACTGCGGCGTATTGTTGCCGATTGTTGTGGCTTTAATGTGGAATCATCATCACTATCGGAGTAATCAAAGCACGATGGTCCCGATTTGGAACGGTTGATGCCTTTGTCGAAGTTTTGATATCGTTGATGGTATGGCGATAGATTTTGATGATTTCCGCCAGTGGCTGTGGAGGCTGAGCCACTTTTCTGCAAGGCATACATTCGCTGAATCGAATGTGGACTGGCAGTGCCGCTCTTCAAATGAAGAGTATCGTTAATTAAATTAGCATCGATTGAGCGTAATGCATGTTCACAGTTGAAACTTTTGCTCATTGCACTTTCGCCATATAGCTTGAGGGAATCGTGTATCCTTGACGGATCGATTGGTTGGTTGCGTTTTAGCGAGTCCTCGTTGGGATCACGAAATGAGTTGGCTCCATTCACATAATCAAGATGAACACTACGCTTAAATTCCTCATAATCCATTGGCTTAAGAGTAGCATCATCAGAGGACTCAAAATTATCCACCGTTGTTGTTGTAGTTGTGCTGGTAGTGCCCGAAATAGATGAATTTATTGTCGCCGAGGTGGCAGTAACAAAATTGTCTGAAGATGTGCTACTGCCCTCGCTGTTGCTATTGCTGTTATTGTTGGTTGTAGAAGCAGACGTGGGAGTTGATGGGGATGGCACTTCACTGGTGGTATTTGTGCTTTCGGTGAGATTATGAGCTGAAATAGTTTTTGATGGCGAGCTTTCACTGGAAGACGTTTGCGACGATGGCAATTTGACGGGCATCGTTTCGTAAATTTTGTCCTTTTCGCTAATGCGGCGTTCAACCTTAAAAATATGTACAAATATTGAGTATAGTAATTGTATGAATAGTTTAAAAAGTTCCGTTGCATTAGTACTAAGCGGTTCGAAGAGAATAAACCTAACTGCTTGCAGCTACATTCGGACTCTTGTAAAGTACTTTTCTGGACGGAAATGTGTACAAGACTGAATTCCTTACCTGCAGCAGATCATCTATTTCATCCCATTCTAATTTGTCCAAATTATCCAATTTTGAAGGCAAAGTTGTAGAAACGCAGCTTGTGGATGCAGTTGTAATGGTCGTATCGGTGCCGCACAGGGTACTTGTCGACTCCGATTTTTCATCATTGGCACTTCCATTGGCGCCATTTATCAAAGGCACCGCTGCCCCGTCCGTTGTGCCGGTTGTGTTTGCGGAAGCTTCCTCTGGTGTTGTGGGTAGGTCCGTCAACGGATACTCATTTAAACTGCAGGAATCAAAAGTCATGCTCTCTGACAATGAAATATCAGTTGAGAGGTTCTCTACCTCACTTGTGGTAGTGGGCGCTCCCAATGATTCACTAACATCGTTTTCCTTATCCGATGGACTATCCTAAAGTTGAAAATGGAAAATCAATTCCAATACATATTTATATCCACAACTTACTTCAGCTGCCTTAGATATGCGCTTGGAATTTCGTTTGCGTACAACAATCATACGCTGATCATCATCTTCTTTAAGATGTATCACGCCGTGTACGCCCCAGGAAACACGCAGTGCGCCTTCAAGAATTAATCGGTTATTCACTTCTCGACTCCGTATTTCCATGCTTTTATTGTCATAGAATTGGTTGTAGACCTAAACGGAATTAGAGATGCATAAGTGTAAAAAAAAATCGTTTATTGCAGTTTTATTTTTATGGCTGAGTACCTTTAACTTGCTTTCTAAATGATCTCTGGGTAAAACTGGCCCTCCAATACCAATACCGGATCGCTGTGTTCCCTTTACGCCATAGCTCTTATGTGATTCCACACGTGTGCCATGTCCAAACAACTGCGGTCCGAAGAGCGCGCCGTAACATGGCACATGACAGTAAGGCACTCCTTTATGCTGGACATAGAATTGAGAAATATACTTTTTCGTTGTTAAACAATAAAAAACACCTACCTCGGCATGTTGACCTGGATTCAGTCGCTTTCCACACTCCTCGCACCGTAAACATTCTGGATGCCAATCATAACCAAGCGATTGCTTGCGCTCCGCTAGGAGAATTTACAATATTTTAATTAGACTCAATTGAAAGACCGGCTTTCGATTTAAGAACAAAGAAAGCAAACATGTTGCCCTTGCTTACCGAAGTAGACAGGCTTTCCACACTTGTGACACTTCCACATACTTTTGGGCCTTTGATGGCTGTTGGGCCACAGTTGCGAAGCACGGGGAGGCGTATGTGCAGGAAAATTCGCTGTTAGCAGTGGCTAGTTCGTTGCCCTGCTTCCAGAATAGTCTGAATAAACTATGAATACAGATATTTACACTGGAGGCGCTAATAGCCACTGATGATTTTTTCTTTTTACTTTACTTCTAATTGAATGCGTGACGTATATAGTTTTACATAAAATATGCAAATGAAGGTAAAACAGAAAGCAGCAAAACACGCGAGAGTGTGGATAGTATAATTGGCCGAAAAAAATTTACAAAGCAAATAGCTGAAGCACGCAACCGATCAAGAGAGCACACAAACGGAAACAATTAACAAAGGGCACTGAGGACGCTGAACTCACTGGGTTTCAGGCATTTACCGTAGTTTTTCTTTTGTGTTCTAAAGGTTTTCCCTTATGTACAAAGATAAAATATAAGTGCTTTTCCGTACAATTATTGCTTCTACCAAGGCATACCTACTTTGTAATGGATCACCGCCAACGCAAATTAACTAAATTTTAAACTTGTTCTGAATATTGCACTTCAGCATGTATGTACCATGTATTTTGTTTATTTTATAAACTGTATACGGGTGCAAAACAGCACTTTCTTTGCTGTAAGATATTTGCCGTTGTTGCAAAGAACTGTTTATTTTAATTTGTTTATTTTTTGTAGACAATAGATTTCACTGCATTTTCGCGAGACGAAAAATAAAACAAATGCAATGTTTCCTTTGCGAAAAGGGCAAGAACAAATTACCGCGATGTTACCAACTTGTTGAAAAGTTATTTGAAGAAATTTCAAAAATAATTAGACAATAGGGGTATTCTCGAAGTCTTGCAAAGGGCCTGCCAGGTGCACGGTATGCACAGACTGCACGGTAAACACCTGTTGGTAGTTGTGGACTTTAGCTTGACACGGCAAAAATTTACGAAAAGTTCATGAGTGGTATCAATCGACGCGTCTTAACGCCAATAATAATAGACCGAGAGCGGAAATTTAACTTTTTAGTAAATTAAAGAGTTATTTGCAAGAAACACTTTCCGCACTTTGTTTTGAGATACATTTCACGCAAATAAATGGAGTACCTTTTTTACATTTGTGATGTATTAACTGAAACATTAGCACAAAGTTGTTTATTTATTTAATTGTAATAGGGGTTTTCTCTGAGTCTTCCAAAGCCCTTGCAAAGTTCACAGATTGCACGGTTTTCGTATGGGACAGCTTGGCAGAAGAATTATATAATATTGAACTTTATATTAAATAATAAGAGCATAATAAATTTCGGTCCAAATGAAATTGATTTGCTGGTGTGCCTCCTCGTATTCCGAATCACTATCATCTTCCCAACTCAAATGAAAATCCATTTGTACCTTTATTTTATTTTTCCGACAAATTGTTTTGCTTCTCAATCAAAATTTGTCATAAGTATCTGTTTGATAAATAAGATGTCTTGTCGACTTAGTTTACTTTTAGGGCCGGTATTACAATGCATTTTTAAGTTGAACTTAAGTCTAGGCTAAGATGCTGCGTTTCATCAACCACTTTTCCAACAAAAACTTAAGTTCATCTTAAGTCGAGAATATTGGCGACTTAAGTTCTACTTTTCTTTTCCAACAGCTGATTATAAATTGCAAAAAAATACTGTGAAGGTCGAAATAAAATAATTGTGAAAAATTAAGAGTTTCTAAAAAGTATATTTAAATGATGGAGTAGCAACGAAGACAGTAAATGGAAGTATTCGGAAGTATTAAATATTATTTGTGACCCCATATGGGTTCGAACGTACCATTTTTCAAACGGACAGCTGTAGTATGTTTGACAACCAAATTGTAAACAAGTGAAAAGTGCACTTTGCTAGTCCATGTTATAAAATATTAAATTACTTGTTGTTTATTTCCATGGGTGAGCTGAGTGTGTTTACTTAAAAAATAAGCAAAATTTGGAGGTTATGTTGAAGTTACAATTTTTTATTAGAAAGCGATCCGGTACTTTTCAGTGTTACTCTCTCGTTTTGAGCGAATTTTTATTTTTTGTCAGTTTTACTAGATTTAATACGAGAAATACTGATCAAATCTATTATTAGGCATGCTGAAAGAGATGATTTACGATATGGATAGATGCCAAAGTACGTAAACAAAGCATTTCGCTGCGGTGCTACTATATTTCAGAATGGAATATTTTCCATACTTAAGGGCCGGTTACTCAATGTCTCAAGTCTTCGACTCCATGCATATAAAGGCTTCGTTATGCATACTTGGCATGGCTTGAGAGCTGTCACATAAGAAATCTGTTAAATGAGCCTCGCGTGTAATCGGTTATCGAACGCACAGCACTACATACGTAGAAGTCTGTTGGTTTTTGATTTCTACGTAAAAATGGTATAGCAGTGCATGCAATGCCAAGTATGCATAACAGAGCCTTAACAGGGAGTCGGTAACGTCGATAACGATGTTTAACCGCAGATTAGTGTTAACCAGACATTGAGTAACCGGCCCTAAGTATGCATTGTGAAACTGAAATTATAGCAAAATCTTTAACTGGTCTTAGCTAAGATTAAGTTTAACTTAAGTTAGGTTGGTGCAACCGACCCTTAGTCGCTGATGGCCGCGACTAAAGTCTAACTTAATTTGAATTTAAAATTTGCTCAAAAAGTGGTTGGTGAAACGCAAAATCTTAAGTTAGACTTAAGTTCCACTCAAAAATGCATTGTAAAAAAGGCTCTTATCTGCAAAACTCGAACCTTCTTTTTTGGCGACATTTTACAAATGAAAAATTATGCCAGTCGACAAAACTCTATCTCGCTTGCGAGCAGCACGCGTGCGAGATTTCCAAGCATGTGAAGACGGCCATTTATCAGTGACCACATGTCATCGCTGCATCATAGAAATCGTTCATGGCATCAATTAAATCTCATCTCTAACTAATTCGCAAAAAGTCAACTGGGTGAAAGTGTCTGTTTTATCTATTTCTTATTTGGAATTTGTAGAGATTTCTGAATATCTAGCCATTTTACACTTAATATCCAGTTTAATATACTATTCCATATTTAGCATAAATGAAAATAATAGGTGTAAAAAGTATATGAAATGCAAAGTTCTCCGGGGAAAAGAAAATCGCAATTGTATAAGCGCAGATAAATCATTGGATGTATTTGTAAAGATTTTGATGACGAGCGTGAATGAGCAACAGCTGAATAGAGTGAATTAAGTTGTCCATTAATTTTAGTAGTGTAATAAGTGGACATTTCTGGACAAATTGGTGCTATTTTGATTGATTTGCAATAACATTAACCGTGTATGATGCGTGCTACTATAGAATTTGAGGAGTGCCTCAAGGATTCACCACGATTTAGGTAAGTGGAGCAATGAATAACCAACAATGGGAGGTTGTAAAAATCGAAAGAGGATGCCATTGCCGCTACGCCCCTTTTGTTCTTATTACGACTTTTTCATTTCTGCTGGACGTGCTACTGTTTTAACGTTGATTTAATTACAAATGTGTGAAAATATTTTTGTTATCGTCATCAACTTTTGTTTCATTATTGCTTGTATGTATGTATATGTTTGTGGCATATCCGTTGTATGTATACACAATGTATATATGTACATACAGTGGGGGAAGAAATAATAGAAACTTTTTACTTTGACCAGTTTTGGCTACATTACTTCGTTTATTCGATGTTTAATATACATATTCGTATAAACGTCTAGCGCAATACATAACACACGGTGTTGGTGTTGTGGCGGTGTTGTGCATTTTCTTCCATATAAAGTGTGCTCGACCATGTTCAAAATTTATTTTTATATGGAAGGCAATGCCTAGCAGCGTCAGCAAAAAAAAAAAATATTAAAAATCAATGCATTCCCAAGCCAGCCGGTTCTACGTACCGGAATGACTCGGGTTTTACCCGATCAAGGGCTGTTGTTTCGGCGACCTAACCCCGCTTAGATCGGCGATACCCTTCAATCATTGTTCGTCCGTGGAGCAACTCCTTGCAGCCGGATTGCTCCGCACCCTTCTTCTCCGGTCGGGCGTAGAGCCCAACCCCGGACCAGAAACATATTTCTGCTGCGTTTGCCAGAATCGTCTCCATCCGAACTTCACTTCGGTTAGGTGCAATTCATGCAACGGATGGAGTCACCTAAGAAACTGCTCTGGTCTTAGGTCTCATCGGGAGTTGAACATAAGCAATGTGGCTCCCTGCTACTCAAGTCAAACGGCACAATCAGCCTCCACGGCTACCCGCTCGCGCAACGCACCCAACATCCGTGGAGCCTGCACGGCTCCGAGAAGCTCCTCTGGGCAGCAGCAAACCTCCCAACCGAAGGTCGCGCTTCGTCGGACCCGAAGAAATGCGCAACCTACTTCAGTAGGCAATTCACACTGCATCCTTCGGTAGACAGGGCCAAACGTCAAGTGACCAGGAGGCTGCACAAGCTGCCAAAAAACAGTGCACCACTTGTTTTCACCAGTTGTGAAGTGAAGGGGGCTATCGGGAAGGCGAAAGCCTCCAAATCCATTGGACGCGACGGAATCTGTATGCTGATGCTAAAACATTTAGGGCCTAAGGGAGTAGCTTACCTAACGGAGCTCCTCAACCTGTCCATGGCCACTCTCATCATTCCTGATGTGTGGAAATCAGGGAGAGTGGTCCCACTGCTGAAGCCGGGAAGCCCGCCAAACAAAGGAGACTCTTATCGCCCGATAACGCTCCTTTCCCCGGTCGCGAAGACGCTTGAGGCCCTTCTACTCCCATACTTCACTTGCCACCTGACCCCAGCGAAGCACCAGCACGGATTCCGTAAAGTGCACAGCACAACAACAGCACTTAACGCCATAAACCCAAAAAACTCGTGGCCTAAATCGAAACCGCCCCTGTGAGAGCCTAGTAGCGCTGGACTTGTCAAAGGCGTTTGACCCCGTCTGCCATTCCACGCTACTAGAAGACATCGAGGCCTCCTCACTCCCACAGGGACTGAAGCGATGGTCGGCGAATTATATGAGTGGTTGACAGTCGTCAGCAATCTTCCGAGATCAAACTTCGAAACCAAGAAGGATTAAACAAGGGGTTCCACAAGGTGGTGTTCTCTCCCCCTTACTATTTAACTTCTACATCTCGTTCCTCAAGCACCTGAGGGAGTTTCCCTGATCTCATACGCTGACGATTGCTCGATTTTGGCGTCCGGGAATGGAATTCATGACCTCTGCTCAAAAATGAACGACTATCTCTCCAGCCTTTCTCGCTTCTTCACTGCAAGGAGCCTAACACTCTCCCCAACGAAATCAACGGCGACCCTCTTCACCACTTGGACGAAGGAGGTCAGGCTAGAATTAGGTATACACGTCGATGCCACACCAATACCGACTCTAAACAACCCGAAAATTTTAGGGGTCACCTTCGATAGCCTGCTCTACTACTCCACGCACACAACCGCAGTTGTCAATAAAGTACAGAGTCGCAACAAGGTCCTCAAGTCGCTCGCCGGCAGCACTTGGGGCAAAGACAAAGAAACGTTGCTGGCAACAAACAAGGCAATTGGCCGGCCGGTTCTAAACTATGCTGCGCCAGTTTGGACGCCGGGGAGTAGTTGGACGCACGGGACGAAGCTACAGACTTGTCAGAACGCCGCACTCCGGACAGCGACTGGGTGCCTTCTGATGACGCCTGAGCACCACCTACACAGCGAGGCCCAAGTGCTCTCCGTAAGGGAACACAACAAACTGCTTTGTAAGCAATTTCTGGTGGGGTGTCACAAAAGCGAACACCCAAACAGACCTCTGCTTCAGGAGGAGCCTCCGCCCAGGCACGTCAGGGGGCACCTATTCGTATACAGTCCAGACGCAGTCCAGCAATATGTAGACCAACCACTGGACCCGACGACATACAGACGAGCCATTAACGACATCCATAGAGAGTCAGTCACCACCTACCTCGACTCTCGACCCATGCATGCGGTAATAGGAGCCCAATCACCACCTGTAGATGAGACGGAGCTTCAATTGCCAAGAGAGACCCGCGTTACCGTGGCTCAATTACGGTCTGGATACTGTAGCCGCCTCAACAGCTACCTGTCCAGACTCGATCCCAATATCCCCAATGAGTACCCGGCATAGGCTAACTTACTCTTTATGTAATCCAATGTCAAGCCTAAAGTTACTAAGGTAGCTTCATCAAAATGCAACAGCTATGTTTATATACAGCTGCGGTCAAAATAATAACGCCAACATTCAAAATGACATAAGTTGCGTACCCTAACTCGCAAGAAGTTGCAAGAATTTACAGGGATTTACCAGAAAGCGTTCCCGTACTCGGGTCTCTGGCTTCTTTAACCTTTTGACAGTTTCACAGGTTTTAACCCAGAAAACTTGGGGAGCGCAACTATTGTTTGCAATCCATGTTTATTTATTTATTTTTAATGATTTGAATTTAAATATAATTCAATCTATAACAGAAACCACATAAGTAAAAGTTTCTATGCTTATATAAAGTTCACAAGAATTAGTCAAATTTTTATTTTTTATCTAGAATTTTTAGTATATTAAAGTGCAAGTTTCAGGTACCTAAAGCAATACCTTGATTTTTCATATTTTTTTTACCTTAGTTTTTAATTTTAAATAAAACTCTTAAAAAAGAATTGGATATCTGAATCTTTATTATCACCTGAAAAAAATGTCTAAAAGCTCAAACAGACGGCAGCGTTAATCCGGATTAAGTCGGACTGCATTCTACTTCATTCAAATGTTGTCTGTTTTAAGCAGAGACCATAACGATTCTAAGAAATAAAATTAAATATTGCTGTATAATTATTAGTGAACAATGGAAAAGTTGTTTTCGTCTCCTGAGACGAAAATCGTTAGACAAAAAACTTTTTCACCTAATGATTATCTGGGACTTTTATTATATTCAACAATTTTTATTATCAAAAACGGGCTCAAGTGGATTTTTGTGGACCGCTTTGTGGATTTTTCCACCATTCTGGAGTCGTCACATCATTTGGTCGACCACGCCGATGCTCGTCTTGGCAGCTCGTACGGCCTCGTTTAAACTCTGCTACCCAACATTTTACTGTTGTAAACGAAGGGGCAGACCCCTAGAATCTATTTCAGCTTTTATATTGTATGGGCTGAGGCCTTTCAAATAAAAGTATTGTATCACATAACGATGACCAATATTCTCCATTTTCACAAATTCACTGAAAACGTTCACTATTGACGGCTACCAAGCATATACATACTAAACAACGTGGCTTCTTCAAACTTGAAACATATGCTTTATAGATTGTGTACTTTTTAACACAGTGATATTTTTCAAACAACTACCGCCATCTCTAGGTTAGGCCGGGCAATTTTGAGACCACCCTCGTACCATATAACGGTAATTCAGAGAAATGTGAGTTTTCGAAAAATACGATTATGATAAAATTTTATAATTATAACCACATATGTGTATCTCGGTAACCATTCTATCAATTTGTACCAAACGCGGCATGATTATTGTGGATGCCACATAAAAGCAAAACGTTGAAAATTATTGAAATCGGACTAAAATGACGGTCACTTTTTATAACGGTAAATATCAGAAATGCTTGAAACTTCGATATTTCGAAATTTAAGGATGCTAATTTACTCTAAATTTATTCTAACAACAATCCCTTGAAAAGGAGTAACATTATTACGGAGTTTTGGAAAACGGGCGTGATACCGCCTACTTATAACTGGATAAGTTGATCTCATTATGTTTAACTGAATGTTCTATCGAACATGTTTGAATTACTGGTAAAACCACCCCTCCTTACCACACAGCGGTAGTTTTCGGTAAGGCGATCAAACTATATTGACTTCTTATTTATTTTGAAATCAAAAAATATTTACATATACATATGTACATACGTTGCTCAAACCCCGCAAACATATTCTGAGCGCTCAGAATATATGAGTCGGAAAGGAGTCCTAGGTAAGTAAGAAATATGAGTTTCAAAAACAAACATTTTTTTACTCTTATATGAATCTTTTAGGAGTCATATATGATCCAAGTTATGAGCCAGCACTTTGTGCCAGTATAAAAACAATAACGGCTAGAAATTTATATATAAACTTGTTTATACAGATATGAAAAATAATTAGGAAGGAAAAATAAACAAAATTTAGCTGCAGCAACTGCTATTACATGAATGCTGCAATATATGAACATATGTATATATGTATGCGCAGCGGTTTGTATATAAATCTCCAACAGTATTTGAAATGAATTCCTTGATAACATGGCTCTAAAGTAAGTTCATTAAGAGAGTTGAAGAATAAAGCCAATAGGAGTCACAGAACAGCATACAAGGAGCTCCGAAAGTAGGCATTTATGAGGCCAATAAGAGTCATTTAAGAGCTTCAAAAAGAGTCCAAAATGAGCCGTATATGAGGCCAATAAGAGTCTAATATGACTCATATTGAGGCTCATTTGATGTATGAATTTAAGCTCATATAGGTCGACCTTCGCAGGAAGGGAAACACCCTCATTTCGGACTCTTAAATGAGCTCATAATGAGCACAAAGGCTCCGAAATGGGACTCCTTAAAGACTCATTTATGACTCCAAATGTTTGCTGGGAAGCGCTCAAAATTTTCCATGTATATGGATAAAAAATCAGCTTTTCGTAGAAATGGTGTAGAATTCTTGAAAATCAATATTTTTCGATCGGAAAACTCTGTTTCTCTTCCGGATATTCCCCATAATAATACCAAATTATGTATTTAACCATTTTTTCATAGTAACTATGTATATGTTATAGGTACGTCAAAACCCACAGAAAATGCCAGAAAAAAACACGGGGGGATGAAAAAAGATCTTTAGTATTAAAACATGGTTAAATAAGCAATTGGGTATTGTTATTGGAAGTCTCCTGGAGAGAACCAGAGCTTTCCGTTAAAAAAATTTTGATTTTCAAAAATTCTATACCATTTTTACGAGGAGTGTTTTTTTCCCCATATAAAATACAAACTTTGAGCTCTTTGAGCAATCCTAGGGGTTGAGAGCTTTAAAATTCCAACTTTACTTATTTTGGACCACCCTAGTGTACATACCTACATAGTATATATGTATTTCGTTACTATTGTTCATCGTTTTGTATGTTAGAAACTTTGCATGCTAAACAGCAGCTGCTGGGTCACCGATGCCACTATCAATGCCAACACATTCAATTGTTCCCCATTGCCGTTTGAGGCGATATGACGCTTAATCATCATGAAGCTAGAAGCAAATCAATCAAACAAATAATAATGTAGTAATATTTACATGTATTTGCAGGAGAAGCGCTTACAGACTCGCAGAGGTGGTGACTGATTATCATTGTCTTAGTGCGTACCCACTACTTTTTGGTTCAATAAATATTTTTTATATAAATACGTACAAACATACTGGACTCCCCTCTCACTGAGTTCCGAAAATAAACGAAGTCGGGCCGAAAAAAACGGGTTTTATAAATATCTTGACCCCAGCGCTACCTAGCGAGTTATTCGATTGCCAATGTTGAGACCAGATCCGTAAGGAATAACCCCAGAAAACGTTATTGGGGCCCAATTATTACAACTAAGTAAAGCAGCTATCATTTTATATATCGTCGATGTTTTGCAAAAATCGTGTATTGACCATAGTGACAAAAATGAGATTTGGTAATCTCGAACTCCAAGCAACGGCTTCAAACCCGTAAAATCGTTTTTCCAACAACAAATTCCTTACAAATTTATAATAAATTCCACAAAAATTTAAAATTTGTATACTGGCCTTTTATCGGTAGTTTGCGACGTTAGATAAATCGTTCCCACGACAGTCGGGTATACGGGTGACCGGAACGACCCAGATTTATGTAGGTATGTATATTTTACTGGCCAAGGAATGTCGCTCCCGCATCACTCCCCGCTGTTACAACAACAAAAATAATACCCCTAATATAAAATGAAATAAAATAAAAGTATGATTTGTGTTTTGAGAGCTTGGTGTTCTGGACTTAGGAGTTTAGGGATTTAATTTAATTTATTTTATTTTCGAGTTGACTTGATAAGTACATAGTTTGGAAATAAAGACTATTCAAAGGCGTTTCGGTTTATACCCATATTGTAATAATGCGGGAACCCCTTCCTTTCCTAAAAATACTCAAAATGTTCAAACAAAAAATGTCTTAACACTCTAACTTGTGCATGGTTTAATAATGTTCCACTTTTAAACAGATGGCAGCCCTCTTCACAATATTTTCAAACTACAATCTTCTTAAACCTCTTTCGTCTGACAGCCGTATTTTGATACATATGTCAATTGCCTAGTTCAACTTGAATTTGACTTTTTAAAAAGGTTCGTCCTAAATATAGTTTAGAAGTTACACCTTTTCAAAATCATTTTGATTGATAGCCATAAAATATTAATTCATTTATCTTATTATATTATTTGAACTTTATTTTTTTAACTCTTCAAAATGTTTTAAATCTGCAACTTTCTTTAACCTATTTCGTCTGACACCCTTGCTGTGATACATATTTCAATTACCCAACTCCCTTAGTCCAAGTTGGATTTAATTTTCTAGACAGGTGGCAACCCTCCTACATGTAGTTCAGTGTATTTTAGTAATTTATTTAAATGAATTGAATTTAGTTTTTTAACAGGTAGCAAATCTTTTTGTAGTTAATGGCGTATCAAAAAGTTTTGGAAAAATATAATCTGGTCCCGGGGTCTGAAAAATGTCGGCCTGTATTGGAAGTTTTTTGTGTGTTTTCTGGAAGAAATTAAAATTTTTTTTTTGCTTTTGGAATTAGTTATACAGAAATGACCTTTTATGTTGTGTAGAAAAATAATAAGGTACATACTACATATCGTCGTTTAAAGTACAAAACCGCGTATCGTGATTCTGCAAAACCGCGTAACTGACATTGGCTGCCAAAAATTTGATCTGCTCACACAAGCTCTTGGCTCAATCCTTATCCATTCGTCCTGAAATGTACTAGGCAGATATGCGATTGCTTTATAAAAAAGAGAACCATTTTGAAATATGCACATACGCGGTTTTGCATTTTGTTGATACGCGGTTTTGCACTTTAAACGACGATATTTACATATCGTCACCTGAAATGCAAAAAGTTGTATAAAACACGATCGTTGAAATGCAAAAAGTCATAACCAACTAAAAAACTAAAAATTAATGTTTTGATTTATATGATGGATTTCATCGAATTACAACTCCCCACATCATTTTATGAAAAAAATATGTAAAATATTAGTTGCGACTTTTTCCATTTCGTTACGTCTTTTGCATGTCAGATGACGCTATGTATGTACATATCGCTACCTTAATATAGAAAGGCCCTATCTGACATCGTCGCTGATATACAAAAAGCCGTAACTAACTTAAAATCGAAAATTTACGTTTTAATTGATTATGATGCATTTGATCGCATTATATGGCCCCAAATCGTTTTATGCAATAAAAGATTTTTGTTAGTTACGGCTTTGTGCATTTCAGCGACGATGTGAGATAGGGCCTTTCTATATTAAGGCAACGATATGTACATATCGCCTTAAAGCATGTTCCAAGGCATATCAAACAGGTAGTAGCATTACAGCAAAAACAACATTTACGTGTATTTTGTTGTTGCTTCTGGTATCGAAAGTGTCAAAAACTGTTCTGATTTTTTTCTTCTAAATCAAATCGTGCCATATCAAGTACAAAAAAAAATAAAAATAAAAAATTTAAATTGGAAAAAAAAAATTGTTGCAACTTTATTCCTTGGTAAATTTTGTTTGCTTCCAGTTGTGGTGCTGAACGAACTGCTGGCGAACATTCCGCAAACTGCTATTCAATCGCTTGTTTTGTATGCAAAAAGGTTTCACATGCCATTTTAACAATTTAAATTTTTTGTGGGAAGAAATTAAAAATATTTGACATTTTCAAAACCAAATAATTAAAAAAATAATTAAATCAGCTGATTCTACCTGTTCGATGTGCCCTGGCATGTTCACATTATCGTAATTTACGGCTCATTTGTAATTTATAAGCAAATCATGCTGAAATCAAGCAATTTCGTTTTGTAAAATCTGTCAATAAATTAAAAAGAAAAATTGATTCTTCATCTGAAATTACTTGAATGATAAATAAATTTATTCGCCATTCAAACATAGAAAAATTGTGAATAAAATTGTGAATAATTGTGAATTGTGAATAATCTTCAAAAACGCCCATCTCTGCTTTGCACTTCGACAAAAGTAAAGAGCTAAATTAAGGCTTGCTGATAGCTCCAACCTCTCGATCAATTAAATTTGTTATATTTTTTGAAGTTTTTCATAAATTTTTGTTCAGTGAGGAACACCTGATACTTAAAAACAATAAACTTGTTGTGCATTTGAAATTAAGCTTTGAAATAAAGATAAATATGAAGATGAAGAAATAAGTGATAACGATGAAGTCAAAAAAAGAAGAAAAAAGTGAAGATAAAGACGAAAATGGAGACATTGACGGATAAATAAGAATTAGGGTAACTGAACGGGTAACTGGTTGGTTGGGAGTAAATTGTCAAATTCCAGGGGAATAATGCACATGGAAATGCTTCTCAGTGGTTTAGCGGTTTGAGAATAAAAACAAAAACAAAGATGCCTAGAGGTACAGGCAAAAACGAAGATCAGGGTAAAGTTAAACTCTTTAAGGTAAAGGTGCAGAAATAAAGATAAATATGAAGAAAAGGACGAGGATGAAGATCGATATTGTTATCGATATAAAACTCGATATTGTTATCGATATAAAACTCGATATTTTTATCGATATAATAATCGATATTGCTATCGATAAAATAATCGATATTGTTATCGATACTGTTATTGATTAAATAACCGCTATTATAATCGATATAATAATGAATATAATAATCGATATTGTTATCGATACAATAATGGATATTGTTATCGATACAATAATGGATATTGTTATCGGTATAATAATCGATTAAATAATTGATTTTGTTATCGAGTTAGTCATTTACATATATTGTTATGATACTGATACTGATGATTGTTATATTTATCGCTGAATTAATCGATTTTACAATCGTTGTATTTTTCTATATGTGTATGGATATTGTTATCGGTATTTTTATCAACACAGTTATCAACAGGGTTATCGATACACTAATCGGAACATGGAATGTGATCACATTACATGACATCACATCACATTTTATCACATGATATGAAGAGACATCACATGATTTTGCATCACATAATATGATATCACATCACACGATATCATGTGACATGACATTATATGATATGACATCACATTATATGGCATGACATCACATGATATGACATCGTATGACATGACATGGCATTACATGACGTGGCATCACATGATATGACATCATATGGTATGACATCAGATGACATGACATCAGAAGATTTGACAACAGATGACATGACACCCTATCACATCACATAAGAAAAAAGAAAGGAAAAAGAACAGAAAAAGAAAAGGATATAAGCAAAGATGTGAAAGATAAAAACAAAGATGAAGACCAAGGTAAAGTTACTGATTTCAAAACCAGAAACACCGTTGGAAAGTAATTTTCTGTAGATGAGGAGAGTTTTTATAGTTTCGAAATTGGTTGAAAATCGTCGTTTAAATATTTCCATATTTGTTAACGATTGTTTTTGCAACCTGTTCAATTCAAGCGTTTCGCTTTTTGTTTTACTTCGTAGTTGAAATAAAACTTTGAAATAAAGATAAATATGAAGATGAAGAAACAAGTGATAACGTTGAAGACAAAAAAAAGACGAAAGTGAAGATAAAGACGAAAATTGAGATAAAGGCGAAAATGGAGACAATGAGAAATACATAAGAATTAGGTTAAAAGATAGGAATCGAAATAAAATCAGCCATAAAGGTTACTGAAATCTATCGAATCATCGAAGTTTATAATTATCGAAATTTATCCATGCTTATTAAGTTATCGCAACGTATCGAATTATTCAAACTGATAAATATTTACTGAGTTGTCGAAATTGATAGACACAGATACTTAGTTGTCTAAATTTACGGATAGTTATCGAGCTATAAAATCGTGTGGGATTAACGAAATTTGTCAAGTTAAAGAAATGTATCAAGCTATCGATATTTATTGAACTATCATTATTTATAGACTATGTCGTAATGCATAATTATAATTATTGATCTACTGAAATTGGTTGGTTCAACAAAGCAAACTTTATGGAATTTTCAAAATATATCGATTTATCGAAATTTCAACGTTATATAAGCTTATCGATTTATCACTGCTTATCGAATTTAATCGTCTTAACAGAGTGTAACGAGTTATCAAAATGTTTAGATAGTTTTCGAGAAATGTGGTGATGTTAAAAGTAAAAATTTATAAAGGTATCCAAAGTTTTTACATTTATTTATCGAGCCATCGAATTTCACAGTTATCGAAATTGGTCGAGTTAACGAATTTTGTTGAGTTATCGAATTTTAGTGTTCTTGAAATTCATCGAACTATCGATATGTATCAAATCATTGAAATTTATCGATAAACTTGAATGTATCGGGTCAATTCCAAGTCCTGCCGAAGTTCTCCAAAGACCTTCTCAGATAAAAAAAAAATTTAGTTACGTTTTAGCAGAAGATTTTCCGGTTAGTTAGTTTGTACCGTATAAGTATCGCTACGTGTTAAGTTAGCAAACCTCTCCAAGGCTTCTAAAACTAGAAAAACTGTCGAATTTCGACAGTAACTGGCACTCTAGATTTTATTAATTTGCGCAAGTTACCTAATTGCACCACTCAAATGGTGTCAAAAAAAAGGAAAGAAAAAGGTAAACAAAATAAAAGTGAAAAGCTGTTAACACAGATGTTAATATATTCATATTGGATTTGATAAACCTGCAGTATTTGCACAGATAAGCTATGGAGTTATATGTATTTACGCGTGTATATATGTATGTACAAAAAAAACGGCATTTAGCTAAGGAGGGCGCTAACATGAGCTACAACAATACATATACATATCGTCACCTGAAATGCACAAGATCGTAACAACAACGTAACTGAAAAGGAAAAGGTCTTGACTAATATTTTTTAATTTTTTTCATAAAATAATGTGGGAGTTGTAATTATATGAAATCCATCAAAAACTGAATTTTGAATTTTTTATTAGTTACGACTTTTTGTATTTCAGCGACGATGTTTGCTACGTCTGCATTTGCATTTCAAGTGACGATGTACATATATTATGAAACAATCCCCTTTCACTTTTACTCCTTATTCTTATTATTCAGTATCTGGTTTTTACTTCTTCAAGTTGAGTCACAAAAACAAGAGACAGGCACTTTTTTTCGTAACGCATGATGATAATCGAGTTGACAGTATTTTTGCATATTATCCACGCTCTTCATTTTTCCATTATTTATTCTGTTTATTTGTTTTCATTATGATATTATTTTTGTTTTGCTTGCACATTCTTTAACTTACCCATTCTATTCCACAAATCCGCAGTCATGTTCAATATTTCTTTTTGCAGGCAGTTCATTTCCAAAGAAGAAACTGATATTGAACACTTGGAGCAACGTCTTGAGAAAATAATCAAGTACTGCGCTGTAGCCGTAGACTCTGGGAAGGAGTACGTCAAGAATCAGAGGTAATATGCAGGCAATTGTATATGTGTAGCAATAAGTACATTAGAGTGCGTCACATTTTTTGCAAACATAAAGGACATTTACAACAAAATTGATTTGGTGAATTCAATTAATTTTATTTAACGTTCTCACAAAGTTCGCATTTAAGTAATCGGAACGGCGCAAATTTATATCTGGCCAAGAACTGTCACTTGTTGCAATCTTATAACAACAATATACAGTTGCAGACCAGTTTGAATATTAATGCAGATCTTGTAGTTTTAATTTTTTTTTTATACTGTCTGGAAAAATATTTCCAATTACATATATGTATGGGCATTTCCCAAAAAAGGTAAACCAAGAGCGCAAAATTGAAACTAGTGCAATTTATCTTTTAAAGCGTAAATGTGTATATGTTATAAACATTAAAGCATATATATACCTTAAAACAAATTTTGTTTTCCAAGCATTTTGGCTAATAATGTTAAAATTTTTCTTTGTTAAATACACACTACTAAAATTTATACCATGTAGTTGTTGTAATTTCGAAGTTTTCTATTAGAAACAGTCTTTAAACTCTGGATGAAAAAAGAACGAAGCGACCTCGAATTTACAAAGAACTTCTTCCAGCAAAGCATAAGCTGGGTTTCCCTTTCCTTGCAGTTTTAGATTTAGCTCATTTAGTTTCGTTATGATATCTGAAATTGATGATGGTAAAGTTGAATTCTTGTTTTTATTTCACTGAATAAAAGCTTCCATACTTCTATTCACTCACATGGTACTCATTCGTGGATCGACAGCACGTTTTTTGAGAGTTTTGATAGTAAAGTAACTAATTTTTGCCTAAAGAACTGGGGAGCCGCACCATAACATCGAAAGAGCCGCATGCGGTTCGCGAGCCGGAGGTTGCCGACACCTGGTCTAAGCTATGAAAAAATGTTCCAAATATTTTAGGGATTAAAACTTTGCATTGGTTTTCACATATAGACAGACATCTTATTGAGGTTGCTCGAACAGTTTATTCGTTGAAGAAAAAATTTAAAATGCAACACACTAAAAGCTTGTAACCTAACCTTTTTCTTAATAGCATCTTCTATTATATCTTATATTAAAATTCACTAGACGTTATAATTAATTTTTTGTTTAACCTCAATAAAAATAAACATCATTACAGTATTTATTTATAGGGAAAAATCTGTAGCTTCCGTAATGTCGCATCCTTACTCATATTCTACCTCATAAAAAAGGTGAGAAATATTTCTCATAGTCCATTACTCTACGGACCATTCTTTAATCTTCACTTCAAGATTGAAAGAAAATAATTTTTTCACCAAACATCGCTGTTTTTATAATATTTCTACACGCGTTAAAAAAAACTTTTTCCGTTTTTTATTTGCATGTACATATGTACTTATATTTTGTTGAATATAGCGCCATCCCACAGTTGTAACATACATACATACATAGAATCTTTCAGTTTCTTTCCTATTTTAAGCTTAAATGCGTGCGAATGTCGCGTCCGTAACCGAGGATATGCCCATATGTAAATTATTCAGATGAAATATCGAGCTTTTTTGATGTATCTATTTTCAAAAGTATATTACTCAAAGATTACTTCGATTTCAGCTAAAATATTCCAGTGGAAATTAGGGCTGGGACAATCCGTAGAACCGTTCGGATTTCGTGTTTACGGATAAAATCCAGATATCCGGTTAATATCCATTGTTGTCGTTGTAGATATACATAGCCTTAGCATTGCCTAGATCAAGTTCAACTATCGGTTGGCCCAGGAAACGTGCTGTTCTGGACACTTATTAGGTGTGTCAAGGCCGAGTCCGGATAGACTTGAAGTTCACTATCGTCCATAGGTGGTGCTTGGTGCTCTTACGACGGCATTCACAATTCGAAAGTCTGTGTAGGTTGTAACAGTCCCTCTGTGAATACGGTTCATGGTCAGTCTACACAGTTCCGGGTCCAGTAGTAGTTGTACGAAGAGATGCCTCATTAATACACGAACAATTGTTATTTTATTGTTAATTTTAAATCCGAAAATTCGGATATCCGGTTAATATCCGTTCGTTTTGCTATACGGATTTTCGCATTTTTTAATCAGACATTCGAATATCTGGATTATCCAGATATTAAATAAATTATGATGGAACTCTCCCAGCCCTTGTGGATATTATAAAATAGACTAAATTTTGTGATTCTGTTGTGGAAACAACTTTTTTCGGTGAGGCGTCCTAATGTGCTTACATACATATGTATGTACATATTTTGCATTATTCTATATTTGTTATTATTTTTGATCAATTTCTACCGGTATCACATTACTCATATTGTTATCACTTGATTCTCTCTTTTGCAGCGCCTTCGCCATGTCCTTATGGGATTTGCAGCAGCATTTTGCCGATAATAAGAACGCACACAATGCTTTAGGCAAACTGATACACTGTTTTCAGGTTCGTTAAATTTGCTTTATTTAATTTATTTACTACTTTTCACTTAATGCCGGTTGCGAGGCGTGCTCTTCTAGTTCATGAACGTCGTTTCCATTGCATTCACTTGACTAGTTGCTATTGTTGTTTGTATGTATGTAGATGTGTGTGTATATTGCTTGTATGCGAATTCGATATCGCAGTCAATTCATCAATCCATTACTCATAGACAATGGCGCGATTGTAATGCTCTTTCTACATTTTGACTCATACATAGATATCTCCATTTACAGGAAATGAACAAGTTTCATACCATTTTGTTGGATCAAGCGAGTCGCACGGTTTTGAAGAACCTTAAAGTATTTGTCAAAGACGATATTAATCAAGTTAAGGACTATAAAGGACACTTTCTTAAAGTATCCGAGGGTTACGATAATGCACTCATAAAAAATGCACAGGCAAGTTTACTTTGGCAATGAGTCATTTGCTTAATTGTTGGTCGTGAAAGAGTTGTGTTAACTATTTTTATCGTATTTTTAGGCAAGCAAAAATCGACCACAAGAAGTACAAGAGGCTGCTAACATATTGTCAGCTAGTAAATCATGCTTTCAACATACCGCTTTAGACTATGTTAATTATATAACTTTAGTACAATCGCGTAAAGTTCCATCGATTTTATCAACGGTTAGTAAATAAATAATTTTTAGTTTTTTTTTTTTTTTTTTTTTTTTTGTGGCCAAATGTTAAACAGTGAGTACACTCATTAAACTCTCAACTGCTCTCCACTCTTCTTCTACAGCTTGTCGACTATTATCAGGCTTGCGTTACATATTATCATCAAGGTTTCGATTTGTGCAACGATTTTGATGAATTTTTCAAAAATATAACAGAAGACTTGAATTGTTTGCGTGGCGACTATCAGCAATTAGAAAAAGCGATGCAAAACCGTCATTTAAGTGTGAATAATTTTAGTGACACCAACACAAACAGTACTTCGAATAAAATCGAAGGGTACTTATTTAAGAAGAAATCGAAGGGATTCAAAACATGGTGCAGACGCTGGTTCTATTTGAGCAACAATCAGCTAGTCTATAGGTGAGTATTTATTGTAAATGGGTTGAAGGGAAGAGTTTTTCACTCAATTAAATAGCAAACAAATTGCTGAAAATATATGTATGTTTGTTTAAGAACTAAGATAGTCTGAAGTAGTGCTCTATCCCCTCAACAAAAATTACGATGAGGGAGCATGTGTGAATTCGTTTTTTTATAATTTTTATATTTTAAGAGTAGAGCTTTATAAAACGTGATATGGAGTTGTATCTGTTTAATTGAGTGACATCATCTCATTTGAATGGAATTTGAAAAAAACGTGCGCGAAGCTGTTAGCTATTTTCTGCTGCTAATTCAGTAAACTCGCGGAAAGTGCAATTATACTTGGAATTTTAATGAAATATATTTTAACCTGCGCACGAATGTACTTTAATTGGTTAAGACGTAATGAATCGTAAGGAAAGTGTAGTGATAGTAATGAATAAAGAGACACCCGCTTGATACGAGCGTGTTTTAAGTTTTACGAGCTAAAGCGTTGCAAATAACGCGAAAGCTACGTCTTAACCAAGGGCAATAACCAACTGCTGGCATTGTTTTCTGGTTCTCTGTATTTTGCAATGTTGGTTTTGCGTTTTGTGGTAATAACAAAAGGGGCAAAGCTATATTTTGATGGAATCTATAATCAATCGTATTAATTATTTAGATTGTGGCAAAAAGTGAAGAAACCTTGGATGAGCTTGGAGACTACGTTGAAAAACAAAATAACTTTGCCCCAAAAAATAATTTTAATGCTTAGAGGCACCACCGTTTCAACTACATATATGTACATACATACATGTAAATGTCTGCACTAAATTAATCCACACCGTTTATGAAAATGTTAAGCGGATTAAAAACAATTCTCAAAAAGAAAAATGCAAGAAATTAAAGCTGCTGATTTTGAATTGTTTGAATTGAAAAGGTTTTAGTTAACTCCTTAAATTTTTATATTCTTGAAGTTTTCACATAATTTGCGAATATACATATACCATACCAAACTTATTTCTCGTCCCTTCGTTAAAAAAAAACACATTTATCTCTTTTTAAAATCTAGTTATGATGCAGATGTTTTTATTTACCTATATTTATTTACATTAATAAGCTGAGAACGTTATCGAAAACAAGTAAAATAAAATGTAGTAAACCAATTAAAAAAAATATTGCTGATCTGTATATCTGCGAAGAAAAACAAAAACAAAAGACAGAGACAGAGAACTGTCAAATCGAATTAAGAATGTGCGCTTGGAAATGGGTAATTCGCTATCATAATTCCGGATGCCGTGGGAAAATGGTATTAAATTGTATATCTTTAATATCAATATTTTGTAGCTTACACTTTCGCTACGTGTTTGGCCGAGCTACTCGAATATGTGGTGTACGGCTTGATGTTGTTACACAAAAGGAGGGACGTACAGTTTTACGCCGCCTCCGAACGGCAAATGGATTTTATGAGATGCTTTTTCATGGCAGAATTACATTCGGAGGTTTGCAGTTACCTGTCTAGGGGTGACCGCTGTTAGAAAACTTCCTAATATAGATGTTTTGCCCGAACCAGGGATTGCACCCAGGCCATACGGTGGGGTAATACGCACCTCTAATCACTAAGCTAAAGAAAAATATGTTCATAAATTTGAATACAAAACTATAGTTATTCATAATTTAGAAAAAAATTAATAATTAAGAAAAAACTGATGTCCAACGAATAAAGTAGTCTATGTTCGCGAGAAACCGAAATTTATATGCCAGGAACACATAGTCATGAACGGGGAACGGATTTCATGGAAATTGCCTTTTTTTCTGCTAAATAGATAGAGTATATTCGATTAAGAATGTCCACGATTTAGCTTTCCTTGATTCCATATATACACATTTGATGTTGCCTTTTTTTTTGCGTTTTTTAAGATATTTGCCTTTTTTAAGATATTTGCATTTTTTTGCCTTTTCTACCTTTAAAAAAGTGATTATAGCATTTACAATATTTTTTAAAGATTAAAAAATATACACATGCCCATGCGGCTTATAGAAGCGCAGGGACCTCTTGCCAAATTGGTGTTGGAAAAATTCAAAGCCGTTTTCTCAGCTAACGTAGGCTTGGAGACAATAAGGGGTGTGGATAAAATTGTAAAGCGCGAAGAAAACGCCTTCATTCCTGATAATATGAACGTTTCAAACGTTCCATATTTAAATTGGGCTCCACTTGTATCAACTTACGTCGAGAGCACATTTAGTACATTCAAGGCTTTTCTTCGCGAAAATCTAATGAAAATGCTGCCAGAAAACTTCAAAATGTGTCTTGTGGTTCAATGTTACTACAACTATACAGATTAAAGTTTTATGAGTTAGAAACTCGAAAGGATAAAATAGTCAAAGATTCAATGTACAAATATTTCATATAATGAAACTAGTTCATAGTTTTTCTTTTTTTTACTTGTAATATAAACATTTCTAAAATAAATATATTTTTTGATTGTTCTTCGTATTTTCTGTATTTTTTAGTGCCTTATTTTGCTTTTTTGCAATACCTTTTTTTGCCTTTTCCTGCCTTTTTCGCTATTTTATTTTGCCTTTTCCAGCCTATTTCATTATTTTGCCTTTTTTTATAGGTTTTTAGGTCCTAAAAATCCGTTCCCTGGTCATGAACTACATACTATATCGCTTGCCAAGTTTCTTTGTGGTACTTATTTCAGTTTTTGCTTGAGATTTCGTATGTACTAACGAACTAAGAGACATGGTTAGTTGTTAATTGTACTTTTTCTTCCATTGTATTCATGGGTGCATCTGCTGTCGGTGTCCACCCATAGATTTTGATTCCAAGGATTTTTTCATATACTTCGGTGCTCATCGCTCGCTCGTACGGGCCCATAGGACATGCATAGAATAGTTCAGTCGAAAGTTCTTCTTATTGTAGCGGCTCGACCAAGCCCCATCTAAATAGGTTTGTCCACCAACCTCAACTTTAACCACGTTTCTGCGCCCTATAAAAGTGCTGGCATGATGATTGATTTCGTTTGACGTTACAAACATTATAATTAAAACAGTTATTGTTCTGCGTCTTTGGTATCATTGAGATCTATCAAAATTCTCCTCCAATTCATATCATTTCTTTGTATATTTTTGATGTTATATTTTTTAGTGTACACACTAAGTTTAGTATAAATTAGAAATTATTTTTAATATTAGTTTCTAGTATTCAACTCGCTTTTTCATCTCTACTCGTGTATGCGTCCTAATTTTTGCGTTTATTTTATGTTTGTGTTGTTGTTGTGGTTATGTCGTGTGCCATGCCATACCTCTACCACTCTCGTACATACCCACCTACTACTACTACTACTACTACCTACTCTACCTACACATATTTGCCAATTTATGTTGTGTTTGTAAAAATCGCTGAAGTGATTTGGATTCGAATTGCAGAAAACGCAGTAATGAGGATTCATTCTCCGTTATGGAGGAGGATTTACGCATTTGCACAGTGCGTCCAGTCAACGATGGCGATCGACGATTCTGTTTCGAAGTAATTTCGCCAACAAAGTGAGTAGCAAAAAGGTTTTAAAAATTAGCAAATAAATAAATTAGTGTATACATTTAAGCTCATATAAAATTATTGAAGATAACATTTAAGTAAATTGTTTACTATACTTCCAGATCGCATATTTTGCAAGCAGACTCTGCTGATATGCTATCGCTATGGATTTCGGCACTACAAAAGAGCATTGGTGCTGCCATACAGCACGACAGTCAACATTCCAGGCCACAGTCGTCACTGGCGACGAATGCATTCAATGCCAAGCGGAAAATGTACGTATTCATCCAACCTGAAAACCATCGAAAATACAGTCTAAGTGCTAACTTTTTATTCTCTAGCCATTGGGAGCAATTTCTTAAAATTCCCGGCAATTCGCAATGTTGTGATTGTCGCGGCACAGATCCGCGCTGGGCTTCCATCAATCTGGGCATTACATTATGCATTGAATGCTCCGGTGTGCATCGCAGCCTGGGTGTGCACTACAGTAAAGTGCGTTCCCTCACCCTCGACGCTTGGGAAACGGAGAATGTGAAAGTGATGATGGAATTGGGCAACAATGTGGTCAATCGCATTTATGAGGCACGCATTGGTGACAGTTGCGAACTGAAGGCGGCCACGGAGAATTGCGATATCAGTGTGCGCGAAGCGTGGATTAAGGCGAAATACGTGGAGAAGCGTTTCGTTTGTGCCATGCCGAAACCGCAAGAGCTGCTCTCGAGCGAAACTGCTGAGGTGCTATCCATTGATAGCGGCGGTGGCGGAGGCGGCGGAGGTGGTGGTGGTGGTATTTTCGGCAATGGTGTTAGTGTGCTAGGTGTTGGTGATGCTGACGAATCGCGTAGTCTGAGCAAGACGACAACACTTTCGTTGGGTGCACGCAAATGGGCGGTGAAAAAATATCGCCGTCGTCGTCATCGCGATCGACATCGCTCTAGTTCGAAATCGGATGATGATGACGAATCGATAAATCTTCCCTCGCTCTCGTTGAGTATTTCACGTGAAGACTTAATGCTAATCGGTGATGATTTGGCGTTAGAATCGGACGAAACGCCAGCCATATTGGGTTCGGATCAGGAATCTACCGATGGTGAAATCGAACCGGAAATATTGGATGAGGTGCCCTTCTCCAAACTTGATGCGAATCTCATGTTGTACAAAGCAGCTGCGGTGCATAATTTGCCGGTCATGTGCATGGCATTTGCGCTGGGCGCCAACAAACACTGGAAGAATCCGAACGATCACAATCGCACTTACTTGCATCAGGCGGTGCTGTCGGTGAGTTTAGTTTTGAAATAGTATTTCAATGCAATATTTTTCATTAGAACAACTATATATCGTCGTTTAAAGTACAAAACCTCGTAACTGATATTTGTGCCAAAAATGAGATTTGCTCACCGGAAGCTCCTGACATCAAGTCTTACCCATTTATACTCAAATATCGATAGAGATAATTAGGGATAAAAGAGAGAACCGTGTTGAAATAAGACAGGTTTTATTACTCTCCCGCAAAATTTCGGCAACCTCACATACGAAGTATTGCATTCTCTTGATACACGGTTTTGCATTTTGTTGATACGCAGTTTTGTACTTTAAACGACGATATGGTATATTCCCAGAGAAGAGTTTCGGTTATTGGCAAAAACGGTTTCAAGTTGCTCTTATACCGCCAGGCTATCGTAAGGTTACTAGGTTAACTGGTTAAAAATATAAAAGAGAAAACGACCGGATTTAAATAATCCTGAAAAATCCCAAAAGTAAATCACAGAGTTGCGAAAACTTCCCAAAAAATTCCGATAGGAAAATACGAAGAACCGAAAAATGCAGAAGTACCGACAAAATTCTGATTGGTTCTGATAAATTTTGTATGTCTCAGTAACGATTTTGAGAAAATAGTCCCGCTGAATATTTTTAAAAGTCGGGACGTAACGATTAAGCCCCGATTTTCAGTGTTTTCTTTATTCATTTATTACGACGATCTCCCTTTACTCTGGCCCAGAAACAATTTTTCGTACAAGCGAGGCAGCACTTTCGTTATCACAATGGTCATATAATGTTAGGGAACCAGCATCCTTATTAATAATATAATTAATGAAATTATAAAAAAAAAATTCCGAATACCCTCAAATAATCGTGGTTATGAAAAACATAAGCTCTAGAGAGAGTGGCAAAGATATAAACAGGGAAGAGAGTTTTTAGCTTTCTTTGGCTATTCACATTTCGGTTATTTAATTTTTATTACTTTTTATGAAAGTGTGGCTCCCTATCTAACAAAGACCATGTAAGTTAAAAATTTCAAACTTTGTCCAAAAATTAGCAAAATTCCTTCAAATTTTCGTTACTGGAATCGAAACGTTGTAACCCCAGGCACGCTATTTTAGTATGTAGGTTCAGTGAAATATCGTATTAAATTCTTATAGATCCTTTTTTTCATATTTTCTCATATTACTAAACTTTTTTTTTTTTGTATATGGGCTCCTCTGACTCTCATGACCTCATATATAACTAAAACTGTTTTAATCATACATATTTGCAAATTTCACTATTTCAAAACTTAAAGGGTTCCGTTATGGCATGTGAATACTTACTGTTAAACGGTGTGCCCATCGATTCGGTTGATGACAATGGCGAAACAGCGTTGCACATGTCCACTGCAAGGGATTATATAGCGCAGGTGTATTTGCTGCTCAAACACAAAGCCAAATATGACACGGAATCGAATGATGGCAAAAAACCGCTCGATATTGCAGTTGATCAGCGCAATGCGGACATTGTAACGCTGTAAGTTTATGTTGACAAAACACATTTGTACATATATATGTTTGTACATCGAAAACATGTTACCATTTGCTTAATCTCCTAGACTACGCCTAACACGATTAAACGATGAAATCGGCATGAACGACGAGGGCAATGGTGAAGATGAAACCTATAAGGATGTTATGAAAGACTTCTCAAATTTTGCGTCAAGTCAGCCACGCATGTTGCGCAATCGCAACGATACCAATACACTCGAATCACAGCGGTCTTCCCTAACCAACTCGGAGTAGTTCGAATGAGAGACAATACAATATGTATTGTAAAGGCATCGTTGGCAAAGTATATGTAGTAATAAGTAATACATTGTAGGCAATGATAAGCATGTTGCATAAAAAAAAAAAATATTAAAAATTTAAAGAGAATCTGAAAATATTAGCCGCTTTTGGTGTATACATAAATACATACCATACGGAATTTAAACTACTGAACCTACCACAAATTATGACTGTCTACATATGGACGTGCGTCGTTGAGCACAATATATTGAAGTATTTTGAATATTTGTACCTACCATATTACATATACATACATACATACATATTTAGCACATATTTCGCATGATTATATAGAGCGTGGTGTAGACATCACAAAACACAACAACAACAACACAAAAGTGGCAAGATATCAATTTACACACACGATTTTTATATACCGTATACGGCTTCGTCGAAAGTTTACTTGTTTTAGGTGTTAAAAAAATTATTATGTGGTTTTAGAAAAAAGAGTTTGCCAAAATTGTTGCTATTACCATTGTTTTAGAGATATTAAACCCAAAATCTCTACTGTTCATTGTTATTTTCATTAAGTATATTTGTTAATAGTTTCAACAATTGTATTGTATTGTCCATTTTCTAAAACGCTTGAATAGTCATGTTTAAAAAATTCGTATTCAAAGATATGTAGCTGTACATCGAATTTAGAGAAACTGAAATATTTAAAAAAAGCATTCAAGGAACCGCTCTGTTCTGATTTCCACTAAATATGTTAAATATTTAAAACTTCGCTAGCTTAGAGTGAAAAGTTACTAAGTCCACTTTTTATGTAAACTCATATTTTAATACAGGAGGCTATTGTAATTTAAAATGTATCGTTGCGAACGGGTAAAAGCCCTTTTATGTTTTCTCGTTTATATTCAAGGGAAGGAAGATTTTTAAAGTCCAAAAAAGCTTTGAAAATTCGATAAAGCCAAAATAGTACGATTTCTTTTAATAACGATCAAATCCCTATGATTCGTATGAAGTTTTGATTTGCTTTAAACAGGCAAAATGTTGTATTCAAAGCTTTGCTCAATGCTTTAAGAAAATGGCTATAAGAAGTTTTCTTTCCTACCCCGTACAATTTTCAAATTGGGACTTAGCAACTTTTCACTCTAAGCTATCGATATGTATGTCGTTTTTTAAATCTATTTTTTTGTTTTATTTTCTAATTTTACCAGGGACAGTAACGGCTATGATCCTTACGATAAAAATAATTAAACCGTTAAAACTTGATACATCGGATCATATTTAAGGCTATAAAAGCAAAAGTGGCCTACCAAAATTGTTTGTTTATGTTCTTCCCCACTTAAAATAGTCTCAAATGAGATAAATTTTAAAATGAAAGTCGCTTAAGGCGGATTCATCGTTTTAATTCAGAACTTTTCTTCCATGTGGTTGTTGTTGTGTTTTTCTCTCTCGGGAAGCAACTGAGAAAAGTTCTGAACGCTTTTGAGTTTTGCACTCACTTCAACTTTAGCTCAGAACTAGAACGATGAATTCGCCTTAACGCTTTAATTTTAAGCTTCAGAGCTACATAACGTGTATCATCAAAGTAAGTAATAATCGACCTTTACTTTAAGATGTATTACATTTGAAACTATTTTAAGAAGTTAAGTACTAGAAAAAAATTTTGGATTAAGCCACATCTGCTCTTGGCCTCATTTAATCGTTATTTTTGAATTTTTATTTTTTCAATAAATTTTCTATCGTTTTTTTTTCGATACTATTCCAACTGCTATTTTCGGATTTAATTTTTTAGATCATAAAAGATGTAGTCTCCATTATAACGGGGTTAAATATGATTGATAAAAATAAAAATCTAAAACAAAGATTAATTTTGATCAAAAAAATAACGGTATTGCAATGTTTTAAAAATAAAAATCTTGATATTTAACGGTTATTTTCGGTTCCTGTTGTTTACAAAGAAAGTTTTAAAGTCAGCATTAAGTATTTAGTCTGGCAAGAGTTGTAAGAACGCTAATTGCTAAAAGTTTCTCAAATTTACGATATTGCATTGCTGTAGCTGGGAATTTGCCTAAGCTATCTGCATAAATACTGAAACATATACATAAATAAATGGGAATGTTTAAAATATACCTACATACATACATACATATATAGTAATATGCATATTGATAGTGTTTAGTTATTTAAATACAATTTAACGTTTTAACAGCTTCTGTGAAAAAATTTGTTGATTGTACACATGTGTGTGTTTGTGTTTGTATGTTGCAAAACATATATGTATACAAAACCTTAAATCTACATAAATAGAAAAAAAATCGCATATTTATTGAACCCTTAAAATTGAAATTTTATTAATTAGCACAAAAGTGAATGCATTCAACTTATGGGTATAATATTTTACAGTTCTCCATTAGATTGATCCATTCCTCAAGGGTAACGAGAAGATTATCGATATAGCGAATTTGACCTCGTGCGTGAGACTAGAACTGCACTGGCCCCACTCAGATTTGTAGGGCTAGAATAGACTCGGAAATCGCAGGGACCTGTCCAGGCGAAGAAAATGGTGAGAACTTCGTAGGGGAAATGGGTAGGCTTCTTTCAGTGAAAAAGCGAGAACCTTCGGAGAGGTGGCCATTTCATTTACTTCTAACCACAGGTCATTAATTCCATTACCAGACGCCAATATCGAGAAAGATCTGCGAGCGGGATTATGACGACTCCTGAACTCAACACTGTTGGGTTGGCTTAATTTTCTTTGGCTTTGACGTTATATCTCTGAAGATGAACTGTTTTTGCTCTTGTTGTTGTCGTCAAGCTCAACTGAAGGGAGACAAAAGAAGCGTGCAGTCTCTATGGGGTCTGTCCATACGGACAAAGGCGTGAGTTGAGTGGGGTTTCGTGGGCATGCGAAGAGATATTTCTAATCGTGCGGTATCTATCCGTACGCTGGACACTCATTTGACACATCCGCATCTAGTGTGCTCAATCAAACATGTCGCTGACCAATGTTTATGTCCCTGTGTGAGAGAGAATTGGCTAATATGTCTTCTAGTAGCGTGGAATGACTTACGTTGCCGAATGCCTTAGGACCAGAGGTGGGCACTACCACAAACAAGCGATCGCTAAAAGTGAGAATGGGTTAGTGTGCCTAATTCATTTTGCATGCTGCTGCGTTCTCATCGTTACGCTCTTGCTTGTATACGTACACGCGATGGTTATGCTCTTTGAGCGTGTGCTCGTTCTCTGCACATGCCTGCCTTAGTGTGGAAAGGGCGGAGCAGGGGCTCTCGGTAAAGGCCGTGCCAGATGAAACTATGTGGCTGTGTGACTTGTACAACTTTGAACGCTAAGAAAACAAATTTAAACCCTAGTGTTCAATGAGTGCGCTAAAATATAGAACAGTGCACTGAAGAAAAACATGTCACATTTAGCGCAAGAAAATATATGCGTTTGGTTCAAAGAAAACGTTCACGCAACATCACGTTTGTAAGAGCATTTAATCTGCATGAAAATTAAAAAAAAAACAACCTATACATTTAGGGCGGTATTATCACTTCCGAAGCGAATGATTTTGGTGAAGCGAATTAAAGAGCAGAGAAGGCATTAAAAATGTTCGCGATGCAAAGAACTTGTACAAGATGGTAAAAAAGAACACTCTTAATGTATATTTAAGTTGCGTCCGCCAATCCATTCGCTTCGCCAAATCGTTCGCTTCGCCAAATTCATTCGCTTCGCAAGTGATAATACCGCCCTAAGGGCGATATGTATAATGGTAATGTTGTACATCTCTTACGTCACTTTATTATTTGTTTAACATTATCAATGGTCTGCTTTACCAAACAATTTTTAACATTCGTTATGTATATTGAAGTTTAATATGCTTGTATGCATTCATATTTCTGTTTTTGTACGATGAAGTTGGTTTGTTTTATTAAAACATAACTCTTAAAATATCAAAATTAGAGCTTTTGATAAACGATCAACAAGCTAGTGTGTAAAATTTTTATAAGAAAAATCCACAAATTTCTTTTCAGTGACTTTCACTTAAATATAATTTTAAGGCAGAATACTATTAATTAAAAAAAAAAAACAGTTTTCTTTACCCAACAAAGTTTTTTTTTAATAACCCATGTAGGTACATAAGAATGCCTATCATTTCATCATACTAAAAACTCTGCATCGTTTTCCTCACTCGCCTCTGTAACATCCCCGCCTTCGTCTGTGTAAAGTTCGGCATCGGATTTTTTCACATTTACTATGGCTAAGTCCTTTTCTACGCCGTGTACATTTATGATATGCCGTTTCACCGACGACCTATCGGCAAATTTGCGCTTACACTCCGTGCATTGGAAAGTCAAACCGGTATGCGTAACCAAATGACGACTAAGCCCCGATGTATGGCTGAAGCGTTTTGGGCAAAGATGGCATGAATATTGCTGCCCCACTGGTACTTCTGCGTGTGTTCGATTGATATGATTTACCAGATTGTTCTTTTGTGTAAAAGTACGCCGGCAATGTGTACACTTGTGCGGTCTAGCGCCGGTATGTGTTAACATATGTCTCTTGAGTACCTCCTTTTGCACAAAAGACTTGCCACATTCATCACACACATGTGGTTTTTCGCCCGTGTGTATTATCATGTGTCGGGTGAGTGCGCTCTTGCAGGACAAATATACCATACATATCGAGCATTGGAACGAGACACCACGTTGCTCCCCCTTAACATGTGTACGCAAATGCCGGTTCATTGCATTGCTTGTGGAGAAAACCATCGGACAGGAGTCGCATTTGAATGTTTTCGGAGTGTCAGTCTTGCGCAAGTTCACTGGGAAAGCTGTGCTATCTGCCACAATTTGCTTTGTGAATGGCTCCTTTTCCGGCTTCTGAAATAGCAAAATTACTTTTAAAACAAAATTAATTTTTAAGTGTTTTTCACCAACCGCGGCATATAGTTTTTTAAATTCCCCGAATCCCACTGGCTCAACCTGCTCGGTTTCCATGTCAAGACCAAAGTTTAAAACAATGACATCATCTTCTTCATGTTCACCATCATTTTCGATTCGTTGTACTTCTTCGCTGTCAGTTCTTGATGTTTTTCTGTAATACTGAACCTCCCCAGAATCTGCAACTTAAATTTGATGCATGTTAAGGTTATTATATTTTGAGTGTCAGTTTTTCAGTGCAAGGCCTTAGTTTAAACTCAGTTTAAGATCAGCCAATCAAATGTCAGCCAGCTGTTCAATTTAAACTCAGTTTACTTAATATAATATATAAGCTGGCACTGAAACACTGACCCTTAGGGCCCTTTTTTCAATGTCGGGTCATCACTACCTTCGCATTATCATGCACCATGTTTAACCGGAAATTAGTGTTCACCAGACATTGAGTAACCGGCCTTAAATGCATGAGAGTGAATTACTGTGATACGACTCGGCATCTGGCTCATGACTGCTGCTTTCCGAGGCTGTCAAACGAAAATTTCCGTCTCCCATTTTATCTTCAAAGTATTCAAATCGCTGGCTGTTATCGGTTTTTTTACGCTTACTCGGTGGTTTTGAAGAAGCAATTGGATCCTCGTCTTCATGACTATTAATAGATTCTATAACGTAGAATTCCGCCCCGTCTTCTGCATCGGCTTCTGCTTCAGCACAGGTTTTCTCTTGGATTTGTTCATACGGATCAGTTGGTACATCTGCTTCGACTTCATTTGACGTTTCTTTTACAATTGCAGTAGTAGCATTTTCCTTTGGTGGCGCATTTTCATCCCTTTTTTGGTTTAAAAATGCTTGTAATTCATTGAGCAATGAGAAGCGTTCTCGCTCACGGCACTCCTCGATAACCTCTGAACGGACTTCTAACTTTGCCTGTTCCATACATTCTTTACGTAAAGAAGTCCTGATTCTCTGCTCCATTTCAGCACGCAACTCTACTTTAACCTCATCAATAACTTTGTTTCGGAGTTCTTTTGCAACTTCCTCCTTTAAATCAGATTTACATTCCTCAAACCATTCATTTTTTGCAAGTTCAATTTTTTGATCTAGATCATTTTGTAGCCTTTGCTCCCACCGCGCGTTTTCTTCCGCTTGCTTTTTTTCTTCCCATTTCTGTATAAACTGAAGCGAGTCTTCAAATTCGACTTCATCTTCGAAGTCATCATCCTCGGTCTTTGCAAATACTCGACTCTTTTTCCCCATGTTGAGCATTCGAATATGCTTCCGTAATTTACTATCCGACTGTTGATTGTGTTTCCGAAAATAATAGGACTTCTCCAATTGGTAACGACACTCGAAGCATATTGACTTTGGGAGTCCATCTCCGGATTGTACTTCCAATGCGGCGCATGCCATGATACGCATGGGAATGGACAACTGCACTGAAGTATTCCCATTGACAGCCGAGCCTTCCGGTGGCGGGAAGATGTCAACAAGATTTGCCTTATCGACGATGCAAAGGCACAGTCTGCACATTTTCTCCAAATCTGGGTACACGTTCTCCTCCATCTTTACTTCTTATATATGTACTTGTATTGATTATAATAGCTCTATTAACCACAAAACAGCCAGCTAACACGATAAACAACTGTGCGTAGGAATGACACATTTGACAAATGCACAAGCAAATACTCGACATGTCGATAACTCTTGTTTGTAATGCCATAATTGTGTTTGCCTTAAATGGACGTTACACAATCAATTTCTCTTCTCAATTTCCAATTACTCGTGGCTATTAAGAAAATACACCACACAGTATACAGTGATTCAAAGAAAGACCTCGTGTTAAGTTTTTTTTTTTTAATGTTCGTAATGTTTTTTTAGCTAATTATTTTTTTTTTATTAATCTAGGCTGATATTTCTAATAATGGACAGTTTCCTATTTCTTTAAATAAGTTTCTATTTGCAAACAATCTGTAAACACACAATTGTTGAGCGATGGCCCCGAAGTATGAAATTTGGGATCGTTGAAAATGTAAATGCATAGATATCTTTACCCAAAAATACTTTGTGAGGCTTCACGAAATATGAGGTATATAAAATGCATGTATAAATTTCATGGTAAAACAATAAAGTTGTTCACACTTGCCTGGTTATATTGTTGTTGTTGTTGTTGTTGTAGCGGCTACAACAACCTCGCCCAAATCGGTGAATATCTCAGTCGTTGTCGTCAAGCTCCACTAACGGAAGCCTCAGGAAGCGTGCAATCTCAATGGGGTCGGTCTACCGAGAGCAGGGCAGTGCGAAGTGGGGCAATTGTGGTTCTAGTCTCCCGAGGCAAATGAAGCTCCGTCTCTTCGATGCCCATTGGGTGTGTGCCTAGAACGGCATTCACAGGTCTGGAGTCTACATAACTCGAAACTGACCCCGTGAATGTCGTTCAGGGCCTGTAGATTTGCTAAAGGGTCTAGAGACTGCTTGATGAACCTCTGGTCCGTCAGTTCATAGAGATGCCTCCTGACGTGCCTGGGCGAGGGCTCTTCTGCAAGCAGTTATCTATTTGAGTTGCTACGTCTGTGGCTCCCAACCAGAAACTGCTTGCAGAGCATTGTGTTATGTTCCTTAATAGGGTGTATTTTCGCCTCGTCGTACAGGTGGTAACCTCGCCTGGTTATAGGTTATCTGGTTAAAAATTATTATCCCGTAAAGTATGTTATAGTTGTAAACTGAATAAAAAATATAACCACACAACCAGATAACCAGGAAAGTTTCAACAATCCCAATATTTTATTACAAAGTGAACATTTTCCCATGCGGCCCTATTTTTAACTCAATATTGCAATAAATATTGAAAATTTGTAATCAAAAATCGCGCGAATTTTTATTATAAATTTGCGGCTGCGGCGTTTTTTTAATTCAATTCCTCGATATATATTAAAAATTTTTGATCGAAAATCGCGCTATTTTTATTACAAATTTTCGCATACGCCGTTTTTTTTAAGTCAGTACTTCGATATGTAGTGAAAATATGCAATAAAAAATCGCGTTTTTTCTTTGTGTTACGATTATCCTCGAAACCTTGAGGGATTACCCAAATATACTCGGGCTCGTATCGCTGGATTGTTAAATAAATGCTAACGATGACCGAATTGTAGTACAATTAACTTTATTGTACAACAAACAATTTACAATACTTGCTAATACAGTAAAAACACTTTACAATACTTGTTAAAGCAATAACAACGCTATACTACTTGTTAACACAATTAAACTTATAGCTTGCTTATTCGCAACTCGATTCTCCGCTCACTTTACTTGTAGCTTGCTGACTTGTAACTCTCCCACCTTCGCGTTGGCGGCGCCCTTATATACCTGCGCTGGCACTTATG
>NW_023458558.1:24242718-24243043 GCF_013731165.1 Rhagoletis pomonella
TGCCTATTTCTCGTTGTTCGCTTTGTGTTGCCGCAGTATTCGCCACATTTGTTTCCGAATTCAGTTTATTTTTCCCTTATTTTTTTGTAATATGTGGCAGCACCAAAGTTTCAGTTCAATCGCTCTACAAAGGAAAAAGGTGGTTGAATTTGAATTTTCCTGCAACTTTGACTACTAATTATTTAAACACTATAAGGGGGGAACCTTCAGAGTTAAAATCAGGACCCCCTTATCACCCTTTTTTTCAAAGCCTGACCCATTTATGCAGCCCGCTGTTTACTTGCCGACGGACAATGTAAAAGAAAATCGTCAACCGATTCACTAC
>NW_023458558.1:24243053-24288242 GCF_013731165.1 Rhagoletis pomonella
AATTTCATTTGAAATTACTTCCAAAAATTGAGAAAGTTATCAATTCCTTTGCTGTGAACTGAAGGAATGGATTCCTAATTTCAATTACTGAGGAATGTAATTGTAATTGTAATGTAATTGCATTTACCCAGCTCTGTATGTATGCATGTACATACATATCTACTTATTAACTGGGTGCCCAGATTGTTTAAAAAAATCGCAATTTCTGAAAAAAATTGCCTTGTTTTAAAATAAAATTCATGAAATCGATTTAACCAGAGACCCTAAATAACTGTTATGATTTATTTTAGAGGTGGAAAACCTTGGCCGTAGGACAGTAAAAAAAAACTTGTATGTCACTTTATAAGAGTTATTCCCAAACAATTTTCGACTTTTTTGCTTTTACGTCGCTCAGTGAGAGTTATTCTCAAGACAAACTGTTTTCCGTTGCTCATAACTTTTATTTTCGACGTTTTCGTTTTTACGTTGCTTGGTAAGAGTTATTCATTTCATTTTCATTTCATTTATTGAGAGCTGCAAACTGATTTAAAAAATTTTGATAAAGGATTTAAGAAATTTCTTGTGCCTCATTTTATGTACATATATGAATTTTTCGCTTTTCTTGAGAGCTATTAAAAGTTTAAAAAGCACCATCTCCATCGAAAACCCGCAGCAGGATTCCCAGAATTTGCTACAGCTAATTTTGATCGCCAAAAATCTCCAAAAGAATAGCAGAAACGCCTAACAACACGCAACATTTAGTTACATGCCAGACTTGGCCGATTACAGTTATTACTATTCGCTTCAGTATACTTTTAGACCCACTGCTTTCCTTTTAGAGAATTTTTGCGACGAAAATTTAGCGTAGCGACCAGAAATCGAAGAAAATTATCATTAAAACTCTTTTTTTAATTTTTTTTTTATTATGTACTTTTGAAAGTTGAGCGCATCTTGTGTTTATAGAACTTTTAATTAAAGAAGTACTATTTAAAAAAAACACAAACAACTTCAATTCTCATATATAAATTTAGGAATACAGTTAATTTTTACATGATCCAATGATCGGATCTAAACGAAATTACGGGACGACCCATGAGGTACCATCTTTCCGAAAAAAAGGAATTGAAATCGGTTCACGTGGTCCAAAGTTATGCGGTAGCATATACAAAAAAATAAAAAATATTCTGACGAATTAATAGCCTCCCTCTTTTTTGGAGTCGGTTTAAAATTTTTGAGTTCCTGGTTAATTTTATGTAATAAAGTGCAATTTATTAAACTTTAAAATGTTAATTTTTTTTAGTACATACTGTACATAAAACTTGCGCAAATGTATTTTAAAGAGCATATTATCTGAAGCAAAATTTCAGAAGTATAAACCCCAACCAAAATATATTCCTGGGTGCGCCCCTGATTATATCTCGGTTCTACTTGTCGTAGAGATGGTCATGATTGTCCTAAAGATATCTTAGCTATGTGTATACAGTTGACATTTTTGAAGCTGATTTACATAGTGAAGACGAATAAATTAGGATTTTAAAGTCATACCATTGTAATCCCTGATTAATTCTCTATAAAAACCATGTTTAAAATAAAATTATAGTTTAAAAAACTAAAACATCCATATTATAATTGTCATTCGTACTGCCATCAGGTATGTAACTTGAGAATAGAATTTGCTGCATCTTTTAGGCGCATCAATATTACATAGCTACATCCCGAGCTAATAAAAGGAAGGTAAAAATGGGCGCTTTTCAAGATTTTTATTTAAGGCGACAAACCCCTAGAACTGGGCGTAGCAATTTTAGGACTAGAGTTCACAAAACGCAAATTTTATTTCGGATTTCGGCAGAATATCCCTTCGTTACCAGAATTTGTTCCGCAATATACTAGATATTCTGCCGAATTCCACAAGATTAAATGCGATGAAATGGCTCATTTTGGGAATGCGAATTTGTATTGAGAAATACGAGCAACGGAAAGAAAATTTCCTTAGAAAAAAACTCTTACTAAGCAGAGTAAAGAAACAAAAGTCGAAAATAAAAGTTACGAATAATGAACAAAAATTTATAATAACTGTTATCATGCAACGTAAAAAGAAAAAAGACGTAAATAAAAATTATGGGCAACGGAAAACATTTTCTCTTAGGAATAACTTTTACCAGGCAACGTAAAAACAAAAACGTCGAAAATAAAAGTTATGAGTAACCGAAAACATTTCGTCTTGAGAATAACACTCACTGAGCGACGTAAAAGCAAAAAGTCGAAAATAAAAGTCATGAGCGCGGGGAAAAAAATTATATTGTGAATAACACTTATAGGGGAGCAAAACTTATTTTGGGTTAAAAATAAATATTATGTAAAGTAATAAAATCGTATGTATATTTAATTTAATAGTTATGGACCAATTTTTTTTTGTTTGATATACCTTGTAACAGTTATGTCTCTCGATTTAACTAATCTTTTATTTTAAAAATGAGATCTTGTTATAATATAGTTTTTAAAACCAAAAAGGGAAAATAATACTTTCAGAGGTTAATGAAAATAACACAAATCACTTATATAATAGTGATGTACAACCAATTTTCTTTGAAAATACGCATACTTTTTAAAAATATTTGTTTCAACACATTTTGCAATATTACTGCGCAATTACTAAAATTATTATAACTCCTATTAATTGATTAATCGCTCAATCCGCTTTTAAGAGCTCGGCGCTAAAAACTAAATAAAAACCTATAATAAGGCGAGATCAGCGATTTCTTCAAAATCACCTATAGTGTCTGAGTGATTTACATTTCTGTTGTTGTCATATATTGAGCTATTCAATCTTGATAGCATACTGTTTGATATTGGAAACGTTTTGCAGCAGAAACTATTAGCCTTCATATAACACTTAATTCGAACTATTGAATTAAGGCTTTCCAACCTCATCCTATGTATTTCGAATCTTAGTTTTTGTTGAATTCATTACGGAAAAACCGCGCGCAACAAAAGCATTTGAGTGCGGCAAGGATAATAATATGAATTTACTTATATTTCCCCAAACATTTTATTGCCTGTTGCGGTTTTCACTCCGTAAGCGATTATCCAAAATTCTTCAGAGTCGGATGGAATGGTTCTGAGAAAAGTTATTCCATGGGAAAGTTAAAAGATTTAAATATTCAGTTTCCGCTGCTTTTCTTTCCTTCAAAGTCAAATAGTGAATTGGCAGGTCCCTAAAATTCACACACATTTCTTTTGACAAAAACTATGTTTTGTATAATTTTATAATTGGGTAAAATTTATTTGAAGGGAAAAAATCGCCAAAAATCGCCATTGTGATTTCCTAAATTTTTACGCGCAAATATCAAAAAAAAAAATCGCTTATTAAGAATATCTCTGGTTATAGAAAAAACGCTATAAAGATTTGGATTGTAATGTTAACCTTATGGGGAAACCAAAATATTTTCATCAATAACTTTTTAAATAGCCTAGGTAACGAGATGCGAGTTTCACATACACATGGTTGCAGATAGCATATATGTATAACTCAATTCCTTCCTAAGTCGACTTAGTCGCTTAGTGCTTATGACCACAGATATATTCCCGTTGCGAATGTCATGCATTTGTCACTTTAGTGTCTTGCACGGAAAAGTTGCGTCTTAAATGACTTTGGGTTCCGTTTATATGGAAGTCCTTAGGACCTTAGGAGTACACCTGCAAGAAATTGTCACCAGTGTCGTAAGCTACACTATATATGTATATAGCTATTGATTGCTATTGCTCATTATGGCCCGTCTCCACAGGCAAAAGTTTTTGCCTACCAACTGTAATTTTTATTGCCTGATATAAATTTGATCAGAGGTAATATTTGTGCGCGGGCATTTTTTATCTTGATAAAAGTATTTGTAAGATGGCTATTTTTGTCGGATTTAATCACTTAAAAAATTTAGAAAATATGCTATGTCACATCCAAGTACATAATAACAAATAGTTAAAAAAAAAATATCAACAATGTTGCCGCCACGAAGTTATCGCTCTAATGAAAATGTACTTAGCTGTCCAAGTGCCAAATTGCTGGCAATATTTATCAAGATATAAGTTCTGATAATTATTGCTTGGCAAGAGCATTATCAAGATAAAGACACACAATTTGGTACCCTACAATCGGTCGATGTTAGTTTGAAATAATTGCTAACAGCTAATTCATATCAGTCGAATATAAGTAGTTATGGAAAGTGGTCAAACGTAGGAATTTCCAAAAGAGATTGCAGTACACCTTGCATCTAAATTGATTTTGGAAAGCATTTTTAATTTCCGAAAATTGAACTTTATGGTACTACTTTTTGTCTATTTGCACGGCGAATGCAGACAATTGAATGTGCATAAAATAATTGAATCGGTCATTTCAAAAACCACATACATACCTCACATTTTTTCAAACAAACTTTTTTTATTTGCTACAAACTTTTCCTTAAATGTAAATGCGTATACGAGTGTATTCCCATTTAAATAATACCACGTAATAGACGTTCATGGATTAAATAACAGAAGTCAGTGACTTAAGTGGTTTTTGCATGCACTTCTAGATGACAGTATTAACAATGTTCCAAGTGTTTCATTGTTTTATGTCCCATGGTTTCGAGTTCCAGCTCAGCATTTACAGTCAAAAAGCTGCACAGTGAAGATGTTTTGGACTTTAAAAAAATGGCGGCCCCATACATAAAAAAACATGTTTGCCGACTCAACCGCACGGAAAAAGTATCCCAAAAGAACAAAAAAAAAATCCCTAACTCTGTTACTTGCTAAAACACCATAACTCAAGGACAGTTTTTACGGTTTTTTTTTTAATGTTAATATTAATAAACTATAAAGAGTACTTTACACTTTAAATTCTTTAATTTTGAACAAAACTTGGAACTCGTAATTTTTGGGGTTTTTGTTGTAGGATCAGCCATATTTTTATAAAAAATTAGCGAAAAATAAAATAAAATGTCCGTATTACAAAAAATTCTCTGTACCCAAACTTTATTGATTGACTACATTAGGGTGGTCCAAAATTGCATGTGAAAAAGTAAAGTTGGAAAAATATAGCCCTATTTTTTATTTTGAAATAAAAAAAGTATTTAGAGGTCGCTCAAAGCGCTCAAAGTTTTCCATGTATTTTGTATGGGGGAAAACCGCTTTTCGTAGAAATGGTACAGAATTCTTGAAAATCACTATTTTCGACCGGAAAACTCTGTTTCTCTTCAGGAGATTCCCAATAATAATATCCCATTTATTTAACTATTTTTCATAGTAACTATATTTTATCGGTCCACCAAAACCCCCAGAAAATGCCAGAAAATAAAACGGGGGTAAATAAAAAACCTCTAATATTAAAAAATGGTTAAATCAACAATTGGAATCACGGAATCAAGCGTAGAAAATCTATGAATTCGAATGCCTGCTACGAATACGAAAAAAATGCAATCACTGAATCCGAGTGAACTCGAAAATATCGTTGCCAGCTGCGAATGCTGATCAGCTCGTGCAAAGGAAACAATAGACATTTATGTATGCCATTTTGCTCACGCTGCCCCAGCAATTGCAATGGCCGAGGGAGCAAAGCACTAGACTGCGAATTAGGAGATCCGAGTTCGAGTCCGAGTTGTCGGGTAGCGGAGCTTTTTTTTATTTTGTTTTATTTAATTTTTGTTTATTTTATTAATTAATGTTTTTTTTAGTTTAGATTTTATTCTTTTAAAGAGAAAAATGTTGTGAGACAAAATAGGGGTATTGTTTTTTGATATAGAACAATCGTAGGGGGTGAGAGCATTAAAATTCCGACTTTATTTATTTTAGACCACCCTACTGTACATGTACCTAGTTAAAATTAGAAAGAATAGTTGTAATTATATTTAAATACTTGGTATGAGCAGAATAAATTAATTAAAAGTATTTTTTATATTTCATTTAACATATTCATAATTTTACACAAAAAATTCGCTGAAATCGCGTCATACGGCAGCATTCCATTGGTTTGACAGCACTTTCAACAAAAATGAAAATTGCTAGTGCAGCGCAGCGTGTTGTGAGTTTACAAAAGCAACGAATATGCAAATGCAAGATCATATGCACGAGGTCCTGAACAGCCCTAATGTGTACATACATATTATGGCGGGTCGAAAATCTAATTTTTCTCAAATCCCTTGGTAATAGTGAAAATATATTGTATCATGCAGTCAACAACAAGCCTGCAAAATATTAGTCTTTTATATTATTTGTGAGAGCCCGCGCATCGACCGCGTAGTGATCCACAGCACACTAGTCTAATAAGCCCAATTCTTGTTAAAAATTCTGGATTCAGCAAAAAGATTTATGAGATGTATGTTTATGCATAAATACAATATAAAAATTGCAAATATAGTAAAATTGCAAACAATTTTGTATTATGTTAAATATGTATGTAAATACCTATATGCTTGCAACTACTATTAACTTATCAAATGATTCCTAGTCTTTGACAATACATGTTTGACTTCATTCACCACGATCTTGAAAACCGACCAAATCGGCGTGACCAAGTCCATGGTCCTTTTAATATTATATAAACATCCGAAAACATTAAAACGTTTGAAATGCATAAATCTCGTCTCACTTTTTTGTATTTTTCACTTGGTTGCTGAAGTAATGAAGAATTGAAAAATTATGAGGGAAAATTATAGTTTTTGTTAGTTTTATCTTAATATCTTAAAAACGTGTAGACTTATTGAAAAATGATAAATGAACGTGAGGTACTAAATTTAATAGCCCTTAAGTTGATATATCGTCCTGTTTATAACAATTAACGCATTCCATAGATATGACAAGCCAAAGTTTCATTTTCAAAATTCATACACTTTGATTCGGTTGCGCGGGCTAAAGATAAGTTTTAAATTAATCTTTCTTGGCCAATAACAATTGGCTTAGACCTAAGACATCATAATATTACTACATATTACAATACGGTCAAATACCTTTTATTTTCCCCCATACAAAATCGACCCAGCCTAATACGTATGTATATGGACAATTATGAACGTACATATGTATGTAAATATGTACATGTGCACACCGTAATCTCTGTATTTATAGGGTGGGCACCTTGCCTTCTAATAAACCGCAGATAACGTAAAATACTCTTAAAAAAAAATTGCTTTAAATCTCAGGTCTCGTGGGCTCATTGAGTGTCTGCCGCTTCAGTCACATTTGCAACTGCCGGCGGAATCGTTATCTACTCCCGGTTGGCGCGCACATTGTCGTGGTTTTTTCTCTCTGCTCATCATTTGCGTGCTCGACATACGTATACGTAATACATACTTCGCGCCAGTAATTGCTGTTGGTTGACGTTTTGTTTTCGTTTTTCATTGTTTTTACATTTTTCTTAGCTGCTCACCCCCTACAAATCGAAAGGCGATCGCCCAATCGTTGCCAAGTGGTAGATAATTACTCGACTTTTGGTGTACCAGTTTAAAAAGAGATCACCGATCGGTATTAAATACATATGTATGTACATACATATATACCTGTGTAGCTAGTTACGTGTAATTATGTAGTTCAAAGTATCGCGTATTCCTCGCAAAATTCGATTATTTGTCGTTAATCGCATTTAAAATTAAAATGCAATTTCCTATTTCGCTTCATTTCGGTCATTTCACGGGACACGATAAAGTGAATTGCCGTGTTACGAACAAACCGCCACCGATGATGCTAACGGTTGGCAGCAAGTCAGCACCTCCATTTCCACCTTGGCCAAATTTCCATATTTATTGCTGATCTATTGGCTTATGAGGGCACTCTTGCTTGCGGAAATTGAGCATCTCATGCGTTTCTCCACCGCACCTGCGACCCATACATAGATACATATACGCAAACGTAACGCATTCGATATATCGGGCGTGCGGTTTTGGTCAGTGATCAGCTGCGATCAGTGCCGGCGATCGTTGTTCAGTGAACGTCAAAGAAAGATTTTTTTTTTGTTTACAAATTTGTTATTTTTTTTTGTTAGTATTAATGAAAGTACTTCGTTCTATTTTGGCTTCGATGCTAGCGACACAAAATTTTACTCATTAAAACAACAAATTCTGTGAATCGATAAATGTTTACGCATTTGTACAAATGATGTCTATTAGTTTGGTGCACTTCAATACATACATACATACATACATACATATATGGATAAGTGCATATATAGTGGCCCACAAAATAATGGGAATGCGATATTTTGATCAGTTTTGGCTATTTGTCTTTTGTTTATTTAATGTTGTATTATTTTTTTTTATAAAAGTCTAGCTAGTTACTAAACGATCATCATATAAATTTACATTTCAAACTTTGTACAAAAATTATAAAAACTTGTAGCCCACTTAATTCTAGTTTGAATAAAGTGCAAGTTTTATTTAGGCTGCTAAAATTCGAATTTTTTGCTGGCAGTGTCCTCCATATAAAAGAAAATTGCCGAACATACTTTGTATGGAAAAAACGTGAAACACCTGCAACCAAAAAAGTTCTCCAAAATTAACTTGAAGTTCATTATACAGATTTTTTCTAAAGATTCTGATTAAAAAGTTTGAAATTTTGGAGAAAAATTCCAGAATTTTTATAATTTTTGTACAAAGTTTGAAATGTAAATTTATATGGTGTTTGTTGTGTAACTAGCTAGACGTTTATAAAAAAAATAATAACCATTAATAAACAAAAGGCAAATAGCCAAAACCAATCAAAATCTCGCACTCCTATTATTTTGTGGATAACTGTACATATGTAGGTACTTGTAGATGTATGTATGTAAATACCTACACATGTACATATATATTGTATGCATATGTTGAACTCGTACATATATATATGTACTATATTAATACATTTCACAATTGTTTATGTGCTTTGTGTAGTAAAATTTTTATTTGGATATGAATTTGTAATAAAAGTGTTTTAGTGTCTCGTGTTTTTCTTCATTTGCAGTCGAATCGCGTTAAAATTTTGCAAACAGACCCAAACACCTAAAATAAAATGAGTTTGCAATCTATTAAATACACTCCGGGAAAATTGGATATTTTGGACCAGTTGTTGCTGCCAGTACAATCTAAGTACGTGGCCGTCAAAGGTGTCGAAGATGGATGGAAAGCCATTAATAAAATGCAGGTAAGCAGAAATTTGTTTTTACAAGCATTAGAACAAATATCACCGCCACCCAATAGATGTTATGTGTGTAGATGGAGATAAGAATACTCGCGCCGAAAAAAAATGACGGAAATTCGCAAACGGAAGCGGAAGCGGCGATAGGGTAAACAAATCTTATGAAAAATGGAAAGCATTCCCTGAAAATTTGTTTGGCTTCATTCCAAATACTATACCTAAAATAATGTGTTTGTACCGAATGCTTTTTCTATTTTAAAAAGTACTTAAAAAGTACTTGTAACATTTGCTCTCAGTAAAAACGCAAAAACAGTAACAATTTGCAAATTAATTGGGCTGATTAGTTTGTTATCTGAAGCAATGACACCTCCTCTAACGGATTAAGGCTCCATCACTTTTAGAGAATTTTTCGGGGTTTCGCAGGACTGTGTTATGTTCTATGGTGCTCGAATCTGGGGTTCTGAAAAGTTCGTATAAGTGGAGAAAATGTCTGCCCTCTATTAGCACAAAATATATGCTTCACATTGAAAAAGAATTACTCAGTATCAGGGTTGCTGCGAATATTATTCCGAAATAAAAGTCCTTTCCGGATAATAAAGATACCGCTTCTCCAAATTTAACAAGTTTGGTAACAAATGAAAGAGGTCTTAAATAGCTTTAAAACTGAAATTTTTAAACGAGAAAAATCACATATTGAAAAATATTTCAATAAAAAATGTTAATTAATATAAATAGAGGTCGTTCGTTATTGTTCAAAAGCTATTTCAGTCCTCTTTTATATGATACCATTTTTTTTTAATATCGAATTATTTTGGAAGTTAAAGCTATTAATATTTTTCGAAATTGTTTAGATTTTAATTGTTTTCTCGCGATTGGTAATACCGATTCTGCTCATATTTTAAATAGTTAAGAATAGAATAATGATGTTTTCCCACTTTTATTTTTTATTTGGTCAAAAAATTTTTTTTGTCTTTAAAATCGCGTTTTGGGCTAATGTTACTGTAAGATACTCACGCTTTTCTCTTGATGCCCAATGTATTTTGTATGGAAAACGTTTGCCGTAGATATTTACCCAAAAAGTATCGACAAATCTAGCGCGCTTGCGGTAATGATTTCATCGTTTTAATTTTACTATACTTGGCCCATGGTTTCACGAGTATATTGATTTTTGTGTGTAAAATTTACTACCGCACGGTATTATATGTATAATGAGCTAGATGTTTATAAAAAGATATTAATTATTAAATAAAAAAAAAATAAATATAGCCAATACTGGTCAAAAAAGGAGTTATTTCCATCAGTGCAAATTACAAATCCCGAAAATCCCGGGATTATTTGCCAAGAATCCCGGGATTCCTAATGCAGACACACAAAATTTACTGTTACTGCCTATGATTATTGTTAATCTTTGTTTTGTTCAAAGCAATACGTACATATGGGCATTTCCAACAGTCGCGAACCGTACGTTCGTAGGCTTTTGAAGTTCAAAAAACAAGGAAAACATAATCTCTATTAGTTATTTATTTTGTATCTTTCATGAGCATGAAATGGTATTATAAATTTGGTCCGATGTTTGTAAGTACCAGAAGAAGAATATATAGACCCACATAAATTTTTGCCAAAATGATCAGAATGTCGAGCTAAGTCGATTTAGCCAAGTCTGTCTGTTTGAACGCAATTAGGCTCCCAGTTTTCTAGACATCCGACTGAAATTTGGTAAGCAAGTGTATTGTAGTGAATAAAGGCAAAATACTACTACTACAACTATTTAATTTTTGTAAATTTTTTCCTTTGATTATGGTAGATCTAGGAAGCCTTAAAAACCCATATACTTATTAAGTAAAAAAAAAATGGCGCAAACCAACCTGCCTTTTGGATGCTAACAGCTCACAACGAAATTGTTAATATTTCTTTTAAATTGAATGACTAATATCAGAAATACATAAGTACATGTTTTTAAGCTTTTCTAATTTTTTGTATTTCTTTTTGTAATCCGTCTCGCACTGGTGGGCTATTAATCGTTCACTTAAACACAAAAAAAAGGTCTTAAAATAAGTTGAAATTAATTAATAGATGTTCAGACGATTTCGTCACAATTTGCTTTGATTTATATGTACATAGGTATTTGCACCCATACTAAATTTATACAAATGCTATTGAGTGCGTCTAATTGCACATTCCCTGTAGAAAATATTTGTTATTAAATTGTGCTGTAACTGGTCTTACAGTGCTGTTATATGGCTGTAAATGTTCTAGCCCGGGATGGACTATTTTCCGCCCTTTTAATGCCAATCGACCCGTTAGACCCTATCGGATTATTTTTTGCCCTATTTGATTGAGACACTTGTTTTTATTGCAAACTGAAAATGGATCGTTGTTATGAATAGAATACCATTTTTTGGATGTGCGTTTTTTTTTTCATTTTTTACTGTGTAGTATTATTTCACCCTTTCATGCCCGAATTAAATTAGGGTAGGGCTAAAACCTTTTTGATGGCATATTATTGGTGGCTGAACCATAAATATGAACTGGTATAAAATCTAAAAGTTTTTGATTTCTGGTTTGACTGTTATGAAATGTTGCGTATAAATCTTTACAGAGTTTTCTATAAAAACTGAAAACAATTTTCGAGGCTTGATACATATTTTCATTTTGTCTAATAAATAATAATAATATTAATGGCATAAAATCCGGAGTCGGCGTAAAACTGGAGGTCCTCCATTTTGATTATATGTACTTATCAAAATGTGGCAGAGCCACTTTTGGGAACATTTATGTTGCGCAGAAGTAGTCACAACGAAAATACGCTGAAAACTGATTAGTTTCATAATTATGGCATGAAATTAAGCTTTTTTTGCCCATGTATAATAAACCCGATTTAGGAGTCTTACAAATATAGTAGACTGCAATGAAATAGAGCCACACATCCGTTGATGTTTTCACTTAATTTGAAATTTTTCTTCCAGCTCGGTATATGTATTTTTAATTAAACACACTGCCGGAACAAAGTATTGGCACAGCAAATTTTTCACAATATATGCAACAATTTGTATTCTAATATTTTTCCGCCAATTTTGTGTAAAACTATGGTTCATTCAACAACAAAAAAAAATAATAATATAATTCCTAAACTTTGTGCAAAACTGGCGAAAATTCAGCAAATTTTCATCAAAATTTTCAACTTTTTAAATAGATATTTTAGAGTTTTTTTGACTATGCAGTTTTGCAGGCCGCCCAAGTTCGGAGTTAGTCAAAAATCGCGTTGATTTTTGAGAATTTTTCTTTGTTGAAGGTGTTTTGCATTTTTTACATATAAAACATTTTCGAAAAAAAAAATTTGTATGGAAGAGACTGCGTGGAAAAAAATTGCCAAAAATCAACGGTAATTCCTAGCTACTTAAAACTTGCTTTTTATTAATTGATTGGGCTACAAATCTGCATGCTCAAAAAAATTCTAAAAAATCTGAGTAAAAATTTGAAAATTTTCATGAAAATTTGCAGATCTTTCGCGAGTTTTGCACAAAGTTTATACGAAATTAGCCGAAAAGTATTAGAATGAAAATTGTTGCATATGTTGTGAAAAATTTGCTGTGCCAATACTTTGTTCCGGCAGTGTAGTTTAATGATTATTTCTTCTATAAACAATATACCGTTCTTTTTGAATTCCGTATTAATTTTTCGCAAATCTAACAACGTGTGCTGTAAATAATGGAAGGAGGTGTGCTTTAAATGGCTCAGTGGCGGTAATTTTAGTCACATTTCAAAAATTTTCAATATATCTAATTTTGAGCCAAGGTTGATAAATGTACCGAGTTTGTTAGAAATTGATAAACCGGTTAACGAGATACACATACGTAGGTACACGCTGATTTTCTCAAAAATTTCCCTAAGCAGCATTTTCTGCTGAGAGGTCATTGTATATATCGATTTTAAGTAAATTAGCTTAAATAGTTACTAATTTATCGCATCGTATTTCTGTAAATTACCGGTATATGGGAGGTGGGCGTGATTATTGTCTGATTTCAGAAATTTGCAAAGGGTTTCTTAGTGAGGCTCTAAGCAATGTTCGCTCGTATTCTTAGATTCTTAGATTCGTACTGAGTTTGGTGGAGATTGGTGAAGGGACCACAGAGATACAGCATTTCATCGCAAAGTGGGCGGTGCCACCACGCCCATTTTCGAAAAATTTCATAACTGTCTTATTATATGCCAAAATTCTACTTTGCATACCAACTTTCAACAATTTTGATCCAGTATTTACGTAAATATCGTAGTTTTTGCATATGTATTTCGAAAATACCGTTATATAGGAGGCTGGTGTGGTTATTGTCCGATGTCACCCCTTTTCAATCCCAACCTACCTTGGATAAAGGGAAACTTACCTACCAAATTTCGTGAACATATCTCAATTTTTTCTCGAGTTATCGTGTACACGGCCAGACAGACGTACAGACGGACAGACATGGCTTAATCGATTTCCCTTTTAATTCTGAGCATTTATGTATACATTTGTCTATATCTCGATTTGTTTTCGCTGTTCCAAACAACCGTTATGCGAACAAAGTTATAACACCCTTGTGCATTTGTGCGCTCGGGTATACAAATAGCGAAATTCCGAGAGAAATAACTAGTAAAGCTGTTAAATATAACGAAGTTTGCGAAATATTAATCAATAATTTGTAAAAGAGAATCGTACGACATGTATGAAACGATTCTTATAGCTTATATGCTTTCCAAATCAGAAACGGCGTTCTTGTTTACTTGCCAAACATTTAAGGCTCTATTAAGTTAAGTTAAATTTAAAAATCATCAAAAATGTGTTCATTATTTCCATAAAGCAAATATCACTTTGATAAGCCGGCAAATTGTTGTTTCTGCCAGCAAGCGTTTGCATCTTCCTCGCCAAGTGAACTGCCAAATCGCCTCATCGTACGATATGAAATTTCCTGCAGGATATTCAAAGAAATGCACCCATTTGTGTGCAAAGATACACCACAAATTTACACAAGCATTTAAAAATGTGACATTCATCAACGTTTTAATTTAAATAAAGCCGTTATTTATTTTTCACTTTTCGGTGCTTTTTTTTGCTGTTACTTTTCATGTGTGAAAATGTTTTGCATGATTGAAAGTTATCACTGTCACAATCTAATGAGAATCTGAATGATCATTTGCACTTTAGCAGTAGGTTAAATATATCGTCGATATTTTTGCAAAACCGCCCATCGCCCAATTGCAAAACCGCCTATTTTACGGCACTCAAATTTTACAGGAGAGCGAAAAAACTGTTTATATTTTTAAGGTATTGCTTTGAGAGGCGGTATTTTCTCTAGCTATTATTTTACAAATCTGTTGTTTTAATAACGTTTTAACGATTTTTATGCCTCTGGGGTTCAGGGCTACCAAATCTCATTTTTGCCACAACGGCGATTTAGGCGGTTTTGCAACTGGTCGATGGGCGGTTTGGCCAAAACATCGACGATATATGTATGTACATTAGAGTGGTCCAAAAAAATGTTTTTGCCAAATAGTGTTTGGGGCACCTTTCAAAATTTTTCGTCTTGCCGAAACAGGTGCTGGTACCAAACCTTATGTTTCTAAGTTTCCATTTAGAGGACGCTCATGATGCTCATATTTTACTCTAGAAGTATTGTGTACATATATTAATCAAACAATTGGTTAAGTAACCTAACAACATTTCAAATTTAAATTAATTATTAATATATCACAAACTTGCACTAGAAAACATAAAGCTGGTATAGATATTAAAAATATCAAAAGAAAAAAAACTAAGGGGGTGCCCCGTTTTATAGGATGAAATTTTCTTTTCCCATACAAAAATTGGACCACTCTAATGCACATACAGTATCGGTCATATCTATAGCACGCCATTTCAAAGTGATATTGTGTGCCTCTTATGTTTATTTATTTATTTTTAAGAATTTTCAATTAAAATTTAGTTCATTCTCAGACAAACCCCATATATACCCAAGTTTAACAATTTGTAGAAAACTACAAAAAAGTGCAACAAATTTTAACCTACATTTCAAACTCTATTCTCTCTTTTCTCACAAATTTTGAATAAATTAGCTTTTAATAGTTACTTTTATCGAAGATTCCGAATTTCTCCTAATTACCGTTATTCGGGATGTGGGCGTGGTTATTGTCCGATTTTAAACATTTTCAGCCGTTTAGTATATTTTTCCACGACGCACAACTGTGCCAAGTTTAGGAAGCAGTTACTGTAATCATAAGCGGGCGGGGATACGCCCATTTTCCCAGAAAATTAGTGTTATTTTCCGCCAAAAGGTCAGTCAATTTTGGGAGAATAATTTTCAATACTTACTAATATAACGCAGTTTTCTTATTTCTGGCCAAGCTCCGGGAAAAACTTTTTTAATGAACACTGGGTAATATGTACAATAATTAAAAAACTTCATACAAACAAATTTGAGTTTTAAGGCACTTTCGGAACTCCTTGTCGACCGCTTCAAATGCTTTTTTGTAACGTTTTATACATCAAATTAGTCAGGGTATGAAAAAACGCTTAGCATCGAAAAATTGCGAAGAAGAACTTGCGGCACTGCTTAAAAACCTGTACAGCCAATTTTAGAAAATATTTAGCCCTTTACTGTGGCCGCTCATATCTTCAACATTACTAAAGTTATGACATAGATATTCTGCCGAAATCCACAATAAAATCATAAGTTTTCAAGTTTGGCCTTAAAAATGCCACGCCAATTTTTAGAAGATTTTTTGGCTTAAAACATTTTGTTAAGGAAAGGATATTTGCCGAAACCGAAAATAAAATCTTCGTTGTGTAAACTTTAGTCTTTTTTGCTATATTTAAGCTTTTTCTGTATGTTATGTGGTGCGTTTCAGAAAAATTCGAGAATATGTTATATAATCAGCCCTATCGCCAATTCCATGTGAATAAATCGTTCCCATAATTTAGCCTGCAGCACAAAAACAAATTGGGAAACATTGTTTTTGTTTTGCTTTATAATTTTTGGGAATATTTGTTCATGTGAAAATCGCAATAGGGCCGAATATATTTATGTACGTAGTATGCCTATTCTTATCAACGTCCGTCTTTCATCTATATGAGTGTCTCAGTAAAGCATCATATAAACAAAATTTTACGAGACATTTAAAGATTAAAAAAATGACTGCTTCACCACTGCACGTATTTAAACAATTTTTATTTATTTTTATTTTTTGAAAGGTCCGAGAAAATTTTGATCTGATTTTTGGGTAACCGAAATAAAAAGCCAATCCAGCAACATTTTGCCCCATTTGTGGAACTACCGTGCGGCATTTTGAGAAACTTATCAATATTTAGGCGCCCAGAGTTGCCAGGTTTTATTTTCCAAAAACTGTGAAATCCCAAGAAAAACACTTTGCAACAAAAACGAAAGCGAAGATATTTTTGAAATGTTAATTTTCTTCAACCTTATGATTGGAATGCTCTTTTCACTTGAATATTTATCTCCAAAAAAAAAACAAGGGTTATTTTAATTTATTCTTTCTCTTTCTGTGTACTCTATGTTGCGTGCTTGGTTTGTTTTTACGTCAATGTAGGTATTTACACATCCGTACTTATTAGTACATACAGTTGTTCACAAAAAAGAGTATACGGCTATTTTTAAATATTAACAATGTTTTTTTTATGTTAAATATATTTTTTTATTATTTAAAAAAAATGTGTCTTTATTATCCTTACTAACTAATATTATACATCTGAAAGTGAGTTTGTTTGTTTGTTACGCTCTCACGCTTTAACTAACTCAATCGAGCATCATAAAATTTTGTACACTGGTGTCTTTTAGCCCAACTTAAATAATAGAATATATTTAATCTCGATTAGACGAGGGGCGTGGCACCTCCCCATACAAACGCAATTTTTCTTACTGCATATCTCAGGAAATATTTGTGATAGAGTACTGGAGCCATACTCATGGAGGAAGGCTGCCACCTGTTTAAAAAATTAAATTCAACTTGAAATAAGGGAATTATTTATTTAAAAATTATATTACTAAATAGATGGCAAGAGGCTTAAAAAAGTTGTTGTTTGAAAATATTTTGAAAAGGGTTGCCACCTGTTTGAAAAGTCAAATTTAAATTAATTATTCGCAAGCTATCTGAAAAATTAAAATATGGGTGTCAAACGAGAGATTATTAGGAAACCTGCATATTAAACATTTGCAAAAGTAATGAGTTGTTTTACAGTGGTTACCACCCGTTTTAAAATTAAAATAAATTAATTTAATTTAATTACTAAAATATTGGTACCAACCGAAATGTTTTTTGAAAAGGGGTTTGGTTCTAAATTAATGTAGGAAGGTTGCCACCTGTTGAAAAAATCAAGCGTTACTTGAAATAAGGGAATTAGGTAATTTGAATATGTTCACAGCATCGGTGTCGGACGAAAGTGGCTTAATCAGGGCTACCACTGAATCCGTCGTAGGCCGAATTTTCGCGAAATCTACAAAAATGCTATCACTAAATCTTAATAGATACGACTGAAGTATTCACTTTGAATGCATACGTTTGTAGCAATTCGGATTCAGTGATCATTTTTTGGTAAATTTTTCGAAAATCGGGCTACGACGGTTACAGCGATAACCCAGAACAAGGTTTTCGTTGGAAAATATTTTGAAATGGGTTGCCAAATGTTTTAAAAGTCGGCACATTGCCAATGTTTTGAAATGTTCAGCATGAATATGAAGAATTTTCTGAGATATTTTAAAAGGGCTGCTGTTTTAAAACTAAATTCAAATACAATTATATTATAAGTTAAATCAGTTATTACGTATTAATCCGAAGAGTCTCGAAAGGGCTTTATTTCCAAGCTACATATGTATAGTAGGGTTTACACATGTTTAAAAATTCAAATTCAATTTGAATTATAGGAATTTGGAAATTTGAATACATATGTACGTATTACAATATGAGCGTCAGACGAAAGAGGTTTAAAAAGGTTGCCAACTGTTTAAAAATTTAAATTCAACCTATTCAACAATTTCAATGAGTTATTACAATAAGGGTATCAAGCGCAGTGGTTTTAAAAGGGCATTATTTTCTAAACTATATGTAAGTACGAAAAAGTGTCACAAGAGAGAGGTTTAACAAAGTCTTAGTTTGAAAATATTTTGAAGATGGTTAAAAGAATTTAAAATCCTCTGCCTATGGCATAGTTTAAGTATGTTGTGTCTTATTGAAAATACACATACTAATGTAGCACGCAGAAATTTCATGCACCCAGCGAAGCGGGTTAGGACGATCTAGTATTCTATAAAGCCAAACGAAATTTAAAAGAATTCTGCGGTTTAATCAAAATTGCAAATTTTTTAATAAGACTTTCTAAAAAAATTCGATTATGCAGTTTTATAGCCCATTAAATTATATTTTTTGCACAACGCGAATTAAAATATTTGAAAACTTCACACTACATTACATTACTAAAATTGAATGGGCTATGAAATTGCAAACTCGAAGGTTTTTTGAAAGTCTTATTAAAAGGTTTGCAATTTTGATGAAACTCAGCGTAGTTCTTCTTAATTTCGTGCAAAGTTTTAAACTTGGACTATATATATCGTGTTCGTCAAAATATGGTTTATTTTAATCAAAAATTAACAAAAAATATTTAACATGAAAAACGTTGTGAATATTAAAAAATTACCGTATACTCAATTTTGTGAGCGACTGTATATATGCACGTATGTTTGAATGTACATATCGATGCTCTTCTGCAATAACTACACAACTCAAAAGTAAAAAAAAAAAATAAATAAAAACTCTTACTTCTGTTAAGTGGCTCATGTCTCGAATTCTTGTCTCATCCTTACGAAAGTAAGTAGTAATGATTACATCAGTAAGCAGTAAGGATTAAACATGGATTTGAATAGGCTTCGACACATGAGCCACTTACCAGTAGTAAGAGTACAATTCCACAACAAGCTTTTCAGGCGATCAGCGCTTTTAAGGCTTTCAACAGTAGCTGAATTGTGTAGCTAAAAGCCTGAATTGTACTCTAATGGCCTTATACATAACAAATAAAGTAGATTTAAAGAGCTTTATAAAGTGAAATATTCGTACAAATTTTCGATTTATGAAGCAGTTAAAGTCTACTTTTTTAATGAATTTGGCTGTAAGAGTTTTTATGTTTTTGAATTTTGACTTTTGTCGTTATTGCACAGGGCCATTAAGTATGCCGTTGAAAAGTGAGCAAATCTCCACTGATAAGCAGGACTGAGATACTCATTTAATCACGTGAAATACACAAATATTTGACATCTTACAGCCATAATGTGTTATTATGTATTTTCATCCGGCGGATGATAAGGCGAGACGATAACAAATTTCGAATAACAACAAGCGAAGTTTATAAAAATAGAAACAATAAAAGAATCGGTGACATTCCTAGGGGGAAAATGTACATTACATAGTAATCGAAAAAATAATCATTAAAACAACCCTTTTCACATTCGAAAATGCATTTTTTTTCCCCAGGGCGATGTCCTAAGAAAAGCGGGGGGCGGGCACTCAATTTTGCATCGAGAAATGAATGTGTTTTAATATGAAATTTTAATTACACAGTGATGTTATCGAGAACGCAAAAGAAATACATTATATTATTTATCACGCATGTAATGCATTACTACTTTTCCGACTGGGTTGTTTTGGTCGTTCATTTCGACTTATATATGTACAAAGAGATACAGCTTAACAGCAAAAGTTTACATAAATATTCACAAAATTTTGCAAGCTAAAATTTGTTTATTTATGGTTAAAAAAATACCATATAAACCAAGGTTCACAATTTATACAAAATTAAGGAAAATTTACCGCATTTGAATCAAAATTTTCAAAGTTTTAGAGTCAATTTTAGTATAATAATGTGTATACTATACTATTTTTTTTTTTAGAAAATTTGATAAAATGTTGAACATTTTCCTTAATTTTGTATAAAAGTTGATCCATATTCTTATAAAAAAATAACAAACAAATTTAAGCTTGTTAAATATTGTGAATATAATAATATAAAATAAATGTATGCAGACTGGGGATGAAACATATGAAATTCAGACAGTTGAGATCTAATAACTTTTGGTTTGTTTGCTTGAATTTTTCCAAATATTTACCCACAATATAAAAAATATATGCATATACATAGTTTTCGCGGATTGTTTAGAAATGGGCTTGCGTACAGTAAAACCATGCTTACCATTATTGTGTGGATGTTAGAATTCAAATTTACATACTTATACATATCTAATAAAATTTTTTTCCAGCATAGATTTGAAATATTCCTACAAATTTATTTAAACGACAATTGTATTACAACAGTGGCGGTCAAATTAGGCACGTGATTCAGTTTATCGAAAAGCGATTATTAAATCATATACAGTGGCTGCAATGAATAATCGGAAAAGCTTTATATAGGCGTTTCCAGCGGAAGGTTTACCGTGAAATAAAACTCATTTATCGTAACTTATTTATGGGACAATTCGGTTGCCCTTTTACCACTTTTATGTCAAAGTACCAAAGTACTCAGTACTCGAAAGTACTCAGTACTTAAAAATACTCTGTTCCAATCATCACTCAGACACATGCACTCAGGATTGGTTCAAAGTAATCAGTAGTAAGTGTCGAATAGATATTTAAATGTACCGAGCTTTATTTACATTTAGGGGTATTCAGAAATGATTGTACTCAATTTCAAGTTTCAATAATTTTCATGTACTTGTACCCAGTACAGTTAACCATTCATTTGACGTAATTTGGCATTAAAATATTAATTTGAATAAAGTGGTGCCAGCTTGTGGAATTTCTACAATAAGCATTGAAAGTTACCAACATCTATATATTACGCAAACGTCAAGCTGTGAAGTTCTACTTATTTGTGCCTTGATTGGTCTTTGTATTTTGCAAAGTTTATTGTGCTAATTTTGAGTAAAAGTTGCTATAAAAAGTGCCTACGAGCATCTTAGTGTGATAATAACCGAAGCTAAGTGAAAGTTTTGTGATTTTTGTGGTTTTTATTAAATTTAATTAAATTTCACTAGCTTACATCTAATCTTGCCGAGTCATTTGTTGTTATCATTGTTGTTGTTTTTCCTTAGTTTTGATTTTTCGCAAGCCAACTTTAAAAAACTGAATAAAGAATTGTCTAAATTGTCGTGGCCTATATACAAAGAAAAAGTTGAGCAAAGCGTTGCACATTTTAATTTTACTGTACATAGATTATTTGAAAAGTATGTGCCTAAACGCATGTGTGTTCCTGTAGAACAAACACAGTTATGGTTCACTAAAGAACTGAGAAACTTGAAAAACAGAAAGTCACGTTATTTTAGATTACACAAAAAAGCCGGCTTACACTCATACTATGTAAAATACTCACTTTTGCGTCACAAGTTCTTTGAATTAATCAAAAAGTGTTATAAAGATTACTTGTGTAAAGTCAAACGACGTATAATATATAACCCCAAATTATTTTATGATTTCGTAAACTCCAAGCGAAATGTACGTGGGTTTCCTTCCGCCATGAATTATCAAAATACCGTCTCTGGTGATGATCAAACAATTTCTAACATGTTCGCTCAGTTTTTTAAATCCAATTATTCCACTAACTCCCAAGCATACTTTGACTATCCTTTTAAACTAAGTCCAATTAACTCAATACATAACCCTATAATATCTCCCGATGATGTTTTAGTTTACCTGAAGTCCTTAAAGCAGTCTTTTAGTTATGGTCCTGACCAGATCCCCACTTGTTTTCTTAGAAATTGTGCTGATTATCTCTATGAGCCGTTAACAGCCTTATTTAATTTGTCTCTTAAAGAGGGCGTTTTTTCAACTGTATGGAAGGAATCGTTCATAACCCCCTTACATAAAAGCGGTAGCAGGTCTTCAGTGGAGAACTACCGGGGCATAGCTAAGCTTTCTGCAATTCCTAAATTATTTGAAGCAATTATAACAAATCGGTTGACGCATTCTATCACTTCAAGCATTTCATACAGTCAACATGGATTTTGCAAGGGCAAATCAACTTCTACAAATTTACTTGAATTAACATCCTATATCTCAAAAGCATTTAGTGAGAGCAAAACTGTTGATGTTATATATACTGATTTCAGTAAAGCATTTGACAAAGTGTGCCACTCGTTGCTCATCTATAAACTTGATCTTCTTGGTCTTCCACCTAATTTTCTACGTTGGATCTCTTCATACCTCTATGATAGATCACAAAGGGTATTGTTTAAAAATACTATCTCTGACGTCATTGATGTTACTTCAGGAGTCCCTCAGGGTAGCCACCTAGGCCCGATTCTGTTCTTGCTTTTTATAAACGATATTTCTACAGATATAAAATTCTCCAAAATTTTAATGTATGCAGATGATGTAAAACTTTATAAATCGTACGTTTCAATTGAAGAAAGGTCTTTGCTACAATCAGACTTAAACAGCATGGCTTACTGGTGTAAAGTAAATCTTATGACTCTAAATCTTAAGAAATGTAAAGTAATGTGCTTCTCGCGAAGAGCTGTTCTGCCAGTTTCTCATATAATAGGTAACCATAACCTGGAACAGGTATACAATTTTGTGGACCTTGGTATCACAATGGATCCTAAGCTTAATTTTAATCTTCACATTAATGTGACAGTCAACAAGGCTAAAGGTGTACTTGCATTTGTGAAACGATGGTCAAAAGAATTTAGTGACCCGTATATCACTAAAACCCTGTTTACAACATTAGTTAGGCCGATTCTGGAATACGGCTCGGTGGTTTGGAATCCAAGGTATCAAATTTACTCAGACAAGATAGAATCAATTCAAAAACAATTCCTACTTTTTGCTTTAAGAAATTTCCGATGGGATTCTCAATATAGTCTTCCACCTTATACGAGTCGCTTAAAACTTATTAACCTTCCTACACTTGCCAGTCGCAGGGAAATGCTTGGTATAATTTTTATGGTTAAATTACTGACAGGCTCAATTTCAAGTCCGTCTCTTCTGGCTGATGTAAGCTTTAATGTTCCCTCACGCGTATCAAGACACTTTTGTCCCATATTTCTGAAAGCTTGTAAAACCAATTTTGAATTGCACGACCCACTCCGTTGCTTATGCCAGGATTTTAACTCTCATTCCAGCACGTTTGATATATCAGATCCGCTTTTCAGCATTAAGAAAGCGATACTCTCCTCTCTCAATAAGTGAATTATTGACATAAATACATAAAATCAGCTGATGAATTTAGTTCTGTAGCTGAACAGTTTTAGATCTCGACACTTAACAAACTCCTGCCTATCGTGACTCGGCACAAAAATTTAAAATATTGGTTCCGTACGTCATGCGGACTGCGCCTCTCGTGCGGATGGGCGGGAATGGAGGGTAAAAACCGTTGGGATATTATTATTAAAAAGAAAGTAATCAGTGCTCTTAAAAATACCCGATTCTTAAAAATGTCGATACCAAAAAACTCGTTCTTCAAAATAACTCGATATTTTCCATCTCTACAAAAAATGTTAAACAAACGTGAAAAACGCCAGTTTTTGCAATTTACTCGAAAATTTTAGGGTGTTGCCCAAAAACCTACTGTGGATTAGAGTTCCACGCGTCAAAGTACATGCCATTAATTGGGTGTTATCAAAAGTACAGACAACCTTTTTTTTTTGCGTGCAAGACGGATTAGAGAAACTGTCGAGCATTATAGCACTCTCTACAAAAGGGGGACTTAGTTCTCAATCTCGAGAAAGAGGTTAGATACCTAATCGTATTCTAACGTTGAATTCTAATTGGTCTCCTATGTCTAGTGTTTTTCTTATCAACCTCTAATCGAATTCTGATTTTCGATTCAAGAACTACCTTAGAATTCTAATGTAAAATCAAAAATATTTCTCTAACGTTAGTATTTATAGAGCTACTGCTTTTTTCACTCCCAACTTGAAATATTGTGGGAAATATCTAAAAAAAAAATCCCTGAAAATTTCAGCCCTTAATATTAATATTAAGTGCTCGACCAAGACGTGCAAAGATTTCCTGTTTAAAATACACGTAAAGTTAAATTTAGCTCAATAATCCCTTAAAATTCTTCACCACCTCAACTGCAAAGCCCAATTTCTCAAGAAATATCGATGTCAGCGTTTTGGTGTTCTAGAACTTTTTTGTAGGAAATTGAATGTCTTACAAGAGCTAAAATTTTCAGGGATCTTTTTTGGTATTTCCCACAAAATTTCGAGTTGGGAATGACAAAAAAAAAATAGTCAGCATAAAAACACCCTAATGTATATATATGTATAAGCACTTGTACGTATGCTTATGTAAAGTTCTATTGAAATTTTCTAATAAATAATCTCATTCACAGGTACGAGGCGCGCCTGCAATCGCCATTGTAGGCTGTCTATCGTTGGCGGTGGAAATATTACCCGAAGAGTTCGATTCAAAAAAATCGCTCCGCCAAGAAATCGAAGGCAAACTGAATTATTTAGTCTCAGCACGTCCAACAGCTGTGAATATGAAAATCGCCGCCGATGAACTGATCACCTTAGCCAACGAGTTGACCAAAGATGAAACCATTACTGTACAAGAAATGAAACAAAGGTATTAATCCTTCACTGCAATTCATTATAAAAATTCGCAATTCTATTTAGAGTATAAAATTCTTCTATATTTTAATTTAGATTTTTGAAAGCCACTGAAGCGATGCTGCAGAAAGATATTGCCGATAATATGGCGATCGGTACAAATGGTGCTGTCGCCATACTGGAGGCTTGCGGTAGAGATTCAGCCGTGCGTGTGCTAACACATTGCAATACTGGCTCCTTGGCCACCGCCGGTTATGGCACTGCATTGGGCGTGGTTCGGAAGCTGTATGATTTAAAAAAACTGGGTGAGTTTAATTAAATATCATGATTCATTTATTTATGCTCATTGTGTGGAAAAAACCCATAGCCCAGTGGCTTTAGATCAAATTGGCATGACGGAAAACACACTTTAGTTGGGAAATTTTGACGCAGTTTACTTACTTTTATTTTACACGTAGATTATGTATCCACAGTCTTTCCCATAGTTTGATATGAACATTCTGCAATCTTGGATTTGAGATTTTTTGGGTTTATCGCTATTTGCATTTTTCGTAAAAAAAAAAATAAAATACCAATTTGTAGAGAATTTAATTTCCAATATTTTTTATATACATGCAACATATTTTATTGTAAATAACACTGGTTTACAAAAAAAGGTTATCAATTTATGGGAATATTTTTTTTTTTGTTTATGTATGTTACCGGATAACTTTGGACCACGTTGACCGATTTCTATAATTCTTTTTCTGTTTAGAAGAAAGGTGTTACCTCAGAGGTGGTCCCATACTAATTTGGTTTAGATTAGCTCATTGAACCATGAAGAAACCAACGATAATCTTAACTTTTTATATGAGAATCGAAGTCGATTTTGTTTTTGCTTAAAAATTACTTGTTTATAGTCCATTCAATTTTAGTATAATGAATGCAAGTTTCAAGTCGCTAAAAATTACCGTTGATTTTTTAGATTTTTTTTTGTAGAGGGTGTTGCGTATTTTCTGCGTTAATTTCTTCATGATCCAATGGTCGGATATAAACCGAATTAGTATGGGACCAACTCTGAGGAACCAGCTTTCCTACAAGACTGCATAGTCAAAATTATTCTAAAAAAAATAAAAAAAATTTGTAAATTTGTAATGTACTCATTTAACTCAACTTTGTATGTGAAAAATTTTTCAAGAAACATTTTAGTGGTATTCTCTGAGTCTTGCAAAGCCCTTGCATGGTGCACAGATTGCACGGATTGCACGGTTAAAACCGGTTTTCGTATGGGACAGCTTTGCAAACCGTGCAATCCGTGCACCGTGCAAGGGCTTTGCAAGACTCAGAGAATACCCCTTTTGTTTTTTTAATATTTCTTTTCCTATAGAATTTTGATGGGCGTGTGTAAATCGGTATCAAAGTTCTGTGGGGGAATCTGGTGAATAATATTTTTACTATCGGGTGACAGTTTTGCCAATCTGCTGTGATAAATTAAATCTTTTTTGACAACCTCAGAATAAAATATTCGGGCAGGTTCTGCAATTCACGTCCGAGTGAATTTCAACCCCTGCCAATTTGAATTGAAAGCGAGTTTGATTGAAATTCACTCGAAAGTGAATTCCAGAATCTGCCTGATTATAAAATGAAGTGAAATGTATTTTGGAAAACATCTACTATCATTGATTGCAATTCATCAATTTAAGCTTTTAATTTAATCAATTAAAGCGGTTGAAACATTAAAGAAATTTATTTACCAGAAATATTTAATGGAGTGCAGTACTTCTTAATTTTGCCACTAGAAACTGCATTTCCTAATATTTTATTGTTTTTACTTAAATTTGGGGCAGAAAAATTATACACATCAACAGTCTTTGCGATTTTTACCATTCACACACGCTCTCTGTGTGATTTTTTTTTAATTTTTTTCTCGCTCCATTCTCCGAGTTATTTGGAAAACTATTAATTTGATCCGTTTTTGTTTTTGTGCTGTAAAGTTTTAAAAAATGTATTAATCAAGCTCAAATTTGATAATTATTTATTATTTGTGTCAACCGTAAAAATTTGAAACAAATAAAACACATGAAGTGTAAACCCCGTCCGTTTTGGTATGGAACGCCCCATATACAGCCCGGTTCACTTGAATACTACTTAGTATAAGAGAGCCGAAGGAAACAAGTGGTTGATCACTTGCTTTCAATTAAGTAATAATAATGAACGTAACCGCACCATAAAATACTGGTTTACCAAATATCTCGACTCCTGCGCCACCTATCGGCAATTTTTTTATGAAGTTATTCCTTTTCATGTAATTAATACACCTTCTAAATATGGACCGAGGCGGCCGCTGTGGTGTAGTGGTTTGCAGTGCGCGCTACCACTACGCAGGGCCTGAATTAAAGGCCGCATTTCTACTTAAATTGTTTAACTTTGACAATTATCATGCAATTGCATTAGGTGAGGTATAAATTTATTCGAAATTTACTTTTAGATAAATATTACATTTTTGAAATTGGCGATGGTCAAAGTTTAAAAAATTTAAAAAGGAGGCGTCTCAAATTTTACCCGATAAAAACTCCCAACACGCTACGTCTAAAAATATATTGTTATACATCATTTTAAATGTCTATATCTCCCGTTTCAAAACATGTTTGATTAAAAAAAGCAGTCAAGCTGATAATAGCATCAAGTACAAAAATAACGTTCTTTAAATAAAAAAATAAAAAATGGAGGGTTCAGGAACTAAAAGAAACTTAATTTTATATTATACTCGACCCTAGCTATAACCTACACAAATTTTCGTATCCGTGATTTTTTCTGTAGCACCGTGTAATATATTAATAAATGGTAAATAATGTTCAATTGCAAGAAAGACGAAGAGTTCTTTGGCCTCACCTCATATCTAAACATACAATATTAATTTATAGTATCCCATTTATAATTTGTATGAAAGTAAAAATGATTTTTAAATTCCCACCGTGTAATTTAGTGCACCTAAAATCAAATGACATTTATGTTTACTACTTCTCCTATTCGAAATAAATAAAATTTCTGCACGCATGCATAATTCCACACTAATTTGCATTCTTCGCCATAAAATGGCATCATCTCCCACATCATTGGTTCATCGCACGTATGCAGATAATACCTCTTTCACTCTTCACACTTTCTTTCCATTGCTTAGAACATGTCTACTGCACGGAGACACGTCCATATAATCAAGGCGCGCGCCTAACCGCCTACGAGCTTGTGCATGATAAACTTCCGGCCACACTGGTGTTGGACAGCATGGTGGCGGCGTTGATGCGTGCCAAAAATATCGCTGCTGTCGTCGTTGGCGCTGATCGGGTGAGTACAAACGTTTCGATTTTGTGCAAGCAAATATAGCATCGAAAGTGTGGACGTTTCTTAAATGCTAATTACACATTAAATCTCATTTTTACATCACTCGTGTGACAGGTGGCAGCCAACGGTGATACGGCCAACAAAATTGGTACATATCAAATTGCTGTGGTGGCCAAACATCACGGTGTGCCTTTCTTTGTCGCTGCGCCGTTGACATCGATTGACTTGCAAATTCCAAGTGGCGATCACATTATCATCGAAGAGCGGCCCGATCGCGAATTGACACATGTGGGTGAGCATAGAATAGCGGCGCCAGGTAAATTTATGAATTACAAATTCAAGCAAATCGATTGAAATTGTGTATCTATCTATCTAATTATAGGCATCAACTGTTGGAATCCAGCCTTCGATGTTACCCCAGCTGCGCTCATATCAGGGATCATAACGGAACGTGGTGTATTTAGTCCACAGAAACTTAAACATGAGATTAGCGCCTTAGTAGACTAGATAATTTATGTAAAAAAAAAAATAAATATATTCAATATGGCATTTGTCCAGTGAAGGTGCCTGCTTGTTAAGCTTCCATTATGTGCGTACATAATATTTTTTATTCTTTGATTTCACTTTATTACAAAATTTTGTATATGGTATACAATTGTAATAGAATATTTTAGCTTTAAGTTGTGATATATGAATTGTGCGAAACAGGCACAAAGTACGACTAAATGTTGCTCCACATCAATAAAGCGGAACGAAAAATGTAAAAACACTAAAAATACTTGTTTTAAAGTTTTCACCTTAGGTTGCCATTTTCAGATTGTTAAAGCAATGTACATCTACTGTGACACTTAACAAAAAACAAAAAAAAAAAACAGTTATTTGCTTCTGTTCTATCACAGATTACATAGTGTCATACCGCTATTTCGAAAGTACAATTATAATACTGTGGCATTGTAGAATTTGGGCTCGAGTCGTCACATACGATATCGTATTACTCGTCACGTAAAAACACATTTTTCGGATTATGACATACGTGAACGTACTCTTTATCACATTCACGTATCACGTTATTTTCTATCGTATGGTTTTCCATCTGTGAACGTATGTTACGATTCGAGCAATGATTTGTTCATGACTTATATTTTCGACTTTAAATAATACAATGGAACGGCCATTTTAGTGACTCAATCGAACTAAATATGTACCATGTAAATAAACAAATCGAATTCAAACATAATTAGTGAGCAATTACTACTTTAATGGAACTTTTTGATACTTATTTCAAATAAATTTCACGTGAGTTCCTTAAAAAAGTAGTTGGAGGCGTTAAATGTTCTACAAAAATGTTAAATATAAATCCTCATAGCTGTAACTGAAAACCAACTAAAAATTCCTTTGCCCAAACCCGTAAATGGAACGAGGCGCCCTTTGATGTTTATCACCTCAGTTCATTTTCTATAGGATAATCAATGTATTGCAAAAATAATCGAAATTTAAGAATATTTAATTTTTATCATGATCAAAATTTTCAAATATTAATTACAAAATGTTTACTTTGCGTGCTTTGGTTGGCAAATTTTTCGATGGTTTTGGACAATTAAATCTGAGTGGCAATCTCGTTTTCGTTAGATAAGATAGCTAAAGCGTTTAATCTTTCTTGCGCCATAGAGATCTTAAGTAGGTCTTGATGAGTTTCAATTTCGAAAAACTTCGCTCCCCGTAGGCAACAGTCTTTGGCAACAAAATCCTGAGGGAAATCCAAACATTAGGAAAGACGTCGATAATACTTTTCTTGACGATAAATTGAAAAACCTCCAGTGGCCGTTTGATGGCTGCATGTTTAATACGCCGTAATTGGTTTAACTCTTCATAAAGCTCCAATTTATGTCCGAATCCTGCTTAGTTGTGAGAGCGGTGCTTAACTCTCGATATTTCAACAGTAAAAAAGTGTCATCTTCGATTGAATCTGGATACTCTCGTGATTGTGAGTAAGAAGAAAAATCGTGTAAAAACCCCCATAGATTTTCGTGAGTTTTCAACTGCTCAAATCTTTCCTTGACAGCAGCCAGGACAGTGTCAACTAGAACAGTGAAAAGCTCAGTTCTAAATCGATCTTCTGGTGTGAAAGATGCAGACTCATCTTGACTTTCGTAATCGAACATATTCTTCTTTCTTCTTTAGCGCGATGAGCTGTCAAATGACGAATCAGTTCCAAGATTTTCAGCAAGTTGTTTGGCATCTTGTAGAGCAGATTCAAAGCCTTAATATCTGTAGGTGGATAGATTTCAGCGCAGTTTCCTATTGATTCTGTGGCTGCAGCGATGTCCATGACTTGACTGCATTGTTTGAGATTGACTTGGAATTTGATGTGTTCAAAATCTCCATTAGAGGTTCATAAACTTCTTTCGCCTGATACTTATTGAATGGTTTTAACCGTGTCCAGTCTGCATTCCCAACGAGTTGTACATAATGGTCTGATGGTGAGATTTTGGATATGCTTTTTTAAAATGGTCCATCTCTGGGTAGATGCTGAGAATTGAATGTATCTTTTTGGCTCTCATTTTAAGTTAAGACACTGGTGACAGTGGTACACTGGCGACACTGGTACACTGGTGACACTGGCGACACTAGCGACACTGGTACACTGGCGACACTGGACACACTGGCGACACTGGTGATACTGGCAGAGCCGAAGACTCCCGACACTAGTACACTGGTGACACTGGTAAAGTGCGAATAGACACTCCCAAATTTTATTACAAAAGATCTAGCCAATGCCCGGTTGCTTTGCAGCGCCTAATAAGATCTTTTGCGTTGGCCAATACAAAAATAGCGTTTAAAAGCAAAAGCGGTCTGTAAAGTAAACATTTTTAGTTTAAATTGAAAGGAATAAAAAGCAGAATCCTCCTCACACATAGGCCAAGAAAATAGGAATACTAATCCCTTTCGATGTCATGAGTTTTACCGATGGTCTTATTTCCACCTGTGATCTCACTGCCAAGCGCACAGTGTAAGATTTGACCCATCTAGCTGCTTTTAATTCGAAAACTATTGAAGATAGATTAATGAAATTTTGCACAAGGTACGTTATAAGATAGGCGAAGCTTTTTACAAAAAATTGGTAATTTATAGTTACTGTCACGCCACCCTATTATATAACTGCAATTTTAAAAATGCAAAAACTGAAATATTTAACTATCTACAAAGGCTAAAATGCCCAAAATTTATATTTAGAATTTCCCTATAACAAGGAATTATAAACTGACAGATATGGACTTAAAAATAAATATTTTTTTTTTTTTAATTATGGGCGTGGAAAATATCGATAAAAAAGTCAAGTTGGGTCAACAAAATTCTGTTATAAGTTCAATATTTCTTGCTCTATTTACAAAAATGGGATACCATTGGAAATGTAATGAATCAGGCTTTCTCTATTCAACACAAAAATAAAGAATTTGTCTCGGTCGGGATAAAATGCAAATGAATTACTCGAAGAAAATGAAATTCCCAGTAGGCCAGAAAAAATAAAATTTCATCAAAACCTGCACTTTCCAGCAACTAAAATTGTGTTGTTTAAAGTCTAAGAGGAGTGGCAAATAAACTGAGATACAAACTTTATCGAATAGTGGCGGATAACGAGTTTTCGGGTCTAATAAAAATAATAATTTGTTAAAAATAAGTCTAAGTCAACATCGTTTTACTTTAACATGAAATACTCAGTCCTAGTTTACTAAATTCCCAAAAACGTGTATTCATTGAAAAGACCATACCTAAAAAAATAAGACCAAAATGATATTTTAGCAATTGTTGCATAAATCACATAACACCGACAAATTAAACATTGAGATTCCGTTTCAAATATACAAGTTTAAATATTATTGCGCTCAGTAATTTTCCAAATCAAACCCCGTCCCGCCATACACTTTGATTTAAATTTTTTAGTTGTTATTGTTTCGTCTTTATCAGGCATTTCTAAAAACATTCTTGACGTTGTTTTGAAATTCGGCGACAAAATAATGTAATTAATCTTTTCTAGAATATGGAAATGATACACTGTGAAGCGTGCGTAATATTCTTCTATGATCTTGCAACTTCAACATTGGTCCGTAAACCAGATGTTAAAAGATCGCGTTGATTTGCGATTATTTTTTTGACGTTTCGCATTTTTGCGTACAAAGTATTTTCGAAATTTTTATTTTTTTTGTAGGGAAGGAAATGGGCGAAAACGTTGTCAAAAATCAACGGTAAAAGTCCTAGCTACTTCAAACTTGCATTAAAATTGAATGGACTACAAAACTGCACACTTAAAACATCTAAAAAAATTAAATTAATAGATTGAAAACGTAAACAAAAATTTATTGAGTTTTCCTCAGTTTTGTACAAAGTTTAGAAATTAAATTGGGGTTTTTGTTTTAGTATAAACCATATTTTTATAAAAAATTATCGGAAAAAGTTTAAATAAAAATTGTTGCGTATGTATATTGTGAAACATTATCCGTGCCACTTCTTTTTGCCGTGAGTGCATACATACAATAATGCAATGTGTCAAAAATGTGTTTTCCAATAAGGTAAATTTTATTGCGGATTCCTATTCAGTAAAAATTTTATTTAAATATTTATTTATTTTATCTACATAGTAGAAATTCTTTCATCGTACTTAATATGTAAATAAATAACACACTCGTATTGTATGTAAGTACTTGCCTTTTGTTTATATTCACATGCATGCAAAAATATTTTTTTTCTTAACATTTTCATAAAAAATTGTTTTCATATTGACCTACATAAACACATACAAATAATTAAGTTTCAGCACGTAAAACACCTTTAAGTCTCCAGTCATTGAACTTCCGCAGCATTTTGTTTTCCTCAGTTGCCAAGTTCAATCTATTTTGCAAGCGATGATTGATCTGAATTTTTTCTCGCGCATTGTCGCAGTTGTACTAATATTACGCAACCCTGGCGGTGCGCAAGGTAGGCCTTTAAAAACTATACACTTGCAATTAGATAATTTACAACCTCTTCTAAGCAATCGACAGGAAATATCAAGATATGTTGGTTCGACTTAACTCCGACATTCCGATAAGCAATCCCAGGGAAGGACGCGTTGAAGTGAGCTTGGATAGCGGCGCTAATTGGGGCACAATTTGCAGCTCAGCGTGGAGCTTTCGAGAGGGCAACGTTGTTTGCCAGCAGTTGGGCCTCGGCTTTGCTGCCATGGTCAATCAGACTACCAGCTTTGGTGACAGCAAAGCATACCCTTGGGCCTTGATCGGCACGCTCTGTCGTGGCAATGAGACCCGTTTGACGGAATGTTCACGTGAGGCTACCTATCCGACGAATTGTACCGAGCAGAATCAAAATGTGGCAGTGGTGCGATGCGTGCCACAAAGTGCTGACTTGGCTTTGGGCTTGCGAGACATTGAATTATCGGCGCGGCTCGATCTGGCGCCGATGACGCGACTCACTTGCGCGATGGAGGAGAATTGTGTTGCCGCTGAAGCATATATAATACGGCGCACGCAACCGAATGCGGTGCGCAATTTATTGCGTTTCACAACCAAAGCAGAAAATGTGGGCGATGCCGATTTCAGTCCTTATTCCAATTACAGGGATTGGGAATGGCACCAGTGCCATCAACATTATCACAGCATGAACGTATTCGCCACCTTCGATATATACGATTTGAACTATAGAAAAGTGGCACAGGGACACAAGGCCTCATTCTGTTTGATGGACACGAGTTGTGCACCAGGCATTAGTCCGAGATACACGTGCGGCAATGAGACACAAGGTAAGTGGGCGGAAGGTAAATATTTCCTTTTTTGTTTGTGTGTATAATTATCGTTACTTAATAGGCATTTCGGTTGGCTGTGCCGATTCGTATACTTCTTATTTGGACTGTCAATGGGTCGATGTGACGGGCTTGCCGACGAATCAAACTTATATTCTTCGTATTGCCCTTAATCCGGAGTATAAAATCGGTGAACGATCTTTTGAGAATAATGGTGCTGAGTGTACTGTGCATTACACGGGCGAAATAGCTACAACAAGGGTTACAAATTGTCGTCGCACAGGAGTGTGGTTTAATGCTTGATCGCTTATATTTTTTTGAAACACATTTTAAGCATGTAATTGAATTAAAATTAAAATAAAAACCGTTGAATTCCCGATCAGGGTATGGAACCTGAATTTAATTCCACAAATATCATGGGGTCTCAATAACATTTTTTGCAAAAGCATTGAAAGCGTGGGTTGGTCTATTACTCGTTTTCGATGCCATCTAAATGTGGGTATAACAACATGCTATTTTGAAGTAATCGAAATAAAAAGGAAAGGGGTTAAGGCGGATTCATCGTTTTGGTTCAGAACTGTTTTTTTGTTGGTTCCGACAACCGCATGAAGAAAAGTTCAGACCTAGGACGATGAATTCGCCTTGAGTGAGTTTTTTTTTGACATCCGCGGTAAATTCTACAAAATATAAGAGTTTGTGATGTTCCGATACCAGTACTTAGAAATACATATATATGGCTATCGAGTATCTACAATGTGCAAGTATTTGTTGCCGTAGTTATAAAAAAAATTGATGATCAGACATTCCAAGTAACCCCATTTCCAAATAGAAGGATCTGAAAGGTAATTTTTCAGCCAGAAGTTTCCTTTCGTTGTTGCGTCGTCAGTTCCTTGCGAACGACTATTTTCTAAGAAAAAAATCGGCCATTGACCTTAAAATTTTTCATCTGAGTACCTTTAAATATATGTAAGTAGAATCGAGCATTTTGTACCGTTGCTTTGAGTAGCATTAATCAGTTTAGAATTCGAGTACAAAGTCGGATCGGACGAACAATACTTCTGATATGGGAAGGACGTAACAAAAACAAGACAAATGAGGCTTTTCATCTGCATTATGTCGTTACTGAGTTCGGATCTTTGCGTCGTTGTTGTCGTAGCAGCATTAGTCAATCCTGGCTCTGCTTTTAGCAGTTGCCTACTAACATGTTTTCCTCGATAATATCCAATACTTGTAAATATTTACATTCCAGTCAGCTTTTGATCTTCACAAGGCATCAGAAGGCCACTTTCTGCAAAATTCTTCCTTGATATTTATTTAATAAAAGCACCGAACCACGTTTTGAAGATTGTTATCCGTGTGCCTTCTGTGCTGAAAATTCAACTGCATGAAAAACAACTTAAATTGACAACAGACAGATACCATCTATGAAAAGCTACCTAACCTGAAAACGTGTGTAAATTTGTGGACATCAGCTCGTCGCACTAACAAAACTTAAAACGAAGTATAAAACTTATAAAGACGTGATATACAGGGCTTGGTACAAAAATTAGAATGCCTGTCGTTCACCTGTCACGAAAATGTCGATGCTGTTGAACTAAAAAGTGAAAACCCTAGGGCATTCGCGGGAACTATTCCAGAGAAGCTTCATGATATTGGCCGTGCAGGTAGACAACAAACATTTTGGTTGCAGAACGATTAGAAAACGATTCGAATTCTAATGGGTTTCTCTAAGGTAGAAGGTTAGAAGAAGATTAGGGAAATTGTCGAGAATTATAGCATGCTCCACAAAAAGGGTATTTAGTTGTCGATATCTAGAAAAAGGTTAGACAATAATAATACTATTTTTGGGCTTATACTTCTGCTAAGTGGACGAATGGATAAGGATTGAGCCAAGAGCTTGTGTGTGCAAATCCAATTTTTGGCAGCCAATGTCAGTTACGCGGTTTTGCGCGGAATGACGATACGCGGTTTTGTACTTTAAACGACGATATGTATGTATGTAATCGTATACTAATACTGAATTCTAATCGGTTTCTAATTCATTCTCTAAACCAATTCTAACTATGTGTGAAGCCCCCTTTTAAAAGACCCAAACCCACAAGCAGTTGCAGAGTCACTTGAGAATGCTCCGTGTGGCACGTTAAATAATTTATAACATCTTTGCACCCCTTCTAGGAAGAAAATGAATTACATACATATAGAGTAGCTCGTTTCAAATTTATCATTATTTATTTCCATACTAAATTCTTCGCACATCTTACAATGCTTCTTATTTCAGGCTTGTCATATTACTAAATATGCTGGCTTAGTTCTTTTTTGTTTTATTACTGATAATTTTTAAGTTATTCAGCTCTTATCCAACCTTAAAATATGCATATATGTATATATATATGTGCGATTTATTTATTTATTCAGTATAATGCGCCTAATTGAACATAACGGGTAATACAACAGCCATTTTAGGGCCTCAATCAAGCTATGCGCAAATGATAGCATTCATAGCCCCTTCGTGGATTTAGTCTAAGTACTCATTATTCACAAATTAATCAATGACATGCAATTTCATATAGGCGGCATACACGGTGCGTCTGACTCGCGAGTCGGTTTGGATGTGTTTGTGAAAATAAATATGTGTAAGTTACACCGACATGACTCTGAATGATTCAACTGTATGCAGTCGAAAGGCGAGTCAACACGTACACGGTTGACTCGCGAGTCAGACGCACCGTATATGTTACCAATTATAAGTACATATGTATGTATAAATTGAATTCAAATTTAACATTTCAGTTACCTAACCCCTTAACGTTTATCATTAAGCGTTGGAAAAATTCCATGCAAGTTTTTTTAAAAATAATTGAGAGGGTTAAAATGTTCCACAAAACGTTAGGCGGGATATATTTGTAAACTATAGGCCTTTAACTAAATTTGGGATAGTAGTTTTATGAAGGTACAAATCGATTTTTTTTTTTTTTGAAAAAGATCCTGCCAAACGCGAATGAAGAAGTTTTATAATATCAGTCATCGATTCGCCATTTCTCTGCTTGTTATATTTGAGTTCCGTTATCTAGCAACGATGAACGATAGCGAATTTGTTTGTACCTCATTGGATTCGTTCGTTTCGCTAACTGTTGGTGAATCGATGGCTAATGTTTAACTTTAGTTTTTGGAAAAAAAGATCACGTCAACAATTTCTGAATCGTAAAGCTTAATATGCCACGCACATAGTTTGAAAATTTGTGCAATAGTTAAAAACATTGAACTTTCGTAAAAATTTCGAGTTTTCATTCAATTTTAGTACAACAATTATATGTTCGACTTTACATTTGAATAACTTTTGGGGAACGAATTTATGGATAAATCAAAAATATCCCACCTTTAGTTCATACACTTTGAAATTAATATGCTTCAAAAGTGTATGCATTAAAAGTGTGAAATGTATGAATTAAAGGTAGGCAGGGTAGTTTATTTATATAGATACGTGCACTTAAAAAGAAATTATAAAAATTCAAAATTTAAAAAATTAATTGCTATGTTATTTATACAGAAAATAGAAATTGGCGTTGAGCGACCTCTAATTCCATAAATTAAACGTTTAACACGGAAATTTTGCGTAAATGTCACTTTCAAATAGCCGCTAATATAAAGTGGTTAAAATGGTTATCCTCCGAGTGTATTTCTGCCTTGGAAAAGTTTCTCATAAAAATCATTTGGCACCTCCATTTTTGTTATATTATCAGGACGCACACCACAAATTGGAGGAGTGGTGCTGAATCAAAATCCGGGGTCATAAATTTTCTGGCGGCTCATGTTTCTGAGATATTTTAACCTAAAAATGCATAAACAAGATTTTGGTCTATATTTGATTTATTAAAAAAAAAAACATGCAAAACAGCGTAAATTACAACAAGTCTTCTTTCGAAAGCAGTTGAGTCTGCATTATCTTTTTTCTTCATTGAGTTATTGGATTACAAAAATTTTCTTACTGTGTAAATCTTTAATCGATATAAATCTTGAGCAGTTTCATGCAGTTAGAAAATTTTAAAATTCAATAGCTGGAATAAACTCATTAAAGGTTTTTTTGCAATTTTCGCAAAATTGCAATTTCAATTAAAAATTAATGTTAAAAATGTATTTTGAATATTTTTGTATTTATTTTTTAACCTAAAAATAAACACAACAAAGTTATCAACTCATATAAAAATATGCAAAAAATCGCTTTATTGCCAGTTTTTCATTAGTTAATTTAATTATTAAATACTTTTTTTTTAATAATAGTTAAATTAAAATTAAATGTAAAATCAATCATAATACACTATATGTGCGCACGTACGCACATGCATGTATTTAAAAATATAAATATCTACGTATACATAAATGCACAATTAAAGTTATGTAAAACAATTATTTAAACAATAAAATATGTATGTAGGGTTTTATAATAACTTAAATGTAGGTTAAATATGTATGTGTATATGTATGTATGTATGTACAAAAATGTAACAACAAATCGAAGTATGTATGTATAGTAACGATAGCAATGAAAAAGTCTATTGAAATGATACCTTTTTACTCATTTTACTAGTTCTTTCAGCTTAACAATAAACTAAGCAAAAATAAAAATAAAATCGCACAGAACAATTAAGAAAAATACACTCAAGTGTACTTTACTTTATCGAAGTTTTTTATATGGATTCGAATAAGTTCCATTTTTTTAATGTTTAGCACACATTGCAAATAATTTATTTAATTTCGAATAACACATAGAACTTAAATCAGATAAAGTTAAAACATTGCAATTGTTTTGTGAAAATATACAAATATATATGTACATATTGCACGTTTAATAAAATAGAGATGTAAGTCAAAATTTGCGTTTTTGGAGATTTCCTCATACAAGTAATAAGTATTTGCATCATTTTTGTGCTGAACGCTTATTATGACGCAAGGAAAAATATTTTTATTTTAAAATTTCCAATGTTAATTAAATTTTTTTCAATTTGTTTTAAGCACCGAGAGCGAATACGTTTTCGATGTTCGCATTATGAGAGTAAAAGATGTAAATGAAAATGCTACACGTTCAATATTTATTGTCGGTATTGCGTATTGGATCACGACCCATCAATACTGCATGCGACACCGTTAATAAATATCGCGATACTTGGATCACGTCAATAAATACTGACCGTGAGACTGGGCCCATAAGGAGAATATGTTCAGCCTGGCAGATGACTAAACTTATACATATCGCACGTTTAAATAATATACAGAACTATTTCAAAATTTAAATTTTGTGGAAAAACGCAATCAAAGTTTGAAATATTCATACAGTTGATATACCAAAAGACAGATGGAAAGGCACATATTTTCGCCATTTTTGGGAAGTTTAGTCTTCTGTTAGGATGAACATACCTTAATACGCAGAGGTCTTAACCAACAGTTTTTTCGAAACAGCATTTTTTACAGAATTTAGTAGGATATATTAAAATACACCTTCACTAAAATGTGTTAGTCCAAAAACAACGGACTCTTGCTTCTCCTGTAAAATACATAATTTGCTGGTCGGGCCCTTATTCTCCTTATCAAGCTTTTTAATTATATGATCAAATTCCCAAAAACCTAAAGAAGATTATTGCAATTTTAGTAAAAAAATTTATTAATTAATTAATTTTTATTTTTTGAGCATATTGAACCCTGATTATATATTTGAATTATATTTCTATATTATTAAACGTGCGATATATTATGTATGTATATGTCTATTTGTATTTGATAATTTTTAAATTCACATTGTAATAACATATTTTATTGCACTGAATATGAAAAAATAGTTATAGATTTCCAAAATTGTAAATGTTTGCATTTAAATAAATTTCTTTCTAGGATATAATGGATGCAAAAAAGAAAGAACACTTTTTCGGTGAAAAACATATGAATTTTGTATAGAATTTTTACAGAAAAGAAGGATTAAAATAAGATTTATGCATATTCGGAACTCAGGTATCTGTGCAATTTAATAGCAGGGAAAACTCCAAAAAATTATCGCAAAGTAAAAAAAAATACCCATTATTGCCATTAAAATTAAATTAAATTATTTAATATGATTGAAATAGATACACATATAAAAGTTTGCTTCATTTTGCTCATCTATGTATGTATACATATATATATATTCCTATCAGTGTTTTATGCATAAAGTGATGCACATTTGAATGCATTATTTTAATCCTAACAATGGCCCCAGTTTGTGTCTGATCGAATACATCTGTGTTGGTATGGAAAAGTAGCTTATGTCGAAAGGCTGGCGTTAGTTTAATGCGGCATTGCCTTTATTCTTTTTGTTTTTTTTTTATGAGACTTAATAAGAATATTGACTTGCTAATATCGGAACTATTTCTTGCATGTTTATTTCCCAAAAAATTGTTCAACGACTCAGCGCCAGTGAGTCACTCGCAATCATGCTGCGAATGCCGATTTATACTAAAGCCAGCCTTTCGACATAAGCTACTTTTCCATACGAACACAGAAATATACGCCCCTATTCCGATTGTCGGAACGACAGTCGTCCGTCGAAATTTAAGATTTTCATTGTGTTATGAGACAACCAATGACATAATCTACTTCACATTTTTATTACAGGTGATCATTCGTATACATACTAAGTTCTTGTACACAGGAAAGCGTTTCCTTCTTATGTTGGTATACAATAAATAATAAATTGTTTTGCGGTTTTGCTTTATAGATGTATAATGGTAGTAGTAGTATGTATTTAAAAAAAAAAAAAAAAAAATAATAATATTTTTTTTTGTTAAGTATTTGGCTTAGCTTCTCCTCCAACTTTTGGTGTGGCATTCGAAAATAAATGACAGATAGCACCACAGAATAACAGGATCAACTTTTATTTTTGTTTCAGTCGAACTTTGCGCAGACATGCCAACGAATCTGGATTTCTCCCCAACTGGTAGAACGCAATTCTAACCATTTACTTAGCCCTACATAAATCTGTTAAGCTATTAATTAGTCATTGTGGCCGAGCAATGAAGAACATGCCCATGAAAAAGAGTTTCGATGGTGTCGTAGATTAGCACAACTGTGAGGCCCACGCTATCGGAACGCGCCAGATTAAATCCTGACCAAGCACTTCCACCACAGAGTATTCCGTAAAACTTTTTTGGATGTTTTTTTTTTTGCTTTTACAACTACATATATGTATAACGCACATGGCACGGACAGGGCTGCCAACTATCCTTAGCTAAGAGGTGCCATATTGTGGATAAAAAAGTGCCAAATAGAAATAAATAATAAAGGTGCAATGTTTTTACGCGCAAGTAGATTATTTATGTTTTTCCCATGAATCAGTAAAATTCGAACCACAAAAGTGGAAAACTAAAATAGAGTACAACAGTGGAAAAAACTTTAGAAACTACAAAATCATAGTTGATGAAAAAGTAGTTCACCCGATGCATTTCACAAAAATCTATTGAAATATTACTGTCTTTCCAAAGTGCAGTTTGGCACGTTGTGCCAAATTGAAAAATGTTGGCACCACCTGAATAAAGTAAGGACCAGAAATGGCACTGTTTGAGCCAAATTGGTAGGCCTGGGTAAGGGCACACCTATCTAAAGGGTGTGTTGGATTTGCTGGGTTTGCGTAATAAATCATTTGCTTGTAATTTGATAAATAAACATTTTGCCCGAAAAACCATACATATGCGAGTATACTACATATATTGCACGTTTAATAATATAGAGATGTAATTCAAAACCTACTTTTTTGGAGATTTCAATATAAAATTAAAAAGGCGAATATGCTAAGCCTAACAGATGACTAAACTTCAGAAAAATGGCAAATATATGTTCTTTCCATCTGGATTTTGGTATACCATTTATATGAACTGATCAAACTTTGATTGCGTTTCCCACAAATTTAAAATTTTTAAATAATTCTGTATACTATTAAACGTGCGATATATATATAGTGCTTATCACAAGTAGACTCCACCGCCATATTGACAAATTCTGACTATTACTTTTTTAATATTTGATTTTAATTATTCTACCCATAAAAATAAAGCTTATTCTTTAACAAAAACCGTATAAATCGAAGTTTCAAACATTAGGCAAAAATTAAAAAAAAGTAACAAGCTTTCGAAAATTTCGAGCTTTTTAATTAGATTTCTTATTTATTGTTGATTTAAAATATGGACCCATTTCCTCTATATAAAAAAAAAAATCGTGGAATAAAAAGCTCGAAATTTTATGAAACTTGGATATACATATATACGATTTCTTAAAGAATAAACTATGTTTTCAATAAAAAATAACTAAAATTAAATATGTTGGTGGTGTAAAATTGTGATAAGCACTATATCCATATATATGTAATAGGGATGTTGCGAATATTTGCATTCGCATTCGTTATGCGAATGATTCGCATCATTTTACACATTCGCATGCGAACGTGTACATGGATAGAGATTCCACTCTAATGTTGTTGAGTTGAAATGCCTCTAAGTCTGTCTAACCAGGGTGCGGCAGTAAACGGATTTTAGCTTCAGGCATTAAACGGTTAAGTATTATATCACGCAACATTGATGGCCCTTCAACAAGTACTGCTAAAAGTCTTACAAGTAACCTAGAAATAATTTTAGATTCTTCCAGTGAAAGCGAAGGCTCGGATTTAGAACCTGGAGACATTAAAATATGTGAAATTAAAGCTCAATTGACTGCTTATCTGAAAGCAAAATTAGCTTATCTCGGAGAAAATCCTCCCGATTGGTGGAAAACTAAAATACGAAAAATTGACAGATCTGGCCCGCAAATGCTTATTAGAGCGCTCCACCCGCCAGCGTTCCAAGTGAGCAATTGTTCAGTGCAGCAAAATTACTTTTTTTGAAATATAATATGCCCCTTTTCAACTTTGACTGCACTGTATAGGTTAAGCACTCGTTCAATGTTCTAATAATTTACAAAATTTTTATGTAATAAAAACGATGACTTTAGTTGATTATACCTTTTTTAATGTTATTCCTAGCATTCGAATTCGCACATTCGCATTCCGAAAATTCGTATTCGCATTCGCATTCGCGAATGTGAAAAATATGACATTCGAAACATCCCTAGTATGTAAGTATGTGGCTTTAAAAATTAAACACCAAATTAGTTTATATCGTTTTGAAAATTTCAACTAACTTTCTTTTTCAATCTTATCTTTTTGTTTTTAACTACTAAAGTTCGACTATTTTTTCGGAAACTTTTCTGTTAATGATACTTTATTTTTAAACTCGTTTTTTTTTTTTTTAATTATGTACCCACGCTACCATATGGCTTGTAAGTCTCAGAGCTACTACTATTAGTTATGCTGAGATTAATAAAAAAAATCGACTCACTGGCGAAACTGGCCCACAATCAGCGAGAATATATGCATGCGTATTTTTTCTTATGTACTGTATCTTACGATATTTGAATTTTTTGGTATTTTTTCTCCTTGGCGCCCACATTTACCACACTTGGAACATAATTAATTGTCTTATATGTACCTACATACATATTTCCTTTTGCTTGTTTATATACATACATATGTATGTATGTATGTATATCATTGACATGTACTTGTTTATGTATTATATAAGATTCTGTATATAATTCGAACTGTAAAAAAGGAAACATTTACAAAAAACATTAATATTGTAAATCGATAGTTGTGAGCTGAGTTTCTTTTTCTTTAGCTTTGAGATTATTACATATATCGCTTTTTATTTAACTTTTTGTTGTTGGCATAGTCTTTTGGGTGTATTTGTTTTTTGTTTTAAATTCTATTATATTTTTATAGCTTGAATTTTATTATTAAAGTAATATTTATGTACGCAATTCTGCTGCTAATATTACACCGAATTTCTAAAAGTGAAATTTCCAGGCATCGGCGAGTTTTATTGCCAAACTACAGTAGATGAAAGTGTGACCAACTTGCGCAACTTACTTGGAAAGTAGCAACACGCCGTGACTGCACATATTCACCATTACTAGGTGCACTATATTAGCACTTTTATATAATTGTTAATTGTTTACTTGTTTGCACATTTTTAATTATTCGTTTTTGCACATTACAAAAAATTTACAATCAAAATACATACAACTACAATTAGATACTTTCAAATGTGTTTTTTTTTTCTTAATTTGTTAGATCTCTAGCGCTTATAAGCGTAGCTTATAGGCAATGTAACGCTTTTGTATTTTTTTAGTTTATCATTCTCTTGTGCTTTGCGTCTTATTACAAAAAATTACCCTTAAAAACATAATTAAATTTAATTTATATGTACGTATGTATATTAGTAATGTTTGTGTGTCGTTTGCTGCATACGTTCGTGCGTTTTTATGTGTATGCTTAATTATTATTATGTATTAATGTATGTATTAATTACTATATGTATATGTAATATTGTAGTCTGGCATCCAAATGTCGGAAACGGAAACATCCAAACGCACAATGGTTGTTCATATGCAACTTTCTGCGTATTCGTATTTTTGTATGTGTGCACCATTTTAATTAATGTATTTGTTTTCAGTTTCTTAGATGCGCATTGATGCATTTGATTATCTATTCTACTTATCTCTATTCTATCAGCTTTCAACCGTAGTCGAGGAAACGCTGTGACTAGTGGTTAGTAAGTGTTCGGGAATGGGTATTGGCTGGGTGCGCAGCGGTTGCTTCTTCTGTAATGAAAAAGGCAAAATAATTCGATAAAAAGGTTGAATTGATAGCGCTTTAAAAATTTGAAAATTGGCCTGTTATATCTACAAACCTTTCTTCTAAAAGGAAAACAGCCAGCTTTTTCCGGCACCGGCGCCGCATTGATCAACAAATCTGGCGTTGGACTGTCATCGACGCCGAATACGTTCAGTTCGCGAAAGCATTCTGTTTCCATCATTTCGTTTTGCCATGAAATCGACACGGAGCCAGTATTGAATTTACTATAAAAATTCGTATCGGAATCGTCAATATTAACACCCTTGACGGTAGAGAATTGTTCAATGTCGAGTACATCCTTGGCGTAGACGGCATGAGGCTAAAGGATAAACAGTGGAAAATACGAATATTTTATTTAGAAACTAAAATGTATAAGTTTCTATCTATATTTCTATCTATCTATCTATTCTATTTAATTTATATTTTTCGCAATTTTTTGCAAAAATCAGCAAATAACCGTTATTATTGGGCCGATATATTTTCAATAAAGAATTATGGTTAAATTTTAACTTTTACTTTTACGGTCAAATATGTTATATTTTCTTTCAAATATAAAAGTAAAGATTTGATTTTTATTTTTGTGGTCAAATATAAAAGTTGAAATATGACTTAGTTTTTCGGTC
>NW_023458558.1:24288252-24316655 GCF_013731165.1 Rhagoletis pomonella
GGAGTTTGACTTTTTCTAATTTTGGGCAATTCACTAATACTCGTATTACAAAAAAAAAAGGTTTTGTTTACAAATAGCCTAAATTTGTATGCCACTGAACTATTTCTTTAATTTACATGAAACATTTCGCAAACATGAACCCCCTCGATTTTAAATAGTCCACGTTAGAGAGCGTCCACTGCATACACCTCGTGCCATAATTATAAGCGCACCACATATTGACCAGTTTTAACAATTTATTTGTTTCTTATTTAATTTTACTGTTTTTTTAATAAAAATATAATTTATGTTTTAACAAAAAACTGTACAAAATCGAAGTTTTAAACTTCAGCAAACTTTCGTAAAAATTTTGAGCTTATTAATAAGATTTCTTGTACAGATTTTGAGTAAATCATTAAAATTTAGTGTAATAAAATGCAAGTTGGAAGTAGCTAGGACTAACCGTTGATTTTTGGAATTTTCTTTTGTGACCGTGTTGTGTATTTTCGCCATACAAAGTATGTTCGACATAATTAATACATACATATGTATATGGTGCGATTGTAATTACGGCATGGGATGTACGTATGTAATTCAGAGTGTATGTATAAAATAATCGATTCCAATCGACTATGAAAGCATTTCAGGAATGTAAAGACATTCTTTGGCGCCCTGTTTAAATAGCTAAGTCTTAAACGGAATTACGTGAAATCTACTAAAGAGCAATCACTACAACTAGTTAGTATAATTACATCCTGAACCTTGCAAATGTATAAAATAAATGCTTTAAAGAAATTAACTAATTTAGGTTCGAGATAAAGTAGATGTTTTTCGCGAAACAAAAGACAAGAAGCGATTAATGAAAGCCTTTTCTTTTCATATATTATTCCGTAACAAAAGCTGTGACGGGAATTTATCACTCATATAGAATAGAGTCGTTAGTCACACCAGTACTTAAGATAGTTACTAGGTCACTTCCTACGACAGCCGGTTCTACGTACCGAAATGACTCGGGTTTTACCCGACCTAGGGCTGTTGTTTCGGCAATCTAATACCGTTTAGGTCGGCGAAATCCATCAAACGTTGTTCGAAGGGCCAGAAATTTACACCTGCTGCGTATGCCAGAGACGACTGGATACAAACTCCACCTCGGTCAGGTGCAATGCTTGTGACGGGTGGAGCCATCTCCGCACCTGCTCGGCCCTACGTACGCACCGGCAATGGACCACGTCGTTCGTGGCCCCATGCTGTGCGAATCGGACCGCCTCCCCGGCGAACCGCCACCCGCCCGTGCTGCACAGAACCCACACACCCACACCCGTGTCGTCGCCTGGGACTAGCAGGACGCTGTGGATGAAGTTACAGACCTGCCAGAATACGGCACTTCAGACAGCGACCGGATGCCTTCTGATGTCGCACCAACACCACCTTCAAGACGAGGCCCAGATGCTCCCAATCAAGGAGCACACCACGATGCTCTGCAAGCAGTTTCTTGTGGGGAGCCACAGGCGTGGTCAACCAAAAAAAACAGCTGCTGGCAGAAGAGCCCTCGCCAACGCACGCCAGGAGGCATCTCTACGAACTGACGGACGAAGTCCAGAGGTTCATTAAACCCGTCAGCTTATCGACAGGCGCTGTAGACTGTGAATGCCGTTCTAGGCACACATCCACCTGACGTGGACGGGACAGAACTTAGTCTGCCTTGGGAGACCCGCTCCACAATAGCCTAACTTCGCTCTGGCTATTGCAGCAGGCTAAACTCATACCTGAGCAGAATTAATGAGAAAGTGCCCAACCAATGCCCGACATGTGGAGAGTCGCCGCATGCCTCACGGCATCTCTTCACATGCCCCGAGAACCCAAACCTAGCTAACGCCCCTGTCCTTATGGACAGACCGTCGAAGACGCGCACTTCCTGGGCCTCCCCTTAGCTGAAACGGACGACAACGTTGACGGATGAACCGACCCGAGCGGGATTTAGTAGCCGCTACAACAACAACAACATACTTACAAGGTTTTTATCTTTTACTTACATCTGGTGCGAATGGAGGCTTCACCATGCCAGCTTCTAACCGTTTCCAGTTGATGCAGTTAAAGAATGGATGTAATTTCACCTCACGCGCACCATATCGTCCATTACGACAGCCAAGTCGCACTTTTATGGATTTCGCAAGCAATTGCTGGCATAATGACTTTGCCTCATCGCTAAATTTGCTTGAATACTTTTCAGGATCCTCCTGCGAAAAAGAAATTCAGAAATCAACATATTAATTGAAAATTCCAAAAAAAAATACAGCATTTTTCATTTTTTTTTTTTTTGTAAATAATATTCCAAAGACTCCATAGGACCACTTACCTTCACACGCCTATCAACTTCTTCGCGTTTCACTTTTTCCTTGCGCATACGAAAAGGTGCCTGACCCTCGATCATTTCGTATAATAAACAACCGAAACTAAACCAGTCCGGCGAGAATGAGTATTTTTCATTGTCGATCACTTCAGGTGCCATGTAACCTTCACAATGAAATGTTAGTTAGAAATGAAAAAATTTATAGAAGATCCAATTCTAGCACTAACCTACGGTACCGACACGCCCGCGCACCATTTCACCTTCCGGTATTTCAACGGCTAAACCTAAATCTGATATTCGCACATGGCCATGATCGTCCAGCAATATATTTTCTGGTTTACAATCTCTATACACAATACCCTGTTGGTGTAGATGTTCGAGTCCGCACACCACTTCGGCTGCGTAAAATCGTGCTCGCACCATTTCGAAACCCGGATCACCGCCCATATTATAGATATGGAATTTTAAGTCACCACCTGCGGAATATTAAAAAAAAAAAGTTTCAAACTTGTAGTAAAAGAATGTAGTAAATAAAGGTGTCTGTTAAACTAAAACTCGTTTAAACGATTTGTCACACAGTACCGTAGAGAGGACCTTGTATTCAATATTACGAAGGTTTGTTGCGCTATAATTGACACAAACAGCAGGAGCTCTCTTTTTTGTGGACTTGAGCAATGACAATGGAGTCTTTGAAAGCTCCGTTTTGTACTTCTGCGAAAAGCTCCGTTCATATAATAGCCCATCCAAAAAAGTAGGGTTGTTGACTAAGCTTTCGAATAACTCTCGGCTATAAGCCCTTAGGAAAGGTTGTGAATACTAATTAGACTTCGAAAACTTTACTGGAACCATAAATATTTACTTTTACAAGGTTTTTTACATTATAATGAACAAAGCCCTAGTAAAAACTTCCTCGAATAATTTTCATCATAAAAACAAAAAAAAAATACATATTAATGCAAATTTACCAGATTTTAGAGCTTGAAAAAAGTTCACGTTTTTTAGCCATATAAGTAACCGACACCCCGGAAGTAAAAAAATTAAATACAAACAAACACACAAAAGCATATTTTTATGTCTCTATTCGCAAAAGTAAACATTATACTTAAAAATAAATGAAGAAGAACAATGAAATTTGATTCAAGCGAAGCAAATTAGTGCGAAAGGACCCGAAAATTACAAAAACATAATCAGCCTCATTGCGTAAGCCGTAAATCAGGCTAAATTGTACGACTCGACAACATTGGCATTGTCTACTGTCGTGCCAAAATAAGTAAACGACGAAAATCGTCGAAAATTATACAGTGCTGCCAAGTTTTCCGGTTTTCATACACTAGTCGAGTGGAAATTTTAGGCACTGACGTGAAATTTTCGATACGATTCGACTCTCGAAAAACGAGTATACATTTTAGGCAATGACGTGAAATTTTCGATACGATTCGACTCTCGAAAAACGACCTGCATTCGACACGACTCTGTCAAGAATAACATTTTCGCTAATTTACTTTCATATAAACTTTTAACGGTGTCAAATGATTTAATTTTTGCTTTACATGGTACGTATTCCAAAAAATTTCAGGAGGTGCTTTAAACCCCAAAGAACCCGCTGTAAGCGCCAATGTAATACCAAAGTATAGCCAATAATGTTAAACCTTAATAACCATAAAATGGAAGCGTTCTTTTGTTATGCAATTTTATTTTTTATTTTTTATTTATTTTATTTTATTTTTTTCAAGAAACTCAACTTACCGTTCATAATCGTTAGCACTAAGCAGAGCGCATCTTTGGTCTCATACGCATATGCCAAGTTCACAACAAAGCGGGAATTTATTTTTTGCAAAATCTGTTTTTCTATCAGCACCATCGATTCGCCTTTACGTTTTTTTATGCGCTTCTTTTCGAGTTTTTTGCAAGCGTACATTTTACCAGTGGCACGTACCTGTAAAATGACGAAAAAGTATCATGACTTGTACTTTTGTAAATACATATACAGTGACGAGCAAAACTGTAACATGGTGTGACACTTTTTAATTCAGCCATCGCTATATTTCCAAGTTCTAAAGACTTTCATCCTTTTGTTGTATATTGTTGTTGGTACATCCCTGCTCCCTCTCTCATAACGATTTGAAGTCAATACAACAACAATAAAAAAACTAGCAGACACAAATGTAAATTAAGGCAGATGTTACAGTTTTGCACTCACTCTCAGTTTTGCATTTGACAGTTATCTTTTACTTAGTTGGAAGTCAGATGACTTTTTTCTATATCGTAATTTATTGAAGAAGTGATCACCAGTAAATAACATAGTTAATCAAGAACCATAAATGTAAATAATAGATTTACTGCGGAAAGGCGGGACCGCATGAAAAGTGGCAAACAATTTTGGAATTTGCTACTTAAAAATGTTAAGTCTTAGAAAAAATATAGCCTAAAGTGTTCCCAAGGACAAAGGAAGTCTGTTAAAAAATATTACGGTACGATATCTTGTGAACTTAGAAGCAAGTAGCGATGCAGCCACTATTACAGAAGCGCTTAAGGTATTAAACTTTAATGCAAATCAATAGACAGCGAGGCGAAGAATTGCCAACTTGAGCGCAAACGCATCATAAAGAAGAAAAAAGCAAATTTGATCATAATACATGTGCGAGTGTGGCAGCATTTCGCAGCATCGCACGAAAACCGAACCGTTGCCTATTGGGATATGTTAGGCCGTTCAGAATGCAATAAAAATAAAATTTTTAAGTTTCAATTGAAGGTTATTTGGTCTGACAAAACTAAATTAATCGCTTTCAATCAGATGACCGAGCATGGTATTGGATCAAAGACCCAAATTAAGCCCAAGCGCATCATGTACTGCAAACTGTGAATCACAGTGGTAGGATCTTAATTGTTTGGGGTTGTATTTCAAAAATTTTGTTGGTCCGTTGGTACGCATTATGCGTGAGGAACAGTATCTGTTCATATTTCAACAAAATTTGCAAGATGTAGTCGAAAAAATGAGAGTTTCTGCTGAAAAATCACCCAAAACACACTGCACATATTCGCAAAGACTGGATACAAAAGGGAAAATTTGCTAATTTCAAATGACCTCCACAAACCGCGGACATGAATCTCATCGAGAATTTGCGAAATCAACTAAAAGCACAGCTTAATAAGTATCAAAGTCCGTAAAATCGAGTACATGAGCTGTGAAAGCAAACTAAGGATATACCTCCACAATTTTTACAAAGATACAAATAAGGTATGCCAAATCACATCCAGGAACTGAAACAGGCAAAAGACTACTGAACTTTGTGTTATTAGTGCTTTTTTTCCGTGAAAATTGTTAAAAAGCTCTTAAAAGTATATGAGTGCAAAACTGTAACATCTGCCTTAATTTACATTTGTGTCTGCTGGTTTTTTTATTGTTGTTGTATTGACTTCAAATCATTATGAGAGAGAGAGTAGGGTTGTACCAACAAGAATATACAGCAAAAGTATGAAAGTCGTTAGAACTTGGAAATATAGCGGTGGCTGAAACAAAAAGTGTTAAACCATGTTACAGTTCTGCTCGTCACTGTACATAGATGCATGCCATTTTATGTATTCGAAAAATATGAATGCCATAAAAATGTGTAGCAAGTACTTCTGAATAAGCATACATTTGCATATTTTACGCTTTCCCCGGTTTATGTATTGTGCGCTTTTGCTTTATATATATGTTTTTTTTTTGTATTTACCTGACATGCACAGACCTCGCCGAAGCCACCTTTGCCCAGTACGCGGTACATACGAAACGTTTTGTAGGTGATGGGTTGCGCCTCCAGCCATTTCCATTGCAAATATCTGTGTAACGAAAGGTGAAAATGGATTTGTTAAACATTGCAATCACACAACCGTTCATTTCTTGCAACAAAATATTCTATGCACACGAATAACTACACTGGTCTACAAATTTCAACTTTTTTTCTGCGAATAAGACGGGACCTGGTGTTTCTGAACGGATTTTTCGTGCTGAACACGAATCCGGGGTCAAAAATGTCCCATCACGTCACGTTTTCGAGAAAAAAGGGGTTGAAACCCCTAAAAACAGCGTTTTTGGCCATTTTCGAAAAATTATAGAGCTGAACCCTGACGTGGTACAAATTTTGCATATATCAGAAATTAAAGGCTAAACCGTGCCCTTTCGAATGAGCCCTATGCCGAATTGATCGCGTGCACCCTTAAAGCAGGGGGTGTATTTGTGTTTAGGGGTGCAGGAAAAATTGATCACAGAAAGAATTTAATCTTAAACGATCATAGAAAATTAATAATGCCAAGGTTTTAACTATATTAAAAGTCGCTGATTACGAATCTGCAGTTAGATTTTAAAAATTTAAGATGACGGGTCGAATATGGTGGATATAAAAATTGGACTCCTAGACACAAATACACCCCCTGATCTAAGGGTGCATGCGATTAATTCGGCATAGGGCTCATTCGAAAGGGCACGATTTAGCCTTTAATTTCTGACATATACAAAGTTTGTAGCACGTCAGGGTTCAGCTCTACAATTTTTCAAAAATGGCCAAAAACGCTGTTTTTAGGGGTTTCAACCCCTTTTTTTCTCGAAAACGTGACGTGATGGGAAGTTTTGGACCCCAGATTCGTGTTCAGCACGAAAAATCCGTTCGGAAACACCAGGTCCCGTCTTATTCGCAAAACCCTTGTAGACCAGTGCTATTTGTACTATTCAAATGTTGAACAAATAAAGTTTACATACACAATTGCAAATGACAATATTATTGAATTTAGAGAGTCTTCGTTGAAATTCTCGCGGCCCTATACTTTAACATGAATGAGTCTACTATCGGTTTTGGAAAATATAATTTTTATTATATTAAGCAAATTTATTTTATACATTATTTTTAAATTGAAAATGGAATCCTCCTTGGTTTTTTTTTGCTGGCTCATCTAGCACTTGCTGAGGATTAACTTCCAGATCCCTATGCACATTTAGGAGCGCCAACCCAACCAATCTCTCCTGCCCAATGCTACTACGCAAATAAGTCTCCAACCTAAACAGTTTACTGCTTGTTTTCACACAAAAATACTACAGTGGTGGGAAAATAAATAGGGACTCGACATTTTAACAAATTTTTCCTATTTTTCGTTTGTTTATTTAATATTTTTACTTTTTTTTTATAACAGTAACGCTCATTATCTAACAAAAACTATATAAAGTCACATTTCAAACTTTGTGCAAAAACTATGAAAATTCTGCAAAATTGCTACTAAATTTTCAACCTTTTAATCAGATCTTTTAGAATTTTGTTGATTTTTGAAAAGTTTTATTTTGAATATATTACGCACTTTTTCCATACAAAAAAAAAATTGTCGAACACACTGGGCCGTATGAATAAAAATAAGCATTTGCTTTTTCTTAAAATTTCAGATCTTTTACTCAATTTATTCAAACAAAATTGAAGTAAAAGGTATGAAATTTTAAGAAAAAGCAATTGCATAGTTTTTATTCATACGGCCCACTGTGTATGGAAAAAAATGCGTTAAAAAAAATTGCCAAAAATCAACCTGATTTAAACTTACACTTTATTTTACTAAAATTTAATGGTTGATTGCTATTTAATTCTATTGAAAAAAAAGTGCAATTAAATATAACTGCAACACTTACCGATGGAAATACATTGAAGTCTCGAATTCTCGAAATGGTTCACCAGCTAGAAAGGCTTTCACCGCAGTCACACATGGTTCGAAGAGCTCCTTGTTGCCGCTAGTGATTTTGTCCCGTACGCGCGCAATGAGATCATCGTTGAGCACATCCAGCACTAGTTCGTCGCGGTTGAATAAATTCAGTTTTTTACCGCCCGCAGTATACAGGCAATTGCTTTCCTTATCACCACCACCTCCACCGTTGTCGTCACAGCCGCCTCCTCCGCCACTCCCTTCACCGCTTCCACCACCAACTGTATCGCCGGCATCCACACCACTATCACCGCCACCAGAGCCACCGGCATCATTACATTGTATCGCAGTGTCATCCCGCTGTTGCTGGTTTTGTTGCTGCTGCTGCTGCTGCTGCTGCTGCTGTAGATGATCGTTGCCATTGTGTTCGTCCCCATTGTGACGTTCGTATATTTTGTGATTGTTGCTGCTGCTCTTGTTGGCGGTGGTATTGTTGCAATTTTCAGTCTCTGCTGCAGTGTTACTTTCAACGGTGGAATTGGTGATATTGGCATCATTGACATCATTCTCATCGCCGATATCACAAATGCCATTATTCAACGCCGTAGGCGTGTCAATGGCCAAAAAGCGCCGACCAATGTCGACAGCAATGGATATACGATTCTCATCGTATTCCACGTCATATCTAAATTTCGAAGTTGAAGATAGCAAAAAAGATATTCTAATAATATGTATTGACATAATGACATCAATTGCAAGGCAAATACAAGTACTCACCGCTGCACTTCATCCAGGAAGGAAATGTACCTAAAATAAATGGGCCGCTTGCTTTCACAAAACTGTCTAAACAATATACGGCCAATGGGTTGTTGGTCTATCACGTAACCATAGCTTATATCTGGAAGAAACACAGAAACAACAGAAAAATGTTAATATGTACTTACTCAAATTTCACGAAACAAGGCAAGACAAGGCCTTTCACTCGATTTGTTCAAATAAATTTAAGTGCAATTTTAAGGAAAAGCAATTGCTTAGTCCCTATGTCCCAGGACCCATATTAGGGTAATTTCGTATTGATCAGATATATAGGTTAGTTCTCTCCCTCAGTCTTCCAGAAGTTGAGATCTAACCGGGGTAGAAGAGAGTGCCTCAACGGCAATTTTTTGGTCAAGGGGATTTTTTCGTCAAGAGATTTCGCATTAAATTTAAATGGTTGTAAATAAAAAAAGCAAAAACTATATGCATTTATTGTAAAATATACTAAAATAGGCAAAAGCAGGTATTTTTTGAAAAATAATGCATTTACTGCAAAATATGCACTAACGATTGAATGCCATTTTAAAGGAAATTCACGATTCTTAAAGTTAACTTAACCATTTCCATTTGAAGGTGCCCAATAAAAACATTCATTTGCATGAGATTCCAAGCCCTATACACTATTATAATATCGAAAGTTAAGTCTCTCTTATGGGAAACATAAAATTCGAAAAAAAACTGGAACGCCGCCCGTTCGGTGGGTTAAAAAGAAATTAAAAAGAAAGATGTTAAGCAGAGAATATATCAAATTTAAAAAATCACATTAAAGTGAAAGTTCTCCAAGCGGATCAAGTCTACGTTTGTATATTTATGTACACACATACATGGCGGCCGCCTATTTGGTAATATCACTGACATTTTGTTTAGAACTTTTTGCCTTTCAGTGCATTTATTTAAACGAAATAAAATTCTTCTTACCTAATTTGTCTCTGAGGTGTATACACTGCGATATGTGTGGAAATTGTAGAATTTTGCGCCATTTTTTGCTTTTGCCTTTGTTGCTGTCGGAACCACCTGAAATCACAGAAAGCAGATATAACATAAAATTAGAAATTTATGAATTTAAGTATGTAAATGCGTATAAGTTTACAAGAATGGCAAATGCATGTACCGAAATATATTCATACATAAGTCTGTGATGAAAATATGTACATACATATGCATGTACGTTTGCATTTTTATACTTTCATGATACCTATAGGTCTTTGTGTAATAAAGCTGGTCAACAGTGAGCTATGACAACTTTGATGAAAGTCTCTTTAAACATATGTACATATATGTATATGTATTTCTCAAGCATCATCATTTGTATATAACCGAGCTGTCAATGGGCAGCCGTATAATTCCCCACTCCTACCTTATCTTTGACGTATGTCGAAGAGAACATAGTTCTTTTTATGATATTGTTTTGTTTTCTGCAGTTTAAATAGCTGCATTTGTTTCTTCTGGATTATAATTTTAAACCACATTTTCGTGATTTGCTTCTGATGTTATATTCTTTTGAATACTCTCTCTCTCTCTATCAATCTCTTCAATCTCTATACTGCCGTACAGATTTAAAATGTGTGGGTATCTGCATTTTTCTTCAAAAATGAGTTATTTACATCGTTGAATTCGTCTTGAAAATACGAATTTATACATGCGAAAATAGTTGTCAAATTATAAATAATGATAAAGTTATTGAAGCTCGAGAAACCCTGATGTAAAACGTGGTATCTGCAAAAATTTTCCAGTAACTACACTCTTTCCAGTAATTCAGTCGGAATTGTAGCTTGCATACTGATCAAAAACAACGTCTCTAACACTGCTGTATGCAGATACGTCGTTATTAAAAAGTATTCTTGGTCTTTTGAGGCCAACGAACGTTTTTTAGAACAACGTACATAAGTAAATACCCACGTTGTTTGACAAAATAAATTACAAATATTTCTTTTTTTATTGAGCATATGAGTCGATATATATCAAACCTGCTTAAGTCCATCATAAGACAATTTTGGGAAAATGTGTTTTTTTTTTCTTTCTTGCTGTCTATTTCGAATAGCTTTTGCAACACTCTAAAAATTTTTTAAAAATGCCGTATGGACTTAGTTTTGAAGCAAAATTTCTTAAGGTGGACTTAGGGAGGTTTGATATCGATGGCTGAGTGGAAGATCGACCTATCTCGGCAGCCAGTTCGAAAACGCACTATCTCAAAAAACTTTTCAAGAACGCCCTATTTCAGAATTCGTTTCAAAAACGCCCCATCTCAGCTGCCGATTCAAAAACGCCCTATATCAGCATATTTTCAATACATTTTGAAGTGAGATAGGGCGTTTTTGAACCGAATTTTGAGATAGGGTGTTTTTCAATTAAATTCTGAAATAGGGCATTCTTGAAAAGTTTTTTGAGATAGAGCGTTTTCGAACTAGCTGCCGAGATAGGTCGATCTTCCACTCAGCCATCGATATATTATCGAACCATGTGTCACAATCTATGTACAGTAGCAGAACACAATATGACTGACCGGAATGGACTTAAATAATTCTGATTTACACTTATGGTGCACAGCAAGAACCTCTGCTCGTTCAGCCGCTGCCATACATACAAATTTATTCTCAAATGTTCAACTTGAATCACATTTGTTACAATCGGCTTATTGACCATGAAAAAATCAAACCATAACTTGGTTGAAAAAACCATTGTGCTTTTGGTTCAGTGTATCAAAGCCGATTTATTTGAAAAATTCATGAGGAAACAAATTTATTTACGTTTATCAATATATCAATAAATTTTCAACAAACTATCCGAACTGAAACTAGCCATCTGGTTTTGTCAACTTGTTTTCCAACTTTTGAATTAAGACGATGGAAAAAACTATGAATAAAAGCCTTGAATGTACTAAAGATGCACTCGACGTGAGTTGATAAAATTGGCGCCCAATTTAAATATGGAACGTCTAAAACTTTCATATTATCAGAAATAAGGGCTTTTTACTCGCCAAAGGTAGAAAAGGCAAAAAAAGGCAAATATCTTAAAAAAGGCAACATCACATTTGTATATATGGAATCAGGGAAAGCTAAATCATGGACATCCTTAATTAAATATACTCTATCTATTTAGCAGAACAAATGCCAATTTCCATAAAATCCGTTCCGTCCGGTTATAAGTTTATTACAACCAGTTCGGTACTAGTACAAGGATAAAACTGTGTCTGGCTATCAACTTTAAATATGTGAGTACGAGAATGCGTTTGTGTTCATCCATACTACATATGTACGTATAGAAAATTTTCGCAATATATGCCAAGTTCTTTTTTTTTGCATAGAAATATCGTTTATACTACAACAAAAAAAAAACATAAAAATATAACGTCTAAACTTTGTGCAAAACTGCATACAGATTTGCAACTCCAGAGAGATTTTGCGTACATATGCAGTTTTGTAGCCCTTCTAATTTTAGCAAGTGCAAGTTTCAAGTTTACAAAAAAATCGCGTTGAATTTTGGTAAATTTTTTGCTGATAGTGTCTTCCATATAAAAAAAATTTTCGAAGATACTTTGCATGGATAAACTGCGTAATAAAACTCTCTAAAAAATTTAATTAACAAGTGGCAATTTTATTGAACTTTCTTAAGCTTTTGCACGTAGTCGTTTTATTATTATTTTTTTTTGTTATAGTTTAAACTATATTTTAAAAAAAGTTTGCGAAAGGAAATTAGAATAAAAAACTTGTCACAAATTAAAAAAAAATTCTCTCTACGAAGACTTTATTTTTACGTAAGTACAAAGAGAAGACATAAAATAACAGCAGCAAAATGAACCCATTAAAATGCACGCACACATCACCCATTCGTGTCGGCATACATTATATATGCATATTCGCACTGGTGTTTAAGCCGTCCTAAGGCCACCTTTTAACGGTTATTGCAATGCTCTTAGCGTTGACAAACATCGCTGAAGTTGTGTTAGGAAAATGTGACAGTTGCACAGCAGCTGGTAATGGAAATACTTACAAATGTGTAAATGTTTTTGATGCACAGTGTTACCTTGATTATCTGTGATCGATCGATCGATCGAGAACTCCCGATTAACTGGAGAAAGGCTATAGAAAAAACTCGCAAGTTTTTTTTTTTAAGTAAAAATTCCGCTTATTCGAAATTTTGATTAATATATATGTACATATCGTTACCTTAATTCGCAAAGGCCCTAACCAACAAATTTTTTATTTTACAGGAGAAACAAAAAACATTTTAAAAATACTATCAAAAATAGGTAGGGCTTTTTAAAAAGTGACATGCGAGTTTTTTGGTACTGGCACTTTAGAATTTTTATTGAAGGCGTGTTTTAAAACATCCTTCCAAAATCTGTGAAAAACGTAGTCTCGAAACCAGTGTTGGTTATTTATATTCGTTTTACAGTTTATAAAAATCAAACCAAAATTTTTTTAAATAAAAATTTCTATTTTACATGTGCACTAAAATAAATAAAATAAGTCAAGGTTTTTGTTAGAGCATTAGGCATTTGGGATATTTGGCATTCCCCTAATTTTCTTCAAGATCATTTCTTTAGAAACTTCTAGAGATTTTTTCTGTTTTATTCTAATGGCTGCATAGAAGGTACTGAAATAGCAGATGAGACTGCTAAGAATGCCACCAGGTACAACGAAATAGGTCGATAATATGATTAGGCAGCTCAGGCCTAGCTGGAATAAGTTAACCACTTGCAAAACTGCAAAAATTATGTGCGAAAACGGCGGAAGCAACTATACTCGCTTCTTGTTACGGCTATCAAAGGAAGACTGCAGAGTTATTACCGGATTGCTTACGGGGTATATCCTAGTGGCTGCTCATGCCCTAAAAATGTGTATCACTAGCGTGTACAGGTGCAGGAAATGTCGTGAGCGGGAGACCAGGGAAACCTTGGAGCACCTCTTCTGCCGATGTCCTGCACTGTAAATAACACGAATAAAATGCTTGGGAGCCTACCAATTCGAGAAGTTAGAGGACATCTCAAAATTAGGGCTGAAATTTTTACTTAAATTCGTAAAAAACGTTGACATCCTTTGTGATGTCTACTTTAACGCGTAAAAACGAGCTCCAACTAGCAAAGCTAAGGCCCTACCGGTATATGTGCGGCTCAATGCCGGCCAGATTAACCTAACCTAACCTAAATCCTAACTTTCCTTTCTATGTAAATATGAAAACACTCGAAAATCCATAAAAGAACTGCAATTGTGCATGTATTTGTATGAGTGATAAATATAATTTACTTTTAAGACCAGTATACTTATTTTTAACCCATTACTTAGTTAATTGAGAAAATTCGATTATTCGGAATGATTCCGATGCTGATCATCCTGATAAACTAGTGAGTACTGTATTTTAAATTTCTAAGAGAATCCTACTGATTTAATATTCCAGCGTGTTTATCAAGGAAAACATTTAACACAGCTGTGATATTGAGCAATGTGTGCACAAGGCAAATAGGTTAATAAAAAAATGGGCCATTTCCAGTACATATGTACATGCATACATAAATGAACAATGTGCAGTTAAGCGTACGTGCCCTTATCGAAGTATCAGAAAATGTGCCAAATTAAATTCTAAATTGGCAACTAAGGGCTGGTACCTCTTTGCATGGGCGTGCGCTTGTGTGGTGGTTTGGATGAAACCAGAGCCGGCTTTAGGGCGGGGCGAGAGGGGCGGTTACCCTGGGCGCCAAATTGATGGGGGCGCAAAATTCTGGAATGACATTTAATTGCGTAAAATTTTCGAATGTGAACTTTCTTTATCGACGGGTGGGGGAATGACTAATCTTCTACTCGAAACTCTAGAAAACAACAAAAAGGAAATCAAGCCGGGGTCCTCGAGCTAAATGCCAGAGAGAGAGAGAGAGAGAGATTTCTACAATGGGGATGGCATTCCTTGAATTTGGTAAAGGGCGTTGCTGCCTCTTCATCCAGAACATGCACCACGCTTTTTGGTGCACTACACCGCATCTACCCAGAGATGGACCATTTTCAAAAATCATGAATCATGAAAAATCTCACCGTTAAACCATTATGCACAACTCGTTGGCAAAACAGACTGGACATGGTTTAAGTCATTAAATATCAGGCGAAAGAAATTCGTGCCTGGGCAACGGAATACCTTTTTCTTTTTTAAATGAATTTTCATGTTTTATTGTTTCAAAAATACAATTTTTTTAAATTCATTTATTATTTAGAAACTTGTTTAATTAATTTTTTCTTTTTTTTTGTACTAAAATTTTTAGTTTTGATTGCATTATTATTATTTTTTCGGTTAGTTTTTAGAAAACTTATTGCTTAAAGATAAATAGAATAACGCGAAGACTTTAGATGCTTTAATTAGTTTTTCGAAATACAGAAAAAAGCTTTCAAGTTAGCTTCCAGAATGGAGTCGTATTAGTCTCTTAGTATTAGTAGTTCTGCTTGTCTTTTTGCAAACAGTTTCTTAAAATTAAATTAAATTAAAAAACTTAATTTCTTTTTAAAAATAGTAAAATCTACAAATCAAAAGATAATTAAAAATTAAAACAATTAAATAAAATAAGCTTCTAAAAGTTTAACAAGAGCAAGTAATTTTTAAACAAAACCGACTTTAAACAAAACCGACTTCAATTCCTATATCGAAGTTTAAGATTATCGTCAACTTCTTTAAGATCCAATGATCGGATCTAAACCAAATTAGTATGGGACCACCTTTGAGGTCACTGCTTTCCTTAAAAAAAAAAAGCATTATAGAAATCGGTTAACGTGGTTCAAAGTTATGCGTTAACATAGGTGTTTGCAGGACCTCCTATGTCTTCAGTAAAGCAGCATTCAGTTTATATCACTCTTGCTGGTCACTAGTTAAGAGAGCTAACATTCGTCTGAAAAGATAACCTGAACCAACTTTTTATAGTAACTTTTAAGATAAAATAACCATTTCAAGAACGTACAGACTTCCAGTCAGTTGCCATTATTTTCTATAGTGGTGAGCAGCAAGCACACAATTCTTGCTTTTATAAAATTTGTTTTGCTCAGATATATGTAAAATGACTATGACAACAACGCCTGTATGCGCCTTGCATTCAACTATTAATGTTATTCTTTGCATAAATTTTTCCGTCACTTAACAGCTCACCATTGACATTCACCTCATACCTACCTAAACAAGTAGTTTGTTTTTACGACACTCAGCAACCATCGATTCAACTGGTTGCAGGTCAGCGGATTTTTGAGTGCCACTCAGTAAAGTTTTTCTAAAAGCGCATTAAAGCATTAAAATGTTTTTATTCCCGCTAGGCTAGTTTTCTGTATTTTAGCATTAACCTTTCGCTTCTTTCTCTATTAAATTGTAGAGTGAGGGTTTTTTCACGCCCATTCATCTATATTCGAGTATGTATGCATGTACATCGAAAGTTTTCCACAAATGCGTTAGTACCATCTACATATACACAGATTATGCACAGGATGTGCAATGGGTGTGCCATTGGGTGCATTTAGGGTTCGAAATTTCAGACTTTGATATCGATACTGGCATCGAGCTCATGGTATCGATACTCTAAAAGTATCAGTGTCCACACTACTCAGTCAGTATGGGACTCATTGAAATACGTTGTTTGGGATACTAAAATAATTTTATTCTTCAATCGTATATCTAGTTATTTCCTGAAATTAAAACAATAGAAATTTAAAACATTTGATTTTATTTCATTGCAGAACTTACTTTCACGTTTGAAGTAATTTTAACGTTAAATGTACATATTTATACATACAGTGCCGGACAAAAATATTGGCACTGAGAACTTTTCGCAATATATGCAAAGTTTTTTATTCTAATTTATTTTTAATATTTTTTAATAAAAATATAGTTCGTACTTCACCAAAAACATAAAAACAAAATCTCTAAACTTTGTGCAAAACTCAGGAAAATTCAATAAATTTGCATACTAATTTTCAACTTTTTATTCAGATTTTTTAGAGAAATTCTAAGTATGTAGTTTTATAGCCCAACTAATTTTAGTATACCAAAGTGCAAGTTTGAAGTATCTGAAAAATTGCGTTGATTTTGGGACATGTTTTTAGTAGAAGGTGTTGCTCATTTTCTCCATACAAAAAATAATTGTCGAACATACTTTGTACGGAAGAACCTGACTGAAAAAAAATTGCCAAAAATCAATGCGATTTTTTAGCACCTTCAAGCTTGCACTTTGTTATACTAAAATTAGTTGAGCTATAAAACTACATACTTAGAATTTTTCTAAAAAATCTGAATAGAAAGTTGCAAATAAGTATGCAAATTTATTAAATTGAATTTTCCTGAGTATTGCACAAAATTTAGAGATTTAGTTTTTATGTTTTTTGTTGTAGGACGCACTATATATTTATAAAAAATTATCGAAAATAAATTAGAATAAAAAACTTTTCAGATATTGCGAAAAATTCTCTGTGCCAATACTTTTGTCCGGCACTGTATATATATATACTTTCAGGAATTCCAAATTATATTAGGATTTTTTGTAAACTTTTTGGGTATGCATTTTTGTAGCCTATTCAAGTTTAGTATAATAATGTAAGCTCTTTAAACCACGTAATTTTTCTTTATGAATAAGGCCATTAAACTTTAACTTACATATTTGGTTTATTTTATGCAACAGACTACACGAAATTTCAGTTTATTTTAAGTGATGGACAAAATTGAATGATATTAGTAATCCAAATAAGCAAAGAAAATTGTGTTGCCAATGGAAGAAAAAATTAAAAAAGTGTATTTTTTAAAAAGTTTTCGATACTACGAGTACTTTGTAAAATATCGAGTAAAACAACCAAATTAGGTATCGAGTATTAAAGTACTCATTTTTATACCCTCAGTATCGATGCTTACTCATCGATCGATAGTATCGTTCGAACCCTAGGTGCATTCCCCACACGCCATTATAGGGAATTTACATGAGGCGATTTTTCAGGCGGTTAGTTTTAGTTTAAAGCAACAATCGCCTGGTAAACGGCCTTTCAACTAATCGCTTTCAATGAAGTTTGTCGGCTGCATACTTTCGTTCAACTTTTGATTCAACTAATCGCCTGTGAAAGTTGAATCATGTAAATTCCCTATTAGGAAATTAAGAGTTACGCTAAATTAATTGCTAAATGTAAAAAAATATAGATTGCACTAAATAGTGGATATCAAAAAAAAAAAAACAAAAAAAGACTACATGCATGCAGGGTGGTAAGTTTATCTTTATATAATTTTCTAACGACAATTTTCCCGATAAAGACACTTTTATTAAGACACATTTGCGCTGGGTAATGCGTAGACCATGGTATGCTACAGCGCGTTAGAATGTCCTATTAAAGCCATAACTTATCTTATAAGTGCATATGAAAGAGAAGCTCATATCTGAATACAAAAAATTCCAAACAAGCATTGGCATTGATTTGTGATAATCTTAACTTTCCCCTATGAAAGAGTCGCCCGCAAATCTGAAATTACATTAAATAAATTGTGTAACACAGTTTCAGCTTAACACCCACCATCTGACAAAGAAATTTACGAGTTGTTTTAACGTTCTTGTAACTACGTAAGTATGTATGTATGTATGTAATATGTGATGGCGACAAATCCGTCGTATGCAAAAGTATTTTTATGCTCATATTTTGGTACATATTTCCATGACATAAATAAATGCAAGCTTGGCTGACGCAGGATTAGACTAAACCGTCGTGTGTACCCACACAAACCGCTTTATATCCATATGTACATATAAATGCATACCTTACCACACCGCCACACATTCCATACAAACAAAAACTGGTTCGGCTCTATTCATTGTCATGCATGATGAGTATCCCCGGGATGCCCTCTAAATCTGCAGTGTCCTGTTACATACGTACATACATACCTGTAAGTAGTCGTAAGTTTCACTTTTGGGAGGCTGGAGTCTTGAAATCTCTTCTTGTTATACCCCGCCAGTAAGCAATTAAGGTCCCTGAATGTGTTCCTCTTATTTGCGAACTCTTCCTTATAAGTAGGCATTTTAGCGTTTTGATATAGTGATTGATTGAAATGGATCGCAGAAGACGAAGTTTGAATACACAAAATAAACCAAAACATGTGACAAGTGAGTCAGCGAATTGCTGTGGGAGGGGTGAAGAGTGAAACTGGGAAGTAATACTCGACAAAGTAAAGAAAATGAAGTTTCTAGCGACTGCGTTTCTAGTTTTCTCGGCCGACTACCCGCCAAAATTTTACTCTCCCGTCACGTCGTATTTGACCATCCGTCCTACACCGGAAAGAAGTGCACGTACCAAGTTTCGTTAAGATATCTCAATTTTGACTCGAGTTATCGTGTGCACAGACAGACGGACGGACGGACGGACGGACGGATGGACGGACAGACAGTCACCGCTTAATCGATTTCTCTTTTCATTCTGATTATTTATGTATACATTTGTCTATATCCATATCGATTCGTTTTGCCTGTTACAAATAACCGTTATGCGAACCAAGTTATAAAATACCCTTGTGTACAAGTGCGCTCGAGTATAAAAATCTGCAACATAGCCGTTGTTGCACTCATTCGGTTTCATTGCAATTTTTTACACTCATATTTTTTGGCATGTCACGCACGTTACTCACACTGCCAAGTAAATGTTTTCGTACGCGCTATGTATCTATGCGTTTAAATATTATGTATATATGTATGTATGTATGTATACCTGCATATAATTTAGTGTTCCTGCAGTCTAGTAGATCAACTGGCAGAACTCGACTAATTCCTTAACTACTTAGTTTGGGGTGATGAGATGGCCTAGCACTTCGACAATTTCGATTACGTTGGGAGTGTTGAAGAGTTTTAAAACTAAATGAATTAAGATATTCTGAGTTATCCTAAGTTTCGACCGGCAAACAATTCACCCCAAAAATTTTTCATCCGCCCATAGTAAATACATGGAAACCAAAAGTGAAAAATGAAACTCATAATAAGGCTGATTGTGCAATATTTCGACTGAAATTTATAACTTACTTGAAAAGAAAAATCAATAAAAAGTTTAAAACGATGAAATGAGATGATATTAAACAAGTAAGAAAGTCTAAGTTCGGGCGGAGCCGAACATTAAATACCCGGCGCAAATATTAAATATATGTTTTCCACCTTTCCGAAAGCTACCGCTACATGATAAGCCGGGGTGTATACATTTTAAGTAAATTAGCGTCCTTAAATTTCGAAATATTGAAATTTCAAGCATTTTTGAAATTTACCGTTATATGAAAAGCGGCCTCAATTTTAGTCCGATTTCAACAATTTTCAACGGTTTGCTTTTATGTGGCAAGCACAATAACCATACCGAGCTTGGTACAAATTGCTAGAACGGCTAGCGAGGTACATATCACAAGTGGGCGGTGCTACGCCCATTTTCCAAAATTTTGTCATAAACGTATTTCTTGGTAAAGAATTGTTGCAACCATCAATTTTGAATAAATTAGCTTCAATATTTACTGATTTATCGAAGATTTTGTATTTCTCGAAATTACCGTTATATGGGATGTGGGCGTGGTTATTGTCCGATTTTAGAAATTTTCGGCCATTTGGCATGTTGTACCAGGACCAACAACTGTGCCAAGTTTGGAAGAAATTGGTGTAGCGGTTACCAAGATATACACATGTAACCATAAGTGGGCGTGGCTACGCCCATTTGCCAAAATTTTGTAATATTCTTATTTTCCGTCTAAAACTTATTATAAATGTCAATTTTGAGTGAATAATCTCCAGTAGTTACTAAAATATCGCAGTTTTCGTATTTCTGAAAATTACCGTTATATGGGAAGTAGGCGTGGTTATTGAGCGATTTTAAAAATTTTCGGCCATTTGGTATGTTATGCGAAGTCCAACAACTGTGCCAAGTTTGGAAGAAATTGATGCAGCGGTTACCAAGATATACACATGTAACCATAAGTGGGCGTGGCTACGCCCATTTTCCAAAAATTTACAATATTCTTATTTTTCGTCTAAAAATTATTGTAAATATCAATTTTGAGTGAATTATCTTCAGTAGTTACTAAAATATCGCAGTTTTCGTATTTCTGGAAATTACCGTTATATGGGAAGTGGGCGTGGTTAAAGTCCGATTTCGCCCATTTTCAATACCAACCTACCTTGGATGAAGGGAAACCTACATACCAAATTTCGTTGAGATATCTCAATTTTTGCTCGAGTTATCGTGTACACGGACAGACGGACAGACGGACAGACGGACAGACGGACAGACGGACAGACGGACGGACAGACAGACATGGCTTAATCGATTTCTTTTTTCATCCTGATCATTTATGTATACATTTGTCTATATCTATCTCGATTCGTTTTGGCTGTTACAAACAACCGTTATGTGAACAAAATTAATATACCCTTGTGCACAAGTGCGCTCGGGTATAAATATATACATAGGTATGCTTGTATATGCGGGTACATATGTATGTCTTTTTATAAAAAAATAATTATAATTAGAAAGTTTAATTAAAAAATAACAATAAAATTAAATGAAACTAAATATATAGATATTTCTCGCTTATCGAGGATTCAAATCGCGGTAGTTTGGCCTATTCACGGAGAAGTGCTTGTTTGAGATCCTAGATACTCTGGTATTTTTTTAGAGGTAACATTGCTCATGAAAATACCGTACACACAAATACAGTTTGGAACGTTCGGTCTGAGTCCATATTGATTGCCGCGTGCTTTGTGTGGCGGTGCTAAGACCTGTTGGAATGTTCAAGATCTACCACTGAAATATTTCGTCTGCCCAAATCTGCCTCAACAAATTCGCGATATTTGTACCTGCGCTTTTATTTTGACGTTATGGTAAAAAAAGGGCGGCAAATGTCCCTCAGCCCCAAAACATCACCGTCAGTGGTGCCTGATTTCTTGTGGCCATTTGCATTTTCAACTGACCTTTTTGGAATTTAAATTCGGTTCTAAAAAAACTAGAGCTTATTCAGGACTGGGCCCCGAACTACAGCAGAGCCACTTGCGGGCATCGTGCAATAGTTTCTTTGACCGGTTGAAAGCCGTAATTCAGGTCGCTGATCAAGTTGTTTCAAGAGAATTCATTTGTCAAAGCTTTTTGTTGAATTCAATAAAATTCATTCATAAATAAAGACAATGTGAGATTTTTATTTGGTAACAGTTCAATTTCCCCACCCTGTATTTGTTTTATTCGATGATGATGGATAGGCAGACTAATGTGTCAACTGTTATGACACCGCTAGCATTTCCACGGGTTGATGCTGATTCATGTTGAATATGCCAGTAGACGACAAACTAGTTGAGCTGCAAAGCAAACAGGTAGTAGCTTTCACGGCAGTTGTTGCTTGCAAAACTAAATGTTGCAAATATATACATATGTATGCGCATCCATCATTTACAAGCGAAGGATACCAAAATATTTCCAGCAAGTAAAATCATAGTCAGAAATCGTAAAATACAGTACGGGAATTCACAAGACGTGTTAAACGTCGTAAAATCTTAAGCTTAAAATTGCTTAATGAAAAATAACGGTTTTAGGGAGCTAATTACATTTTTTTCCGGTTAAAAACTCTTCGGTGTAGTTATAAATCCTCTAAACTATTTTAATCATTAATTTACATACAAAAATGTTAAGTTTAGGATATTACGAATCGTGAATCCCCTAAGTATAATTTTTAAATAAAAAATTGCATCCTGATTCCATGCATGGTGGTATTTCTAATCATCTGATGTTAACTTTGATTTTCTGGAATCTGGGTGTTATGGAATTGCTGCGATCTTGAAAAAAAAAGTGGCCAACGATTTTTCTATATCAGTGGGAGAGGCATTTTATGGCCTTAATTAAGCTATAAACCAACATTAGGATTAAGACGTATAACCGAATCGTCCATTTTCTCCTTGAAAAGTAAAGTTCAAATTAAAATCTAATTTCAGGGAAATGCCAAACAATATGATTAAAATACTCTCCACGGGACCCGCAGGACTCGATTCTTTTGAGGTAGTTTTGCATGACCTTTTCAAACTGTACGGGCGAAAACTCGGCGAAAACTTGCCGATTGCTGCAAGGTTGTTGTATTATTCACATAACCTCGGTCTATTCCATAGCCCTACAAAAAAGAAATTCAAGGCGTTCAATTTTAAAACCACTTTGGCCTAGCTCATTTGATATTTCTGTGTTAAATAGTTATCGTCCATAAGCAGCTGAAATTACATATATGCCAAATCCTCAGCCGTTTATTTTGAAAGTGGCATAAGTGACATTTTCAAAAAAAAAAATTGAGAATTAGAATTTAACGGTATCTGTTAATTAAAAAAAAAAAAATTTATTGAAATATTGAGAACTACTACAGTTTTGTTCGCCAGAAGTTTTACTGATGAGCGGTATAACGAAAATGTTTGATTTGATAGTGGCATAAGTCCCCCAAAAAAATAGACTTGATAATGAACATGGATTACACCGTGAAAAAATAAATTTTGCACACAAAAAATATATCGTCGTTTAAGGTATAAAACCGCGTACGTTTTTAGTTTCTTTCTCTGTCAGGCATTTTTTTAGAAGGACTTTGAAAGTTCAGACTTTAACTAATGTAATCATTGCTATAGATATATGGCCTTATTCATAAAAAATAAAGTGGTGAAGGTCTTTAAACCTACTTTATTTTTTTATGAATAAGGCCAATAGAATATGGATACCAAATAAAATAAAAAATTCTGTAGCATTGAAAAACATTCAATTTGAAAATGGCTTTTTAAAATTTTGTCCTTGAGTATATTATAGGTTAAGTATTAATATACACACGACCACATCCACGAATTTCGTCCTTCAACTTTAATAGTGTAAAAAATTAAAAACATTTAAAAGGGCATTTTCAATATCAATTCGTCCTTGTGGATCAAAAAAGTTTTATATTTTAAATTCCAAAAAACGTATCTTTTATTTGGTACCCATATTGTTAGTCGAGATGGGGGAATGTTACTCATACGCCATGTACGTATGTTATTTTTTAACTTTCCCGTGATAAATGGTAGATCAAATATGAATCCGAAATTTTGAATTTTTAATATCTGATTCCAGATTCGCGTAACCAACGACCTTAAGAACCACCGACTGTAAGGTTTTAAGCGAATCTGTGATTTAAAATTTTTTTTAGTCGTTATATAACGGATCCGATATTTTGAAATTAGAAAATCGAGCTTTAGATTCGTAACTAGCGATCTTAAAAACATTAAAATATGTCATGACCGAAATATTTTGCATCAGTTTTGTATGTAAATAAATTAATAAATATACATATTTGTGTATTGGCGAATTCAGCGTCTTTTAACTAGCACAGTAATGACGCCATTTTGAATTTTAGATTCTGCCTCTTTGCAATGGAATGGGTATTAGCTTACGGGTATTTCGACTTGGTATATGTTTAGTTTAGTTGCTTAGCATTTTGAAAAGAGCTCTGGGCCGGTTGATATGAAACGTCCCTTTATATCGGGTTCTGCTCAACGTAGAGACTTCATCTTAACGTCGTTTAAAGCTAAATAAATGGGCTTACAATTTCTATATATAAATAAGATGGTCATGATTGTCCTAAAGCTAACCTAGCTATTAAAAATTGAAGTCGAAGTCAGGGATTTAAAATCTTTGTTTAATTCTTTATAAGTAACATGTTTTTTAAAAAAAATTGGCGTGCTTAAAGAATTATTTAAATTTTTTTTTTTATAAAGCGATGGTTTATTTTGTGACAGTACAAAATTTTTTTTTAATTTTTTTTCGAAAACTTATAAGATATTTTAGTAAGGTGTAAAAATCGGGTTTTCGCAAAAATCTAGATTTTATTGCTGATTCCAATAGAACGCCTAACCACAAATAATATTTGTACGGCAAGATTTTTCTTGAAGGCGACAAACCCCTAGAAATGGGCGTGGCAATTGTGGGGCTAAAGGTAGAAAAACGCAGATTTTATTGCGGATTTCGGCGGAATGTCCCTTCGTTAAGCACATTTGCCAATACTGCAATAAACACTTTCCTACATTTTTCCTATATTAGAACTTATTATTATCTAAATAAAATTCATAAAGAATAAAAGGTCCTTGTTTTCCGTACTAATTCTGTGCCCTCATTAGGCACGTCCATTTCTTTTCCAAAATTGACAGTGTTATACGCGTGCGTAGTATATGTATGTATATGCATGTATGTTATTTGTATGTTTGTACGAATGCACGCAGTAAGAGTAAGAACGCTAATTAGGATTGTTGATTGGATATTCAATAGTTCTTCGGTTACCAGTAATGAGTAAGTAGTTAGTGAGCGCAAATGTGTATTCGAATCGATAAGCTGTGCACAAAACTTTTATGTGATATGTGATTGAAATGAGAAAAGTTCTTAATGAATGTATGTATGTATGTATGTGTTTGAGGGTGCGCGTGGGTATGTAACACGTACTTATATACAGTTGCGGTCAAAATATTAGGCGCAAAATTCAAAATGATGCTGTTGGCAACTTACTTTTTTATTTATTGTTAATAATTTTCATTTGAAATATGGGTCGATTTATATCAGATACCACATAAATAAAAGTTCCAAACCCAGCACAAAGTTCACAAAAACTAATTAAACTGGAAAAAATGTTCATCAAAATTTCGTTTTTTTTTTTTTAAATTAGATTTCCTAGAAAGATTTCGAGTGCGCATTTTTATACCCCATTAAATTTTATTATATGTAATACCGCTGTTTTTTTTTATTTTTTTCGTCGGGGTCATGCGTTCTATTAATAAAAAAATTTAAAGATATGTTGCCAACAGATTCATTTTGCGGTTCGCTGCTGTTATTTTAACCGCAACTGTACATACATACATATGTATGTATTTGAAATAAAAGTCGGTTAGGTACCTTAGATTTGACATTGTTACGAAGGGAAGAGGAAAACAGTTAAAGGGAATGTTGATGAAATACCTATGTACATTCATATGTATGTATATTGAAAGTCTTATCAAATGGCATTGACAGCAAATGTCAGTCCGGTTTAAAGTAGTGCATCTGAAAGCAGAGAATTCAGAATGAATTGAAATGAGAAAGCGTCTAAGCATATGTGACATGCCGCAGGAAATTTGCTGCAAATTGAATTGGAGATTGAAGAGAAAATTGAAATAAAGAAGTGGTCAAATATTTTTTAAATGAGCTCTTGATAGAATTTTGTATATGTTATTAAGGATCTTCACACCAATTTCGGAAGTTTCGGTAAACTGCTAATTGGTTTTGGGTAATTTTATCAGCTTAACTTTGTTAGTCTGGTAAACTAAATATATTAATCAAGAATAGTTTCGTAGCTTTTTACTCACTATTTTCCAAAACTGTACAAAATTACTTTAATTGTATATTTCTTAGAGATAACTCGATAAATTTTGTTTTGTGTCTCCGAGCTATGAAAAAGCATCTATTAAGTGCAGAGCATAAGCGTATTCAAACAAAAATCACTTTGATTCGTTGTTTTTAAGTTTGAATTTGGCAATAAATATTGAACAATTTTTAGTTGATTTTTTTTCTCAATGTACACATCTGGCATACGCTAGCGGAATCCTTGGCATACCCACTTTGATAACCCCGGCCCTAATCTATCATATATGTATGTAGTATGTACATACATATGTATGTTCCAAATTGCAGCCTACACGAATGCATAGAATTGAACGAGATTTTGGAACAGTATGACCATAACACCTGGTTTTATGCTAAGGTCTATAAAAATGTGCTTAGATATAGTCGTAATGTTTGAGCTAACCATAATAACTTAACACCAAAACAGTGATGCCAGATTGTGGGTAATTTCCCTGTTTGTGGGATACTTTGCAAGAAATATTATTAAAAGGGACATTTCGAATAAAAAAGCGATTTTCATTTCATAATAACGCGCGAAAACTCAGCAAATTTTCAACTTTTTAATCAGATTTTCTAAAATTTTTTTGAGTATGCAGATTGTAGCCCAATCAATTTTATTATAATAAAGTGCAAGTTTTTAGTAGCTAGGAATTACCGCTGATTTTTGGCAATTTTTTTTTCAAACAGTCTCTTCCATACAAAAAATGTTGTTCGAAAATACTTTATATGGAAATGGAAATGCAAAACACCTTCAACAAAAAAAAATTCTCAAAAATCAACGCGATTTTTGACTAACTCCGAACTTGCATTTTTTTACTAGAATTTAATGGGCTGCAAAAATGCATACTCAAAAAAGTTCTAAAAAATCTGATTAAAAAGTTGAAAATTTGCTGAGTTTTCGCGAGTTTTGCACAAAGTTTAGGAATTATATTTTTATGTTTTTTGTTGCTGAATCAACCATATTTTTATACAAAATTGGCAGAAAATGTTAGAATAAAAATTGTTGCATATATGTATTGTGAAAAATTTGCTGTGCCAATACTTTGTTCCGGCAGTGTATGTTTATATACATATGTATGCGAGTATGTATAGTATAGTAAGGTAACTATATATATGAATGCTAATTTCTTACTACTGAAAGATATGTTTTGAATTCTTTGGGAATTTTTGTGTGATAATTTTTTAAGATGTGGGTAATTGAGAGATTTTTTCCCCGATTTTTTTCCGAGTAATTTAGCAGAGAATGTCTGGTATCACTGCAGAAAAAGTAAGCAAATGTGTAAACTACGTTTCTATATAGCCTTTTATAAAATGTGTCATTAACGACAACCTTCAACACTTCCATTAGTTCATTATGAGAATTAGGGCAGTAACTAATAAAAATTCTATTATTATTCTACTGAAATAAATAATTCAGCAACTGCTGACCGACCACACACAAAATACACAGCCCACCCGGCAGGCAAGAAAACAATACCTATTGATGATACTCGTAAAATCCAGATTTGCAACGAGCGTATGGCTATACGTAACAAGTACTCAACGCACGTGCTGCACATAGCAATAATTTATACATATCTATAGATATTTCGATACAAACAAACACTATGTTTTTGTGCATAAATTTAGGTACATCTATTGTCAAATGATTAAAATAGAAAATAATTGCTTCTGCTGCCCATTTTGTTGATGTAATCCTCTTGACGTCGCTACTTCTAACACTCCACCAATGAACAGTCAAATAGCATTTACCAGCATTTTGATTGTTTTTCTATGGTAATTCCAGTTGCACTTTTGAATTTTCATTTGTTAGTTTTCACAGACCCCCTCTCTCCTTTCTCGTCCTCTATCTCTATTTGACGACGCTGCTAGGAAAATGCTAATTTATTTACAGCATGCAATGTAGTGCAACAGTTTGCCAGTCACTGGAATACATTACGATTTGACATTTATTCGTATATCTGTTGTATGTTTACATATAATATTTATGTATGTACATATGTCAAAGTATAAATGTCTTACTGCACAGAGCACCAATGAAAAATGTAGTACTTACAATATACTCGCATTTCGAATTGAATGCAGAGAATAAATCGAAATGAATTAATTATGGGAAAATTTCCAACGATTCAGTGATTGTGAGTTGCATGGCAATTTTCGTTCACTCAAAAATTATTCACATTTTAATGATGTGCTGGAATTTCAGTGGTTGTTGGAATAAGTGAATG
>NW_023458558.1:24316665-24351144 GCF_013731165.1 Rhagoletis pomonella
TTTTTTTTGCATTTTTGCTTCTAATTTCAGAGTAAAAACTCGTACAGCAGATTCGAAGTTTGGCTTAAAATTGTTATAACTTGGCTTGTAGGCCCTCTACAGATTTCCACCACGGTTCAAATTAAAGATCTTGAATAGCATTACAGCGTACTTGTTATTCGAGTGATATACAATTGTGAGAAGGATGAACAGCTGCATACAAATAAAAAAAATGCAATCAAATATTTATTTTTTTTTTCGATTTATGAACAGTGCAATCGTGTTTCTCGTCTCAAAATCTATAATAAAGGTGCAATACAACATACAAAATTTTTTTTTTGAACAAATCCGGTGAATTTTGCATATTTTTTTTTCGAAGTACACTTTCTTGACCAGTTTTTTTAAGGTCAAGGAGTAGTTGTGGGTCAACAGTAGTAATTTTCCATGAAAGGGAATAACATTAGCTTTAAAAATTATTTTGTTGCATGGAGTGTTCAAAAAGCACACTGTGCGACGTAAGCGGATTCGTTGTTGTTGTTGTAGTACTTAACTAATAGCATACAACTTCCCCCAAGAGTTTTTAGGGAATTATGCTGGAGTGTCGACCAGATATGAAGCTAATAGCGTTTTCTTTTCTTGAAAAAAGGCTGCACTTATTCTGCATGGTGTTAGCGCTGTCACATGTTCATGTTCTTTTCTCAGCCCTTTCACAAGGCGTCGTGTTCTTTTCTCAGCAGGTTGCGCTCTGATCCGGCGAAAGTGCTGCCTTTTCTGCCCTCAAATAAACGTGAGGCGGAGAGTTGCATGGTTGATTTTTAATTTAATCTTCTAAAAATGCAATTATTTTCCCTATCAGAAATAAGTGTTTTGCTTTAAAATTGTTAAAGACTTACAGGCCAAGTGATAGAGTAATATATTTTCTGTTTCATTCTCATATAAAGTACGCAACATTTTCTCAGGCTTCAGGGCAACGCAAAGCAAGAGTTCCCATAGAAAAGGGCAGAACTTTTTTTGAGAAAAGAAAACGCTATAAGTTGTTGCGGTTACGTAGACCCGACTGTCGTGGGAACGTAAGCGAATTGAGGTCATCGGTTTCTGAAATATGCAAAACATTATATATACTTAAGCAGAGATCACATGATTTGTACATTTGTATAAATTTGGCCATTTTTACCATTACAGGGTGGTGTTGTTTGGAAAGTTGTTATTGAGCTGAACTCATTTTCGATACAAATGTGAAGACAATACCACTCTGTGACTGCCAAATCTACAAATCGTGTGATCCCCGCTTTTTTGTATTTAACCTTTATAGTTAGATTGAATATTTTTATTCAAAAAAAGAACGTTTCAGCGCCTAAAATAAGCTTCAAAAACTAAAAAATATGCATTTTAAGATAAATAAATACTTTTTTAGTAATAAAACTGCGTTTTACTCGGAGCTAATTCGGAAACAGTTAACAATAAGATATTGTTTATCATTTTCAAACAAAAAAGATTGGCGGCGCTCTGTCAAAATAGTTTTATACATAGAAAAAGAGCGCGCCTACATCTACCGAGGTGACTGGGAACTATTTAAAAAGTGAAAATTTTTAAGTGAAAAATGGTTTACGACAGGATCCGATAATGGGACTCCTTTGTTTATAACTCCGTTTACTTTTTTAACTCTTGTAAACCAGGGCTGTTAATTTAGCTCATTTAGTGGCAGGAAATGAGAAATTGCGGGAAGCTTTTTGAGAAAATTTTTTGACGGATTTTTAGCTTTTCACCTTAACTCACTTCAACTCATCTCAACTCACGTAAAATCTTCTTCTTTATTGGCGCTGTAACCGCCTAAGCCATTTTGGCCGAGTCCAAAACAGCACGCCAGTGATTTCCCAGCAAAAACCTGCCTACTCAGTCCATTTGTTGGCAAGAAAAATTCTCCGTTGGATTTCAAGTCCGACATTCTTATTGCTGTTAATGCTGGTTCCCAAACAAACGAAGTCGTCTACTTTTTCAAACTTGTAACTGCCAACAGTGACGTGGGTGCCAACACGCGTATTCTCTGACTGTTTGTATGATGACAGCAGACACTTCTTTTTGTCTTTCACCACCAGGTCCATTCCCTTTGTCCCTCTATCTAATCCCGTGAAGGCAGAACAGATGTAGTCCTTGTTTTTAACCCACTTCCAAAAAAGGAGGAGGTTATCAGTTCGTCGGAATATTTTTATTTATTTTTTATTTTTATATATGTTACCGCATACCTTTGGACCACACGTCAACCGATTTCGATAATTTTTTTTTGCAACGGAAAGGTAGTGTCCCATACTAATTTGGTTTAGATCCGATCATTGAATCATGAAATATGTAGGGATATATATATATTTTTTAAGTCGATTTTTTTTTAATAAAAATTTCTTGTTACCGATAAAATCGATGTCGTCTGCATACGCTAGCTATTGTATGGCTATTGCCCGATTATTGAAATAACCACTGGTAGCCGATATCAATTTCAACGAGAGTCGATATAAGCACTTAATAACCTTGATAAGCAAAAGCAATTCGCTGAAAATTATTCAAATTGGACTAACATTACAACCGCTTCCCGTATAATGGTAAATTTCAGATATAGGAAAACTCCGATATTTCAATAACTGAGGAGGCTCATTTACTCTAAGTTAATACTTAAAACAATCTCTTAACAAAATAACTAAGTAGGACTGCTATAGACTTTTGGGTACTTTAGAGCAACGACGATATTTGATACTTGCGCCGGGTATATAAAATTCGGTTTCGCCTGAATTTATACTTCTTTACTTGTTTAAAGATAATTTTTGTTGCTATATATAAATTCTTTAAACTGAAAATTCATAAAGCAAATACTCTTGCCATACAAAGATCTTTGCCTTGAAGTAACTTTAGGAATTGGCGTACGAATAAAAACTATTATCCACTGCACTTTCAGCAATGTTGTAGGAAGTTAATTGCAGCTGCCTGCAAACAATTGCGTACAATTGCAACACATACAATTTCAAACATACATACATACATACATATGTATTAGCGTGGGCCAAAAATACGCTTTTTTTAGAATTTCTATTGGTAATAGCAAAAATATTATTCATAATGCTTTAAAAACGATCTGTGTGAAAGATGGCAATTTTTGGTCAATATCTTAGGCTCGCCCAAGTCCATCAAAGGTCAAGTGCAAAAAAAAATGTCTTTGCTTATTTCGATTCCCTACAAAAAAGGTCCATATACCAAATTATGTAGGACTAATACCTTCGAAAATACTTGCAATTTTACTAAAAAAAAATGTATCCATTAATTGTATTTATTAATATTTATTTTTTGAGCACATTGAACTTTGATGGACTTGGGCGAGCCTAAGATATTGACCAAAAATTGTCATCCTTCACACGCAGATTGCTTCTAGAGCATTATGAACCATATTTTTGCTATTAACAATCAAAATTCTAAAAAAGCGGATTTTCGGCCCACACTAATGTGTATACAAAAGTAATAAATTCTACGAGCCTGTTTGCTGAAGAAGGAAGTTCACCACAGGAAATGGTAATAAAGTTAAAATAACCAGTATGCCTGCGCTGCAGCTACATAAATAAAATATATTGAAACATAAAACACTAAAAATATTAAAATTCTTAGTTCCAACTAGTTAACCTAACAGGCTAATATAATGTATAAAACATATGCACATTTAGTAAGTACTTAATATGTGCATTAGGGTGGTCCAAATAAACTAACTAACTGGCCTTAAAAGGACCTATTTGCTGAGAAGAAAATTCTAACATTTGAAAACTTTTTTATTCCAATTTCAAAAGGTGTTGTCGGTGGGCATTTGAAATTTTCCATGGAAATCATATGAAATAAAATGTTGTTTTTTTCATTTAAAATGGTATAACTATTGAACCGTTTTCTAAGCATATTTTTTTAGGGCATTAAATTCTCTAAAAAATGACCCTGGTGTTAATTGTCTAGACTTAAAACTGTATCGGACTATCGGAATACGAAAGCCAAAAAAAAAAACAAATATGTAGATGCTAAATGAAAAAAAATTCACTAAAATGATACAGAATGTGTAGAAAATGATGACTATGAACTAGATTTGTCAGAGAAGAGAGAGTTTTAATCCATTTATTTATTTTTTATTGCATTTTAAAACATTAGTATTCTTTTCAATTACTAATAAAATTCAGTTTATCACAATTAGAATATTGCTGGCAATGTAACCATGTACTATTAGCATAAAAAATTGCTTTTGTTCTTCTTCTGTCGTCAAAGTTCGATTATAATTTTGTTCAACGCTATATCTCGTGCAGCAATATCATTAACATATTTAATACTCTTAATCGTCTCTAAAATAACCAAATTTTGGGTAATATTTTAGAGAATTTAAGGCCCTACAAGAATTTGCCTAGAAAAATTGTTACCTCAAACGGTTCAATCGTTATAACATTTTTAATAAAAAAAAATGTCATATAATTTACATGGAAAACTTCAAATGCCCACCGCCACCTTTTAAAATTGGAATAAAAACGTTACCAAATGTGGGAATTTTCTTCTCAGTAAATAGGTCCGTTTAAGGCCATAAATTCGTTGGGTTAGTTTATTTGGATCACCCTAATGTACGTATGTACTTGTAATTCGAAGTTGATTTATACATGGAAAGCAGAGACTCATAAAGGGTAGTGCAGCTTACAACAATGGCTGCGTAAACAATGGTAATTAACACACATAAATAATAAAAACAAACAATAAAGTAAGAGTATACCCAGTAGAAAAATCATAAATTTGTGATCCATATCCTACATACTTATGTACATTGGCATATGCTGTTTAGGACCGCTGCATAAAAGACTTAAAAATTAAATTTTTTAACTCAAAAGATTTCCTACCCTGCCACAAAATAGTTAGCCGAGTTGGAGCGTTCTTTTGCAGCTCGCTTACACAAAAGATGAGGGCTAATAAACATAGTAAATTTATTTCAACGACTTAGTTTTCATCATTACAAAATAGAAACTTGGATTTCATTTGTTCGTACCAGCATATGTTTGCATCTTCATAAAAAGGGATGCAGCAGAAGGCTTGTTTACTTTATATAGATATGAGTTTGGCGGGTTTTTCGTTCAAATACGCCTCCACTCTGCACTTCCCAGATGCTTTTTCATGGCTTGGTAATACAAAAAAAAAAAAATAAAAAATCTACTGGAATCTAACCAATAACAGCAAGCACCTCTGCAAACTCAGCTACAGCCAAAGGTATGTAAACGTACATTTCTTACAATCATTCAAACAAACTTAATTTCAAACTGAAAATACATTTCTTCGAAAATAATTTAAAATCGCTCGCACGGATGAACCGAAAAGATTGAAAAGGCGTGATACCTAATTTTTTCTTACGTCTCTCGATTTTAGAACTAGTGCGGAACTATCGAAAAAGGGATGCAGCGGGGGGAAATTGACACTTCCTAGGGCATCGCCATGTTAAATTTGTCAGTTGTTTGCATGCAAAAGACATTTATCGCGAACCGTTACTAGGTCTAAATGTACCAGTTCCGAACTAGAAATTTTCGCCACAGGGCGTATATGGAAGTGTGGGTGTATGCATTGCGAATACACATATCTACACAAAGTCGTATAAGTGAACAACGAGATGCCGTAAATTGCAATTTATTACGAACTAAACTAATAACAACAAAAGTGCCAAAGTGTTGACAACAGCGTTGAAATAAATTACATTTGCTTTACGTGCAATAAAGAGCGACCGCTATACGCTCAACTCCGGCATTGTTGGCTGGCGAACTCATTAGCTGCTTGTCTGGATGCCTTGCTGTATGAGCGGCAGATGAATATTTTCGCGACAAACGGACGACGGGTATATACTAGAGATGGGCACGGGACAAAAATTTCAATCCCGAAATTCTATTTTTAAGTCCCGAACCCCCCCCCCATTTCCCGACGTTTTTCAGAATTGCATCGCGGGTCCCGTGGGTACCGAAATCTACCAATAAGTTTAATTCACATGTCTTTAAAATTAATCATGTTCAAATTATACCAGGTATAGTGACGAGAGCGAGAAGAAAAAATATATTATTTGAAAATTTGCTTGAAAAAAATTTCATTAAGATAGCCGAATGTAATGAAAATACAAAAAATAAAGCGAGAAAACTGCTTTATTACTAAACTTGTTTTTAATTTCACCACGAAAATTAATTTTGAATAATAAGAAATCTGACATTTTGAGATTATTATTATTTTTTTCTTTGCTGTTCGTTTTCGTGCCAATAAAACATAAAAAAGTGCTTATATCATTTTTTATTTCACCACGAAAATAAATTTTAAATAATAAGAAATCTGACATTTTGAGGTTATTAATTTTATTTCTTTGCTGTTCGCTTTCGTGCAAATAAAACATAAAAAAGTGCTTATTTCATAAAACGTATTTAAGGAAGATTTTCTAAATTTGTGGAGGTTGCGGGTATTATCGGGAGTGGCGGGAAAGGTTTCGGTCCAGTCCAGTTTTTAAAGACCGTTCCGATACCACCTATTCCGGCCGTACCGTTGGTCCCGCGGTCATATATACGATATGAACATATGCATGTACATATGTACAGTGACTCAAACAAATGACGTGTTAATATTGTTTTTAAATATTCGAAATGTTTTTCGAGCAACTCGCATTGATTTTTGAGAATTTTTTCTGGCGACTGCTTTCGCGGTGTTTTTTTTTATATAACAAGTACAATTTACAAAAACTGGCGTTGGTTTTTTGAAATTTTGTTGCTAACGGTCTCCCGCATTTTATTTCATAAGAAATTCATGTTTATAAGGAAAAATGTGAAAAAAATCCGTAAAAAAAATTCAAAAGTCAGCGGTATTTTTTAGCCGTTTGAAACTTGCACTTCATAGGGTAATCTGATATTTGACCTCTACGAAACACGCCTTAACCGACTCCAATCGGGACCAAAATTTATATGTGATATCTTCGACCGACTAAAGTAGCATCGATGTAGGGGGTTGAGGCTTAGAAAGCCTCATGTAAAAATTTGATTCCAACACTTAAGGGCCACCCTAATATACATACATATATAGTGCTGCTGGTGCATGAGCACCTCATTTAATGTCCTTTCCATTAGCCGCTATGCTAGCAGCTCGCAACTAATGCAGTCATAAATACATATGTACAAAAGTAAAAAGCAAAGCTTCTGCCATAGAGAGCATCTCAATTTTTTGTTGGCTTTTTTACTTCATTAATTTCTTGTAAACTTGTGTATTTAATAGGGCTGGCACTATTCATATATTCGGATATCCGGTTAATAACCGTTCACTTAGTTATCCGGTCACAAGATTTGTACATTTTTTGTATCCAGCTGAACTCATTCTCGATACAAATTTCTAAACACCATTCTGTGAATGCCAAAATGTATAGCGTGTGAAATAAAAACTGTCCCAAATGTTTAAAGCAAGTCCTGCATATCCAGTAGGAGTAGTAGAAGGAGGATTGAAATTAAAAAATGTTCTAAATAGTTTATAGTTTTATGAATGAATCATTAATTGATCGAAATAAAGCTAATCACGTTGTAATCCAAAAAAACTAAGCGCAACAGTAATTATTTTATACGCTGTACAAATGTAAAAATCGTGTGATTCCTCTTTTAACAGCATTTGAACAGATTCGTAAAGTGGTTATCCAAATTACTGAATCTATCGAGATGTAAAATAATAGAGCACATCACACTTAAAACACAAATTGCTTTATTTTATTATTAATTTAAAGATTCGAATATTCAGATATATACACTATTCTGATATCCGTATATAAACATGCTATTCGGATATCCGAATACCAGACTTTTTTATTCAGAGCGCATACAAAAAAGTAGCATCTACATATGCAAATGCATATCGTTTTAAAAAATAAAAATTGTAGCTCGTTGAAACTCGAACCGGCGGGCTCAGATTTGCTAGGCGAATACTCCGTAGTTACGATGCAAAATAAGCCAAATGAAATATTGTTGCCTAAGTGCGTACATATCATTGAATCTTTAGGAGACAAATCCAAGAGATAGGTCACTAAAGTCTTGGCGGCGTCATATGTATGTAAGTACTACAACGTTGTAAATATACATACATACATATATGTATGTGTCGAGCACTGCTTATTTGCCTTCGTGTTTTCTTGTTTGGACACGCGCTTGCGTAGAGTAATGAAATCAGCATCTACTAATTAGCTGGCAAGTATAAGTAACATTTGGAAATTTTTTAAAAGTAATTTAGAGGTCGCGACCTGTCGATTTAGGCCAGAAAATAGTATTTTGCCGATTTATGAGTTTTTGAATGACTATTTTTGATTCGATTTCAAAGATTGAATATGATCTGAGAATAGAATATATGAGATATTCTAGAACGCCCCTAGAAATGGGCGTGGTAATCGCAGGACTAAAGCTAGCAAAGCGCAGATTTTATTGCGGATTTCGGCAGAATACCGCTTCGTTAACAATATTTGTTCCAAAACTTTTTCGATCCATATACATAGATACTTTGGCGAAAACACAATAAAGTCTAAATTTTTGAGCTTTGGTTTTAATATAGCCGCGCCTGTTTCTGGTATATTCTTTGATTGAAAAATTTGTGGAACAAATTCTGTTAACGAAGGGATATTCTGCCGAAATCCGCAATAAAAATTGTGTGTTGCTAACTTTAGTCCCACAATTGTCACGCCCATTTTTAGGGGTTATTTCCGTTCTCGAGATATTTGGAAAACTATTAAACGATTTGCATTTGTTTTTGTGCTGTAAAGTTTTTAAAAATGTATTAATCAAGCTCAAATTTCATATTTATTTATTACTTCAACTCTAAAAATTTGAAACAAATCAAATACATGAAGTGTGAACCTCGTCAGTTTTGGTATGGAACGCCCCATATATAAATTTATATATATATATATATGCATATCGGCGACAAACATAGTAAAAAGTACTTAATCTTTAATATTCATATCAAAAAATTATTAAACAAGATTTCGCCAAAGTACCATCCTTATGTATCCTCTCATCCTGTAAAATAATTAAGTTAGTGACCGTACCCCGTCCTTCCAGGGACCTTTTGGCTTTAACACTCATTATTGCTGTTTTTACTTCTGCGTGCCCCTCCCATGAGCTTCTTCCCAATACAGATGTCTACTCTGGACGTCTGTTAACAGATTCCCACTATCATCTCTGCAAGAAGCAGCACCGGTATTGAAACCATTTGCTAACAAGCAACTTAAGCACTTCGAACTGATGATTCTATCATCTTCTTATTTGGCGGTGTGACCGATTAAGCGGGGAGTGTACATAAATACTTTTTAAATCTGTGGAACTCTACTCAAAAATATTTTATCAAATACCTTCTTCTTGCTTGTAGTATGCAAATTCTTATACCCCTAACTTTAATTGTTGGTATAGTCTGCAACCTTACTCAAAAATGTGTGTCAAATACCTATCGTTGAATGCACAATTCTTCATTGATTGCTTCTATGCTCGATTTTTCTTGTTAAGTTAGGTGAATCACCGATAAAATCGTTTTTCAACACCAAACGGGTGCCAGTGAAGAAAAAGCTACATACTTATTCAAGTAAAATAAACTGAATATGAGAGCATTTAAATTAAGTTTTATTAACTTTTATCAGGCCCATATATTTGTCAATTAAAAAAAACAACTCATTGAAAATTGTTGAACTACATAAATAAATCCGTAAATGTGAAATCTGTCAATGAAAAACGTACAAACAGAAACTGAGAGTAGCGCTATCGACATTGAAATCTGAACACCCATCAGCAACGACAGTTAGCAACTGAAATTTCTAATTTCCTCCATGAGTTTAATTTTTACGACGGTTTAAGAAATTCCTCTTCACAGCTGTCACTTGCCAGCTAGAATATTTAAATACTTTGCCTTAAGGCGACATCCGCGACAACCATCTGCCAAACCAGCATTTGTTAGCGTAAATTGAATTCCGGAATAGTAATTAAATTTGCGAAAATTTATGCTAACTAATATTAATTGAAAATCCACTACCACCGCGGCAATAAAGCAAAAAAAAAAAGAATAAACAAATAAAATTAACCACGCAAAGCCGAAATGCCAAAACGGCCAACAAAAGCGCCTTTCCTGCCCCAAATCACGCATAAATCTTGCTATTTAACTGCAGCGGCAACGTGAAGGTTTGGAGGCAACCACTGATAAAATCTCAAAATGTTTGAGCATCTGCGGAGAAAAGGGCGCTTACTAAATAACGATACATACATATAACAAGTACGTTCAATAAATTTTTCTCATCAACTTGTCGTTAGCTTCGCTGAAGTGGCTTGCTGTCTCATTGCTGTTGCGCCCGAGAAATTCGGTGCTGGATAATAAATAAAAATTTGATCAACTGTAACTGGTGCGGGAGTAAATTACATGGCCTAGTAACAGCGAAGTTCGAGTGTAGCCAATTTGGCGTGCAAATATGTGTATCTCTAACAATTTATAGCCCTGTCAGATAGAGCACAACTTCGCATAAACTTCAAAGTGTAATTTCGTATGTACTTTGTATGTATTTTGTATGTACATATTCCAATACCCAGAAATTAGCAGAACTTTTAAGAACTTTGCGATCTGTTGAGTTTAGATTTTGCTTCACATTTTCTTAAGTTACATTTTAAATGCGCTGACTGGTACAAATGGTTGTGCGAAGTTATGCGAAGTATGCATAATCAGAGCTTTACGTACGTTCCGCTCAAGGATGAAACTGACAGTTGTGTAGACTGCGTGTGTTCGCATAGAGATCGCCAGATCGGCAACCTCTGCGTCGACGGAACTAACAAACGTTGGCCAACACTCAACTATTGACGCAATTAGGCCCGTCACAGCTGACAGTTGTTATATAACCTTGCGTTTATACAAGACAAGACAATTGAGAATATGTATTAGTTGCGTCCAGCAGACAAATTTCCTGTAACTGAGAGCACTTTCGTGAGAGTAAAATATGCTTACTCTCAGTCAGATGTTGCAGGATTTAGTCCGAAGTTATTCTCCCTGCAAATTTATGAAAACTGTCAAATGTAGAGCAGTGCAATTTATAAGAAATATTTTTTTAGCAGAATAGGAGCCAATTGTACCAAAGTAACGAAATATTTTATAAATTGAAATGTTGTGTGTAAGAATTTTTGCCTGAATAAATAATTTTGTAAACAAACATCTGACATTTACAGCGTGGCGACAATTAACTGTTACCCAGTTTTTTTTTTTTGAGAAATAAAAGGGTCCTTTATAGATTTTGCGAAATGGTATTTTATTGTTAATTTTCCACAGATTTTACTTTAGTTGTATTAATTAGTTTTTAAATTTGAATCCTTATTTACATTTGCCAGCAGTGTAAACTTTGAGAGAAAAGTTCATTTGGCACGCAAGTCTTTTTCAGGTGTATTTTTTCTTAGGTTTTGTATAAAAAAGACAAAAAAAAAGAAAAAACTGTATAAGGTTGGTCGAATGGCCGTCCTAGTCACCAGTTCCGAATCTATTCGATTTTTGAGTATGAGACCTAATGTTGCACAGAAAGGGGAGTATAAGGGACTAATTAGCCACGAAATTCATAATTATATTGTTTGCAACTTACATTTATTTATTTATTTTTAATAATTTATATTTAAAATATAACTCAATCTATAACAGAAACCACAAATACAAGTTTCAAAACTTGCACAAATTTCAAAAAAATGTATCAAATTTAAAAAATGTGTCATCAAAATTCCCAAATTTTTTTGTAGCCCATTCAATTTTAGTATAATAAAGTGCAAGTTTCAAGTCAGTAAAAGTTACCGTTGATCAGCTAGAATATTTTTTGTGAAGGATGTTGCGCATTTTCTTCGATATAACGTATGATCAAAATCAATTTTTATTTGAAAAAAATACGCACTAAAAAAATCAACGGTAATTTTTGGCGAATTGAAACTTGCACTCTCTAAACTAGACTTGAATGGGCTACAAAAATGCATACAAGAAAACTTTCTAAATACTCTGATTAATAATTTTGAAATTTTGATGAACATTTTTTTAAGTTTAAGATTAATTTTTTTGAAATTGGTTGCAATAAATAAATGAAAATTTAAAATAATATCATTTTGAATTTCGGTGCTGATTAGTTGAACGCAGGTGTACCAACATACACAGATGTGCTCATAAAACGTAAAGTGAATAAAGTATTTCATATTAGTTTTTATGACAGCGAGCAGGATTTATTTTCCACGCGATATAGGAAACGTAAAACTGTCCATAAATACAAAGCACAAGTATGGAGTCAGTGAATGGTTGAGTTAGTTTTGTAGCCACACTATGGGATGCAGCAAGAACAAGGTTTTTTGCCGTTGCTTTAGCAACAAAAAACCTACACAAAAAACAGATAAAGAGACTTCATTAATCTCGGCTGCATATACATATGTGCATAGTACACACAAACTTAGGTACATATGTAGTATATGCTTTAGATTTTTACTATTTTTCGTTGTATTTAATGCAAAGAAGTTTGAAGTTCATTTCATGGCTTGACAAAAAAAGCAAAAAGCGACACCATCTATTGTTTTTACTGCTAAATTCTGCTATTCGCATAAATGGTGGTTACTATAAAAATTCGTATGACTCAATTTAAATTGCTCGTACATCAAGACCGTGCAGAAAATGAAGAGATTTTATAAGAGAACTGAACTAGAGGTCCGGAGAGAAATATATTATAAAATGAATTAAGGGAATAAAGATAAAAAAGTCAATCTGTGGAGTTATTAAGGGAAATCTGGCATTTGTGCGGACAATCCTATTTAACAGTATTTTCCAACAATTATATGTATGTATATGTAAGTACATTCAATGTACTGAATAATATGAATATCTATAAAGTGAAGTTCTTTATCCATTATTGACTTTGATGATAGGCATTGGGAAAATATTTTCTAGTGAACGAAACACCTAACAAAAAACATCAAGCTTGATTTACTTCAAACTGTACCGTTGACTGTTTTTCAATCCAATCCAAGCCTTCAAATCACTTTAAATTACTCAGCCATAAAGTTTTCCAACAATAACTTCTTCATAGATTAGCTCATTCGTAATCACATTGATGGATACCGAGGGTCCGCTATGTTACACTACTCGCCGATCGCTTAAGAATGTTGGCTCGGGCAGAGCCCTTGGGAGTCTACGGATTTTTTCGTATGTATATATATTTTTTAACCGACTTCCAAAAACGGATGAGGTTATCAGTTCGTCGGAATATATATATATTTATTTTTTTTATGTATATTACCGCATAACTTTGCACCACGTCAACCGATTTTAATAATTCGGAAAGGACGGAAAGGTAGTGTTTCAGAGGTGGTCCCATACTAATTTGGTTCAGATCCGATCATTGGATCATAAAATATATAGATATATATATATTTTTTTAAGTCGGTTTTTTTTTTGCTAAAAATTACTTGTTTTTTCTATTCTTGTATGAATTCATATATTTACATGGACGCAAGAACAAAACAAAGTTTTCCTTTTTTCTAAAAAGCTCATTACATAGGCTGAGTTCCAAGTTGCATCAGTGCAAATCATCAGCCTCTTTTGTTCCTAAACTGTAAATTGCGAATTGGAACTTAGTTGCGCAAATTGGTCACTTCACTTAATTAAAGTTTAGAAATAAAAGCAACTGATGCTTTGCATTGATTCAAAGGTCAAACAACTGCTTAAATCTTAAAAGGAAATTCAAATACAAAATTTCTGGGTTTTTTAAATTTTTTACTTGAAAACAGTGTCAGACTAAAACAAGTAAGAAAGTCTAAGTTCGGGTGGAGCAGAACATTAAATACCCGGCGCAAGTATTAAATATATATTTTTTTCACCTTTCCAAAACCTACCGCTAGATGGTAAGCCGGGGTGTATCAATTTTGAGTAAATTAGCGTCCTTAAATTTAGAAATTTGGAAGTTTCAAGCATTTCTGAAATTTACCGTTAAATGAAAAGCGGCCGTAATTTTGGTCCGATTTCAATCATTTTCGACGTTCTGCTTTTAAGTGGAAAGCACAATAATAATACCGAGTTTGGTACAAATTGGTAGAACGGTTACCGATACACATATACGTGATCATAAGTGGGCGGTGCCACGCCCATTTTCCAAAATTTTATCATAAACGTATTTCCTGGCAAAGAATTGTTGCAACCATCATTTTGAATAAATTAGCTTTAATATTTACTGATTTATCGAGGATTTCGTATTCCTCGAAATTACCGTTATATGGGATGTGGGTGTTGTTATTGTCCGATTTTAAAAATTTTCGGCCAATTGGTATGCCGCACCAAAGCCAACAACTGTGACAAGTTTGGAAGAAATTGGTGCAGCGGTTACCAAGATATACACATGTAACCATAAGTGGGCGTGGCTACGCCCATTTTCCAAAAATTTATAATATTCTTATTTTTCGTCTGAAAATTATTGTAAATATCAATTTTGAGTGAATTATCTTCAGTAGTTACTAAAATATCGCAGTTTTCGTATTTCTGGAAATTGCCGTTATATGGGAAGTGGGCGTGTTTACGGTCCGATTTCGCCCATTTTGAAAACCAACGTACCTTGGGTAAATGGAAACCTACATACCAAATTTCGCTGAGATATCTCAATTTTTGATCCGAGTTATCGTGTACACGGACGGACGGACAGACAGACATGGCTTAATCGATTTCTCTTTTCATTCTGATCGTTTATGTATATATTTGTCTATGTTTATCTCGATTCGTTTTGGCTGTTACATACAACCGTTATGTGAACAAAATTAATATACCCTTGTGCACAAGTGCGCTCGGGTATAAAAATTAAATATATTAGTTGCGTAAAACTCTCAAATAACAAAATTACTCTCTTGAAAGAGAGGAGTGTGATCGAAACAGTAAAACGCGAAAACCCGCTTTTGCTGTAACTACTTCCATTTTTTAACACATGTAAGGTTCTTTGCTTTCACCGCGTCCTGTTTTTGTTTACAAATGCAACCCTGCCTATCGTTTGACACTTTTCATGAACTTGCAGGAAGAAAAACTTCGGACTAAAACCTGCAACTTCTCACTGGGAGAGAGTGCAAGTTACTCTCACAAAAGTGCTTTGACTTACAGGTTTGTTTTTTTTTGGCACCTGTAACGTTTTCCTGTAAAAAAAAAACCCTGTAAATCATGAATATCGTTGGCATTGGAACACAACTATTTTTTGATTTGGCAGAGATATATATAAAAAGCATTTAACAAAATTCATTTAACAAATTTTTTTGTGTTCCCTTCGTTCAGATTTTTGTTACACTAGGTGACTTTTTTCTATTTTCTCATTTTTGAACTACGCGTGTGGTCAATAAAAATGTTCACTACTTTTCAACGGCAGACATTTTTTGCTACTTCAGCATAATTCCCTACTTTCACTGGGCATTAAATGCCAAGAAATTTTAGTGACAAATTCGAGACTTAAAAAAAGTCGTTAGGTCTGTTTCCACGCGTAATTTATTTTAAGTTAGACAAAAAAAATCAATATGAAATTAATTCGAAAAATGTATAAAAATTGTTTGTCACAATTGAGACGAAGCCCAATATTTTTCCGATCACACGATTGGGGTATCAATTTGTGCTAAATTTGTGACAAATGCCACCAAACTTCTGTGATGTGGGCTGGCTGGCTATGAGCAACTCCCATTAAATTTCCACTTACCCAGCTGCCTGTTAATCAACAAGCGTAATCTAGAAATGTCGCTTACCTGAAAAGAAAAAGAAAATTTTTAATTTTATTTTGTGTCTACAACATGTAAATAGTTTAAAAGCATACACAAATACTATTATGGTTCGATATAGCATTATATTTGTACAGCATTAAAGTTAGGATTGTCCTCTCAAAACATGTAAAGGACAGAATATGTAGTGAAATAAGAAAATTGTTTTAATGTACGATTGTGGATCCTGTAATATAATTTGAGCATATGTCAATATTAAAACTATAAACCCAAAATTGTACCAAATAAAATAGTAAGCAAATATTGTAAATTTTCAGGCTTGTTATAGGCCTTTAAAGGCTGTCAATTCTTCCATTTGAATGTAGAAAATTTAAAACAAAATGCAAATTCATAACTTACAAAATTCCAAACGCTGAGTGTTTTGTATGTGAAGTAAAATATTCAAATCTACTGTACTCTGTTTGGCTAGAAGTTTGAATGAATTCATGCAGCCCTCTAGTATGTATCTTTGTTGCCAAACCAAATTTGAGAAGTGAAGACAGAAACACTTTGAACAATTTTCTCGCTGCTCAGAATTTATGCGTCCAAAATTTATATATTTATTTCACCAGACTGACTCATTTCGGTGTCATGAATTATTGAGTTGAAAAAAAACTAACACAGTTCTCGTAGAAGTAAAGGCTATAATATAATATATGTATGGAGGAAAAGGCGAACGCAAAAGCTGTCAAAGCGTTTATTGTAGCATACCTTGTGCGTTTCACGCTTTTTTGTCAAAGTTTGAACTGTCAAGCAAAGCGAGGAAAGTAGTATGTGAATGGCCCTTAAAAGTTTTTTAATACTAAGATAAGCGTCATATTCAAGGCACATTGAACACGTAGTATCAGCATAGCACCAGAATTTGATTGAAAATCGTCTTATTTCAGAATTTTATTGAAAAACACCCCACACATCTCAGAATTTGGTTGAATAACGCCCTATTTCAGAATTCGGTTCAAAAACGCCCTATCTCAAACGAAAATACATTGAAAATAAGCTGAGATACGGCGATTTTGAATCAGCTGCTGCTGAGACAGGGCGTTCTTCAACTAAATTCCGTGATAGAGAGTTTTTCAATCAAATTCTGAAGTAGGGCGTTCTTGAAAAGTTTTCTGAGATAGAGCGTTGTTCAAAAATTTTCTGAGATGGAGCGTTTTCGAACTGGCTGCCGAGATAGGTCGATCTTCCACTCAGCCATCGATATATGATATTTTTAATAGAGTTGCCAGCTTATTAAAAGTTGAAATCAAATATATAATAAGTTAAATAAAATATTACAAAATGTGGGTGTTTAACGCAAAGGTTAAAAATTAATTTGTATTGAAAATATCTTCGAAGAAGGTTGCCAACTGCAAAAAAAAAGTTAAAACCAATATAATTAACAAGTAAGAAAACATTTTCATATGGATGCCAAAAGAGAGAGGATTAAGAATGCTTTATTTCGAAAATAATTTTGAATAGGGTTGGGCACATGTTTAGGAATTCAAAATTAAGTACTCTAAAGTGATTCTCAAATGACGGAGGTTGAAAAAAGGTGTACTTCGAAAGTATTTTTGGGGAGGGTTGCCACCTTTTTAAAATTTCAAAATCAAATTAATCAATAATTTGAATGAAATATTTCATAATACGTACATAGCTTTCAAGGGAGACGTATAAAAATCACGCTCTACAAATCTCCCATCATGCCCATCCTTTTATATGGCGCAGAAACATGGACGATGTCAAAGAAGATGAGGCGGGCCTTGGGGGCTTTCGAGCAAAACTATTCTACCGAAGAGGATGGAATGGCCAATTGTACAAGCCTTTTAACGCCATGGACATAAATATTTAACGATTGCGCTCGCTTGGACATGTTGTAGTACGCATGGATGACGACGCTCCGGTGAAAATATGCTTCGACTCCGCACCCATGGGTAGACAACGAAAGCAGAACCTGTCCGCTCTTGCAACTGGCGGAAATCCGTACAAGAGAGAGAATACTTTTCAACAGGGTTGCCGCCAGTTCAAAAGCTCCAGTTCAATTTAATAAGAGGTTAAATGAAACATTACAAAACGGCTGTTAAACGAAAGAAGTTAAAGAACACTTTTTTACAAAATATTTTTAAGAGGGTTGCTACCTGTTTTCAAAGTCAAATTTGACTTAGTTAATTGAAAAATCGAAATAATTTAAATATGTATGCTAAATTATTTTGTAAGTATCTTATAAGAGAGTTGCCATATTTCAGAAATTTATTTTAATCCACCTTTTTTGTTTATGTCAAAAGAAAGAAATCAGCCTCATTGCGTAAGTCGTAAATTAGGCTAAATTGTACGACTCGACAACATTGGCATTGTTTACTGTCGTGCTGAAATAAGTAAATGCCGAAAATCGTCGAAAACTATACAGTGCTGCCAAGTTTTTTTTCGTTTTAATACACTAGTCGAATGGACATTTTGCGATACGATTCGACTCTCGAAAAACGACTTGCATACGACACCACTCACTCACTCGCAATGAGGGTGAATATTTTAACCAGTATATGTAAGACTATCTACGAAAGTTAAGTAGTTCTTCGAGACTGGCGCAATTTAATAAAGTAGCCATCGGAGTAAGTGCATTAAAATGATCAGCATAATTCTATACACTGCGTTGCATAATTATAAGACCGCACAAGTTTTGACTATTTATCTATTTTTATATTATTTAATTTCAATTATTTTCCTACAAAAATATAGTTCATTCTTAAACAAAAACTATACAAATCCACATTTCAAACTTTGTGCAAAAATTATAAAAATGCAGCGAATTTTCACCTAAATTTTGCATTTTTTTATATTTTTGGAAAAGTTATGTGCATGCAGTTTTGTAGTCCATGCAATTTTAGTATAATAAAGTGCGAGTTTCATATGGCTCCAAAATACCGTTGATTTTTGACAATTTTTATTCACTTCTTTTCTTTCATACAACGTATGTTCGAACATTTTTCTATATGGAAGAAAGTAAACAACTGTATTTGCAAAACTTAAAAAAAAAAAAAATCTTAAAAACAAGCGTAACATTTTGATGAAAATTGGCTGAATTTTTATAATTTTTTCACAAAGTATGAGCATAAAAGCGGGCAACTTAGGTGTCCATGGCGTATGAGTAACATTATTTCCTGCACATTTCTCGTCATATCCATCGAAAAAATTTGACACAGAACTCGTTTGTTTTTTATTTTTTCTCCTGTTGAAATTTAATTTTTTAATATTTTTCATCAACAAAAAAAAACTGGATGATTAATTAATTTGTCAGAAACTATCAGTCCTATAGTATAGTATATTATAGACGGTTTATGGAAAATTTTGTTAGCTTTAATTTGTCGTATTCCATTTTCAGTTTGTTAAATTGGTTCATGAGATGTAAGTGACTAAGTGGAACCACCTTTTGTTTTAAGCTGAATAACGGTAAACTGAAAATATCTCGAAAACGTATCCGTAGAATAAAAAATTAACTCGATTTTTGGAATCAGCGGGCGATTCTACTTACAATTTGAATAGTGGCGTCGGGAGAACGAAAACCAAATTAAAATTTGTGATCCAGTGTAATTTTTAAAAAGTTGGCAAATGAAAAGATCCTAATTTTTTCGGAAACAATTTAAATGTGCTAGATTAAGAAATCACAAAATAAAAATAGTAATATTAATAAACAAATAAGCTGATGGCTACGGTAAGGGACCTCAATTATCTTTCAGAATATCACATAACTTAAACAAAAAACAATACTTTGTACAGCTGCGGCTCATTTACTGATATGTGAGAAGCAAAGGCAACAATTTCGCCTATCCCAAATATTTATTGCAACATAACAACTGTAAACATTATCAGCCAACATAAAATATAGCGAAATTTCACAAAATTCGAACTTTTAATTTATTTATTTATAGGAATTTGCTATTAAAAAAAAATAAAAAATTTTTACTTTTCACGGATAAGCGGACTAGCCGTATGGCACAATAAATGCTCGCAAATAAATATTGATAAAACTTAGAAATTGTTTTCAACATCTAGTAATCCAGCGCTAATCGATCGAGCGCTGAGTGAGCAATATGTTTTGAAATATGCGTAAAAATACGTGTACATATGTATGTATGTATGAATGTATGCATACTTTTAAGTTTACACATAAATCCTCCGAATAGTTTCCATATGTTGATGCCATGCGGGTGCCGGTGGAGAGCGCAAGTGAAGGAAGGGTCACGTCAATGGCGCACTTTGACGTTCGTCTAAATGTGGAGTGTGTAATAATAAATTTCCAGTTCCACACTGATTGACGTACATACATACCATGGGCGCGGCGGCACATGCGCCCGCTGCAAAATCTTAACCTAGTAAACAAAATTTCTGGTTCAGAACTACCTCCATTTGTAATGGTTCAGAACTACCTCCATATGTATTAGCGACAACTATTTCCGAAATGTAAAATTAAAACTAAAATACAGTGACTCAAACAAGTAACCACGTGTTGATTTTTTATTTTAAATATTTGTAATGTTTTTCGAGCTGCAGAATATTTTTGCGTAGGCAGTTTTATAACCCATACAATTTTAGTATAATTACTTAAGTGCAAGTTTCAATTGGCTAATATCCGCGTTGATTTTTTTAAATTTATTTTGAGACGGCTTTTGCGGTTTTTTATACTACAAGCGCAGTTTACAAAAACTGGCTTTGATTTTTTGAAATTTTATTGTGATCGTTATCCACATTTTATTTCATAAAGTGCAAAAATGTCAACAAAAAAAAAATTAATTAAATCTCAAAAATAGGATTTTTTAGCTGATTGAAGCGTGCACTTTATTAGACTAAAATTGTATGGGCTATAAAACTGCATACACAAAAATGTTCCAAAGATTCAGATTTTAAAGTTGAATTTTGTATGAAAATTTGTTGAATTTTCTTAATTTTTTTTTAAAAAATTGAGTTAAAGATTCTAAAATATTTTTATAAAAAAATAACGAAAAAAATTTAACTCGGAAAACATTATGAATATTTAAAAAAAAATCAACACGTGGTTACTTGTTTCAGTCACTGTATAATCGTTGATGTTTCGCAGATGTCGGCTGTTAGTTTTGTCTCCTACAGATTTTCGAGTTTCGAACCAATTCGTGACTGTTGTAGAAGTCACACAATTGTTTGAAGCCTGCTACCAACCAGGACAATTAAATTCACCAGTTTCTAAAAAAAAATTATGGCTCACTAGTCATGGTTCTAAATAAACCAGATTTCTTCTAGTTAGATACTGATAGCTGATTTCCCGCAGGGCACACAAGCACTCTCATCCTAAAAATACCACACACACGCATGCTTCCAGATGTTTCAAAAATTGCTATTTCAATTTCAGGTCGTTTATACAAAGTGGATTTTGTATATTGTATGTTGTTGTTCTTGTTTCTAAATTTTATATTGTTTAACTTTGCTGTCATGATTAAATTAGTTTTACGAAATGGTTATCGAGCTCACACGTGCAGACAAACAAACAAATACATGTATATACATATGGATGGATTTGAACGAGATCACAGAAATCTAATTTACACACTGCATTGAGTGAGTATCCTTCATGCGAAGTTGCTACACTCTGGCATTGACGTCCAACAGACCTGATGACGCCACCACTTTTGATGATACAGCGGAATATCTTTAACTCGAGAAGTTCGATAATACGAAAATTTCTATATGCCGTAATAAAGTTCAGTCCATCGAAAAAACCAATACATTTAGTTTGGATATCGGATATGGATATACTTTTTGCTTTTATTTTTCCAAAAACACTCTAAGCGCTCGGTTTCTACTTTTTAATGTTTATAACTAGTAAAAAATTAAATGCAATAAGAAAAGGTCAAGAAGCAAGTAACAATTCGCGACATTTCGTAACAACTGAGATTCCGCTGTATGCATCGACTCATTTAAAATTTGGCATTGGTGATTTCATTATGCAAGCATACCAATATCGATAGTTTCAATTTGTCGGTGGATCCAAAATGGTGACCAAATTAAAAAAAAAAAAATTATTGGATTTGTTTGAAACTCTTAACCGCCATTTTGAGTTTGGAAAATCTGACATCAGATACGTAATCAGCAGCACTAGAAACCCACTGGAAACGAGTTTCAACCCTTGACAATGTTTAAAACGTTCAGTATCAACGTTTTAATTCTAGTAATTTATTTTTTTTTTTAATTTAATCGCTATTTTGAATTAAGAAAAATTGACTTCAGATTCGTAATCGGCGACTCCCGAAACACTCGACTGCCGGTTTTCGAACAAATCCAACCAATTAAAAAAAAATAAAAATGGATCGGCATTTGGATCCACCATTTTGAATTTTGAAAAACTGACTTCAGATTCCTAATTAGCAACCTCAGAAATCCCCTGGTAACAAGTTCCAACCCATGTCAACGCGTAAATCGTTCAGTATCACCGATTAATTTTACTAGTCTCTTTTCGAGAGCATATTTTCGGGCACTAGGCCCATTCTAACTGCCCAAGACAGGCATGTAATTAAGGGAATGTTCCCCAATAATACCAGAGTAATTATTTATATGTAAAAAACACATTTTTAGCTACATTTTAACATGTCAACAAAATAAAAAAAATGAGAACAACAGCGTTTTTATAAGCGCGACCTCTAAGAATACTTTTTTTTTTCAAATAAAAAAAAAACACGTTTCTCTGCTTTTATCACAAATAACAATAATTTGAGGTAGCGTTTATGAATTTTCAAAAAAAAAAAATTTTTTTTGGAACCACTCTGATGTAGGTATATACAAACTATGTATGTTAGAAAGTTTTTGAATATGAAGCAAATAAACAACACATTCAACAACAAAAATTTACAAAAATTAACGGTAAGCCCTGGGTACTTCAAAATTTCCACTTTGTACTAAAATTTAACGGACTACAAAAGCGCATACTAAAATTTTTTTCTAATAACTATAGTTAAAAACTCTACATTTTGATGCAACTTGTTCGAATTTTCCAATTTTTTTTAAACGTTTGAAATATGGACTTGCATGGTTTTTGCTAGATAACGAACTATGCTTTTATAAAAAAATAATAAACAAAACAAAATTAGCTAAAACTTGTTAAAAAAAAACCCGTCCCTATTTATGTTTTTGCCGATGTATTTATACTTTTTTACATTTTGGCAGCCAAAATCTAAGACCTTGATCTCATACAACTGACTTTCTAATGAAACTAAATGAATTGTTTTTGTTGTTTAAAATCTAAACTATCTTTGTTATTTTTAATAAATCAAACTATCAAAATAGCTCATAAAGCAAGCCTTCATATTTTTTCTACTAATATTACCATGTTCAATATAATTAGTTCCATAGTAAGTATCTCATATTTTTTCTCTTAAAATTATGCATCTCTTACCGATAGTATCGATACTATCGAATGGTGAGGCCCAAAATTATCAAAAACATGGAATGGTCTAACTATCGATAGTTTTTCAGCTCTTACTCAATGTTTATAATTCACTGGTGCCTTAATTTTTCAACTAAATTAATAAGTTTTTTTTTTTTTAAAGCTTATATTAGCAAGAGACCAGTTGAGCCCTTTTGTTAAATTTTTTATGTTTATATTACATTTTTTAGTGCAAAGTGCAGAAACCAGTAGCAATTTTGAAGAAAATCGATACTTCTTTTAAAGTTAGTAAATATTAAATAATAAAAACCGGTTTAAAACAATTGTAGGGTTTCCCCAAAATGAAAAAAAATTACAAGACAAATTTGGAATTTTGTAAAAAATGTTCACTAAAATTTAATTTATTTAGTTCTTAGAAAAATTTTGGCTGTGTACTTTTATAGATCACGAAATTTTAGTATAATAAAGTGCAAGGTGCAAGTGGGTTCGCGTTGATTTCATTATCTATAAAACTGCGTACTCAAAATTCTTCTAAGAACTAAAAAAAAAATTAATTTTCTTGAAAATTTTTTGTGTAACATTTTAAGTTTTTTTTTGAATTCTATTTCCGTTTTACGGAAATTCTGTAATTTTACTCAACGGGTTTTTATTATGTAACATTCGTTAAGTGGAACAGGACAATCGATTTTCTTCAAAATCGCCACTTTTTATGCACTTTGCGCTCTGGTCTCTTGTAATTTTGATAAGCTTTCATTAAAAAAAAAAATAAAAATAAAAATCAAATTGAGTTAAAAATAAAGGCTCTAGTGAATTATGAACAGTAAATGCCGGTTTTGAACCAATGTGCGCTATGGTGTAGAGGTGCCCACTACCATTCCGCAGGGCCTGGATTCAAGCCCAATTTCCAATCAACATAAAAAAAAGAAAAATAAACTCGGCAGGTAGAGCAAACCTCCGAATGTTTTTCTGCCAAAAAAACAGCTTCTCATAAAAATACAATCGCCGTTCGAAGTCGGCGCAAAACTGCAGGTCCCTCCCCTTTTGCGTGACAACATCAAGGCGCCCGCCACAAATCGGATGAGAGGTTCGGCCAAACACTAACGTGTTGTGTAAGCGCCAATATATTACTATTATTACAAATTCAAGCTTATCCTGTACTCTTCCTACTACTAAAACTTTCTTGCTATCCTCATCCCGTAAAACCTTTGCGCAATGGTTCCATCAAGGAAAAAGTGCAAGGAAGCTGATTTTACAGAACAACTCGCAGCATCTATTTTTACGGACGGTTAAATAATGGATTGTGGCGAAGGAGAATTTTTCACTGAACTCCAAATCGGAAAGTCTATTCGACTACCAAAGTCGGCCAATATTTTTCGGGCGTTTGTGCTTGTTATCAGAGAGGCGTGCAAAATAGTTTTAACCTCAGAACGAAACAGGACGCTTCGTCCCGTAAGTGCCACGCCTAGCATAGTAAAGAAATCTACATATATATTTTTGGTGGTCTAGCTTGGAGGCACTAGGCTTTGGGTACTAAAATTGAAGCACTAAATCTCTTGTTGAAGTTCCAAAATAAACGGTACAGCAACTAATGTGCGTATGGCCGGAATGTGGTTCCTAGGCGAGCCTTTCCTGGGTGATGTCACAGAAATCATTGACGTTGACGCTGTGGGTTACAGCAACTTCTGAGGTTCTTAAACTGCGCTGATACGATTTAAGAGAAATAATCATTTTCGGTCCCTGTTTTTTGTCTCTTTTCAAGTCCAACTGCGAGTTCGAGTTTTAAATGGTACGGCTGGGCTGACACATTCTGCTTGGCATAGTAGTAGTAAGTAGTGGATCATAACATTTCACCTTATGGAATCCATACCAACTTACAAACCAATTCTTGCTAATTTAAAGCTCCAAGGTGGTCCGGCAATGCTTAGAGCCAATATAAATGCAAGGCTAATTAGTTGTCATAAAATTTAGGAACAACGCCATTAAGGCTGATGAGTTATTAGCCGACACAAATGACTTTTGACCATTCATTCAAGTAATGCCTTTAAATGGTTAAAACCAACAGAGCGCTTACGCCTACATACACGCGCAATTACTGCAAAGCATCGTAAACAAACTTATCAGCATAAAAATGGAAAAATAAAAACAAAACAAAAGAAGAATGATAATAAGCATCAACCAAAAAAAAAAAAGAAAACAGAAAACAAGTGGCACCAACAAGAGTTTTCAATTATGTTAAAAGATCACAAGTTGAAAAGCTTACTTGGATTGCTAGGAGCCATGGTGATGGTGACATATGTAAATATGCGTTTACGAGCACGATGCACGAGTGTTGGAGTTTCGAGTGCGAATATAAAAAGGCGAAAAGGAAATAGGAGTAGCAGATAATTGCGAAAACTTAGAAATATCGTCTGCGTCGTTTTGAGGATAAAAGGAATGAAAGTGGGTGTGGGAGCTGGAAGGCGCTTAGGTTGACAAGGGTATTATTCCTATCTGGACGGGTGAAAGTGTATGAAAAGAAGTAAATATTTTTTTAACGAATGTGCGAAAATGAAAAGCATAAATAATTCAAATAAATGTCAACAAACTGATGGAGATCAACTGCTGTAGAAAAGGCTAGCAAAGCTAAAGCTGTAGGAGCATCTGCTGAGAAGAAATGAGATGGAAAAATAAAACATATTCTGATTTAATGTGCTAAGCGCGGCTGTCGTAATGCCCATTAAAAATACCTTATCATACTTAAGGGCAACCTTAACCCAATAACACCATAATTACATGAATGATAATCGAGCCAAATACGCTGCGTGTTCGGCTTACAAACTCTGGGGCACTTAAAGAAACAAGGGAGCATACATTAAGCCAATAAATACATACCTACACTCATGGACAAAAGAATATATGCAAAATTCAAAATGACATTGTTTATTTTTAATAACATTGATTTACAGCAAAAAATGCTCCATGGATGCCACTATCCAGTCCCCATGAAGAATTGCTCGCTAGTTTCGAAAATCGAGCTAATTTTTTTCTATTCATAAGTTTTCCAGATATTTGCAATTTACTATTATTCAGCTTAAAAAAAGTTGCTCCACTTAATCACGTACATACATATCTGTATATATCTTACGAACCAATTGAACAACTTTAATGAAAGCTAAAAACAAATTCTCCATAAAAGTATATTCATCAGTTTTCGCTAGGTCTGATAGTTTATGAGAAATTAATCATTCTTAATTTATTGTTTTTTGATGCAAAAATGAAAAAAAAAACATTTTTTTTTTGTATTTTGCATAAAAGCTTGTTTACAAAAAAAATCAGCAGGAAAGAGTGTTATACATATATTTCATATAAAAAATCTTTGCGCATTTTCATTTGATCGCTTACTCCTTCGATTTTGTTTATTGGTAGATTCATCTTTTTATAAAGGAAGAAGGTTTGTATACAAAATAAAAAGAAATCGTTATTTTTTTATGTTAGATAAGCTTAGAATTTTTAAATTTTGTTCATAAAAAAAAAAAAACAAAAAATTTTAAACGATTAATTAATTTCTCAGAAACTATCAGGCCTTTCGAAAAGCGATGTATAGTATATATGGTTTATGGAGAATTTTTTTTTAGCTTTCATTTGCCACATCTCGTAATAAAGTTGTTCAGGTTGTTAAGATCGTATTGGTTCGTAAGATATACCTGATTAAGTGGAATAACGGTAAATTGCAAATATCTTTTAAATTTGAAAAAAAAATTCCAAATGGGCGAATTTCCTTCTCAGTAAATAGGCCATAAACTCGCTAGGTTAGTCACTTTGAATCCCCCTAATATATTTAAAAAAGAATTACTCGTTTACAGTAATAAGAATAAGTATTTAGTAAATTTCCGTTATAGATCGAACCAAATTTTAAATGAAAATTATTAAAAGTAAGTAAATAAACATAAGTTGGAAATAATGTTTTTTTCTTGAATTTTGCACCTATTCTTTTGTCCACGAGTGTATGTACATAGGTAGCGCAAAACTGTTGCCAGAAATTGAAATACGTTCATGAATTTTCTCCCTTAGCAAAAGTCAACGACGGATATTGAAATGTCATAACAAATCTGTGGAGGACATTGGCTGTGGAGTTAAAGTGCTTCGTTCCAGTGGATTCAGGTTCTTGTAGGTTGGAGAAATACATATATTCTTCATATGTACGAAAGCATGACGAATGTACCTATCAGCCTACTTCCATGCCAGCGAAGGTTACGTATACGACATGTACGCTTCGATGGCACATATACAAACTTCATAGCCGATTTCGTTGGCTACCCTACCAGAATTGCCTGGGTAAATACTAGCGTGTTCGATTACTAAATTTTTTTTACCAAAACCCGGTTTTTAGTTATTCGAGAAAAAGGCCAATTTGAAAACAACTGGCGCTTAATTTTTAAATGCAGAAAAAAACAGTTAATACCGATTATTTGCTTTTACTTTAATAAGCCGCACAGTCTTTGCGGGTCATCTGAATGAGCTTTTGGAGACTTCGAAATCACTCACACTCACTTTTTCATATAGTATATTGAGTATGCCCAATTCGGATATGCTCCGCTTTGGCACTCTCTAGGAGGATTAGCGCACCGCGCAGGGAGTCCTAATTGTACACGTTGCGGACTCCGCTGGTTGGCTGGGTATATAATATTTGTCAAATAAATTGATTTTTATTGATTGCTTTCGCTTACTTACATATATCAAATAAGCGTTAAACTGTATGACACATTGACTCTCAAAGTGACACGTGAATGTGAATATATCTGTTCGATGTACATACATATTTATTTGAGTAAGATAATGAACAAACATGCCTTTTTCTTGCCAGTTTTTATTACTGTACCAAATGACTTTGGGAAGATATGTATAGGCTGGCTGCACTGCTATGTGTGTACGCCATTCTAAATAAAATACGCGCCAAAAAGGACACAAAGGTTCACGCCTGTCATCCACACATACTTAAATACATATGTACATTCATAATAATTCTTGATATATTTGTATACCAATAAAAGTCTGCTCCCAGCTACCCATTTTGTACATTGACAGCTGTGAATATCTCCAGCTGTGCTGGTAGCAATTGGCTGTGCCAAATATAAATGAAATCGTCAAATTGGTACTATTATTGTAAAGAGCAAAATGTGAAAAAATCAACGTGAAATCAATATTTCTTTCTCGCATTAATACATATAATATATGTATTGTAAGAAGATGATATATGTATAGTATATGACACATGTGACTAAGTGGCTTGTCAAAATGGAGGCTCACCGTACCGTTGGTAGCAAAAAAAGGATAGAAAATAAAATGTGTGCTTATGCGTAGAAGTGGAAATGAACAATTTCAGAAATTTCCAAAAAAAAAAAGCGGTTACAGATTAAATTAGATTACCGAGAACATTTTTCATCAGCTGCAATGGTGTTTAAAGTTGGTTGTATCGTAAGATGGTGAATAAAACTGTAGGTACCACCATTTATCTAACAACGTTAAGACGCAGAGCATAATTTGGAGGAGAAGCTCAGCCAAACACGCGTGGAAAAATGTGAAAGCGTCAAAGTATTATTATTGTTATTATTATTAGAAGATAATGCTCATGCTCACACTTGAAAGCACATAAATTATTCTAAGTACACAGTGGATTTTTGACGAAAAGTTTCTTCGATTTGGCAGTCCATCAAAAATGAGCGGCGTGAATGACTCGGGAACTCGATGTAAATATTATAATGTCTCCCTTTTTTTTTACAAAATTCAAAGCTAGTAAAGGTTAAAAGATTAAAATTAAAAAAAGCCGTAATTAAAAATATTGAAAGAAGGAAATTAAAAAATAAGTAAACACTATGAAGGATTGCTACCTAAATCAATTGAAATTTTAGCTTTCCGAAATAGTATAAAACATTTCATGTTCGTTTTGTAAGCGTAAACTGACAATGCAAATATAATTTGGCTTGCTAATCTCGGCTAGCTAATCGCAATCTCATATAAATTAATTGGGCGTATATAAGTGTATTAATAAGTCAGTTGCCTAGAGCTTTACTTGTTAGATACCAGAGGCTTTGAAAAAGTGATTGAACAATGGCGAGAGTAAATAATTGAATTACGAAAGCGAATTTGGTGAGGAAGAAAAATAAAGCGAAAAAAGAAATGTATTCACATAATTGATAGAAAGAAAGAAGAGCATATAAAAGTCAATAATTAGTATTATGATGAGGGAGATTATTAAATCAAGAGGCAGCAATCAAGTGTTAGGGAAGTAAATAAGAGGAAATTTGTTTCGTGAATTTTAATTGATGGCTTGCGTCAAGAAGAAAGTTAAAACTAACAGCTGCATATTCAATGTTGTACACATAACAGAAGACCTGGGTTCGTTGTTAAAAAGAAATTTCTGGTTCTACAAATTGCAACTGATTGTTGCGATTTTTGGGTATTATGCTTACAAGGCATAACCACAAGAACTCATGGCATTTTAATTTTGTATATACAAAAAGCAGGCGATTTAGATATTTAAACTCAAAATACAGCTGCTTAGGCCCAGTTACCCATCCTAGGGTTAATAAATAAATTTTAAATAAATGTACTACCGCCACATACTAAAAAAGTTTTGACTTTGATAAGAGTTCAGCGATTTTCACCAAAATTTTCCTTTTTTTTAAACAATTTTCGGAAAAGTTTTGCGTATGCAGTTTTATAGCCCATGCAAGTTTAGTATAATAAAGTGCGAGTCTCATGTGACTACAAACTACCGTTGATTTTTGTGAATTTTTTTTGCGAGTTTGTTCATTTTATTCCATTAAAAAAAAAATGTTCGAACATACTTTGTTATTAGTTCAAACATTTTGAAACACAGTTGCCACCCGCAATTCATTTTTCTTTTTTAAAGGAAGCTAAACAAAGCATAACAATTTTAATATTAAACAAAAGGTTTTTGGTTTAGTCTACGTTTAGACAGAATTGCGATTGGTGGTGCTCCCTGTTAAAATCATTTAAAAAGGGTAATTTCGAAAAATATTTTATGCGAAGATGTTTTAATATACATAAATATAAACTGTTTCCACGATTTCGAACAACAATTAATGAAATGAAAGCTTAATTCTAAAATTGTATTCTTTAGAAACTATCTATCTTTTCGCTAGGCGGCACTAAAGTCCAGACAATTAGATACTCAATATGAGGCTCCGATGCAGCTTATACATGGGAACATACATATATATATGTACATATTGTCCATGTAGGAAGAAAAATCCCTTTAGGTGGCTCTGAAGACGAGGCATATTTGATAATTGTATTTATGGTCCGATTTGGATTTTTGAAACATACATAGAACGAACACCCCTACCCCACACTAAAACGGCTTTGATAGTCGAATTTTTTATTTCAAAGAGTTTGACCACTGAAGCATTGAAATAAATCAATCTTTGTCTAGCCAAGGCTGCGTACAAAAAATGTTTTCGGAAGGCTCCTTATCCTCAAGGCAGAGCAGGCATGCCGACTCCCCGATAAGACCTATTCGGTGTATATGAAAACGTAGTTGGTCGTTAGGTACCCGAAGAGTAGCCTGATGTCATTTCTGTTTAGTTGAACAATATCCGATCTACTGAAAGCGTAGCCAAAGAATCTGATCTGTTTATGGCACCCCACCGCCTCCCAGCACAGAGTATCCACTAAGTAACTATGGTTCACGAATAGGACGAGCTGATAGAATTTAATATTTTACTATTTAAATAAAAAAAAAATACTTAAACCCTCCTCACGCAACAGAAGAGTACTTTATATAAGGCTTTATTCTTCTTTGTTATTCAATTCAATTTTAAACTTAGGAATTGAGTAATTTCAAAACACTCTCAAGTACCAAGTATTGCAATTAGTTGTAAAAAAAATATACACATAAATATAAAAACAAATAGCAGGAGTGCTATGTAAAATAATAAAATTGTCGAAACGTCTGCCAACTAGACTGCGGCAAGTGCGTGAATGCTAAATGCTTATGGTTTTTATGCAGTGGCATTTGCTTTACTTAAAAGCTTACCAACACTTTTGAGTGCAATTGCCATGAGAAGTCTATTAAAAGCGCTCAAGTGTAAAATCAATAAAAGCAAAAAATTGCAATAATATTCAAATTCTCACAATTGTAGTCCGAGCTGGAGAAGCATACAAAAATGCTTTTCAATGCATACAAAAAAAAAAATCTACATGTGGCAGAAAAAACGTTTTGTATTTGAATAGCAATGTAAGCATAACGCAAGATACTTACTACTTTAATGCATATCTATGTATGTACATTAGACTGTCCCAAGAATATATGGCAACATTTTTAATTGCAAAATTTTGATATGCATACTCAATATTTATGCTTTTTAGGCTAAATGAAGTTTTATGGCTGTAGGATAAGGATTACCCGTGCCGACTTGTAGTTGAAGTTTTAGTTAATAACCAAATCTTCCATAAAAAAAATTCAAAACTGAGTTGTTCTAACGGCCTAGTTGCGTTATATAAGCCTTACATCGCTTAATAGGCTATTTAGTTTAGTTTAAATCAATATTCAAAGTTTTTTGCTTTTAGAAAAAAAAAAACAGTTTTGAAAAATTCTACTTTGACCACTTAGGTTAGTTTGAAGTGGCTGCTACTTAGGCCCAGAGGGCGCCACTTAATACCCCAAAAATGAACACTTGTAGGTCAAAAGTTTATATGAGACAAATTCCCGGCTTCCTTTTACATAAAAGTGCCTATATTGTTACACCCGCTTAAACCATTTATTTAAGAGATATTTAGTCTTTAAAGCCATGTATAATTTTTTGTAAATTTTTGGACTTTAAGTCAAAATCGCGGTGCTTTTTCCCACTACAGTTATTCAGATTCTTTTTGCAGATGATACTTTTTTTCCCCGGGCTATGCGAAAATGCGCGTGGTGCCAAAAAAATATTTAACACTTTTGCATTTGAGGGGTGCTCTAATGCACATATTACATACATATGTACATATGTGCAAATGTTTGCTATTAAAGAGTGGAAGTAAGCAGACCATGGCGTATACGCAATTTCCAATTCTCAGCAAATGAATGGCGCAGCAAGAGTTCGTTGAGGTAATATTTAGAATGAAAAAATTTATGCATGAGCATGTTTACAGCAACACTTTGTAAATGTAAAAAATCGCGCGTGAGAAGGAATTTTGCTTCCAACCTGTCAGGCCTTTTCAGGAAACACTTGGTTAGTTTGCAGGAGTCATGTGTTTTATTTATGAGATCCTTGATGTATTCGACGATCGCTACCGCTATGCCTGGCCCTAAACTTGGCTCCGGTCCAATTGGACACACAAGTTCAAGCTCATTTCACCTTGTAACGGAGTTCAGCCACAACTTACATTCCTGTACTATCTTTGAAGAGCTTGGCTGCCACTGCAGATCCTAGATGGGAACGTAAGGCGAATGCAGGAACTTCACAACTAGAGCAGAAGAGATTCAGCGGCAACCGTGGGGCTATTAATCAGCCATGTCGCTATCGTGAGACAAGAACAAATACTGGGAGCCCACACAAAAAATGGTTTTTGTAGAACCTACAGGTATATGTAGAAGAATAGGAGTTTTCGACAAATTTAGTGCTTAAATTATTTGATTCTTAAAAGCCCTTTAAAGAGTCATACTTATGTATTTCAAATTTTCACTTTCTAAACGTCAAAGTTTTAATATCTTAATTTAAGTTGCCAGTTTATGCATAAACTGGGGTTCTAATGTAATTTACAGTAAATAATAACGACATTTGCCAGACCGGCACTCATAGCATTTAAACGAAAATTGCATTCTGATACCACAAAAATCTCCAGCAAATTACGCTAAATATTCAACCAAGCCAAAGATGATGAAAGATCAAGGACGGTTAAGGAGGAAAAAGCAAATAAGAAGATAGAAGAGCTAAAGAAAAAATGAGCACTTTAATTAAATACTAAATACTTCAAAGGCACTGGGTGTGTCCCTATAATGAAAGTTCAGATAAATGTTGCAGAAAGGTGAGTTGGGTAGCGGAGAAGCATGGAACGAAGAAATTGAGGCAATGAGTAAACACCACGAGTTAGAAACAAACAGGACTCAATGGAAAATTGGTGTGCACATTAAAGAGCCAGTGCAGGGTAGCCGAAGGTGGAGGTGGAGGACGACGTGCATGGCGAATGGAACAAACGCAATTAAACCAAGCTGTCATTAACTAAGAGTATTGCGAAAGTGTGCAGAAACGTCTTAAGAACTGGTTAGAGGTGGGGCAAACAAAGCACACATAAAAGCATAATGCCATAAAATGGCGTAAATGTGACGAGGATGCGCGCAAGAGTGTCACGCATTCAAATACACTTTTACACACAAAGTCTACAACCAAATAGATATGTGCATACATACATACATATATATATACGTATGTAACAGCAATTGCAAGGACAATGATGATACATACATAGTAGACAACTGCAGAGTAGTTGCGAGCGCCAAGACATGAGGAACGAAAGCACTGAAACGCATTAAAAAAAAAAGTCAAGTTTAAATTAACAGCACAAGGTGAATGCCGCACGCCAAAAGCGCGTAGAAAAGGAGCAAGCAAGCTAGAAAATAAGCAAGTAAGTAAGCAGAAAACTAATTTACAATATTTGTATGCATTTCGCTATGAAAACACAAACACTAAAAGCATTTGAGTGGTGCTGAGGAGCGTACATAACGGAGCGCACATAACGAAGAATAAAAGTCAACTGGCAGAAACAGCAAAGGAAATTGTCAAGCTAGCGAAAGTCCACTTTTAGGTACATATGTACAGTTGTCCACAAAATAATAGGCGTGCGCGATATTTTTACCAGCTTTGACTTTTGTTTATTTAATATTTAATATTGTACAAAAATTATAAAAATTCTACAGTTACACCAAAATTTCAAACTTTTTAATCGGAATCTTTAGAACAAAAAAAAAACAGGTATGCAGTTTTATAGCCCAAGCAATTCTAGTGTAATAAAGTGAAAATTTCAAGCTGCTAAATAATTCTGTTGATTTTTGAGAATTTCTTTCGTACGTATGTTCGACAAGCCAGCAAAAAAAAATTCCTAAAAATCAACAGGATTTTTTAGTAGCTTGAAATTTGCTTTTCATCATACCTAAATTTAATGGACTACAAAACTGCATACCACAATTTTTGTAAATACTCTAATTAAAAAGTTTTAAATTTTGGTGAAACTTTGCAGAATTTTGATAGTTTTTGTACAAAGTATGAAATGTTAATTTATATGGTGTTTGTTGTATAACCAGCAAGACTTTCATAAGTGAATAGTAAACATTAA
>NW_023458558.1:24351244-24361060 GCF_013731165.1 Rhagoletis pomonella
CCCTAAACAAACCAAAAAGACAAACAAGTAGTAAAAACTGATCAAAATACGTACTCCTATTATTCTGTGGGCAACTGTAATTATGCTTTTGGGTACGCATGTACGCGTGATTGTGTGGCTTGATGTTATAAAGGAGGGCACACTAATGTGCAAATATAAATCGCCAAGAAGGAAAAGAGCACAAGAATGCGAAGTTGACATTGTAATGCACAGAGAAACGAACACATATAATACTCGTATACGTATACTTACGTGGATTCGTGCGGAATTTGCTTGCATTCGCGTTGAGGAAGAAAATTTTAGTGTTGCAGTGACACAAAGGATGCGAAGTGGCAGAGCTGGAAATGTCGCTCCATTATAGGGGCATATAACATATATATTTACATAAGGGTGGTCCAACATAAGTAAAGTCCGATTATTTTTGCTCTCGCCCCCTCGGATTGTTCTATACCAAAAAAATATACCCCTATTTATTAATTTTGAAATAAAAAAATGTTTAGAAGTTGCTCAAAGCGCTAAAACTTTTCCATTTAATTTATAAGGGGAAGACAACTTTTCGTAGAAATGGTATAGAATTCGTGAACGAACGAAAAAATCTGGTTCTCTTCATGAGACTTCCACTAACAATACCCAAGTTTTTATTTAACAACTTTTTGCATTTTCTGTCATTTTCTTGGGGTTTGGCGGATCTGTAAAAAGTAGTTACTATGAAAAAATCGTTACATAAATAATTGGGTATTATTATTGGGAACCTCCTGAAGAGAAATAGAGTTTTCCGATCGAAAAATATTGATTTTCAAGAATTCATTCCATTCCTACGAAAAGTGGTTTTTTCCGCCTATATAAAATACATCGCAAACTTTGAGCGCTTTGGGCGACCTGAAAATATTTTTTGATCTCAAAAAAAAAAATAGGGGTATATTTTTTGGGTATAAAACAATCCTACAGGGTGAGAGCATAAAAATTCCGACTTTACGTTTTCACATGCATTTTTGGACCACCTTAATGTACATACATACATATGTATGCGCGCGGGTATGAGTGACAGGCGGAAAAAGTGCTAACGACGAGAGCATTATCAAGCGCTAAGTGTAGCGGCGCTGTAACTGGGGACAGGGGGCGGTAATTTCTCGCGACTGATCAGATGCCATTGTCAAGAACTTATTCTACATATCGGCCCTTAATTCACAAAGGCCCTAACCAACAAATTTTTTATTTCACAGAAGCGAAAAACATTTAAAATCAGTATCAGAAACTGGTAGGAATTTTTAACAAGTGGTATGTAACTCCGTTGTTTTTGCTACTAAAAATTCTAAATTTTTATTAAGGGTGCATTTTAACACATTCAACCAAAATGTGTGAAAGAGCTAGCTTTGCAAAAAAATAGCCCGGCGTATTCTTGGGATATCTGATATTATTTGCATTACCCTAGAATCAGTCAAAAGAAAAAAGTTTCGCTAATATTGTGCATCCACCAGGCACACAATCAAAATTATTAACCTTGTGTTGCCACCCATCGGCATACGTTTTGTTGAATAATATTTGTCCCAAAATAAAAAAAGAGTGACCAAAACCTTCTCTATCGAAATTTTAATTAAAAAAAAAAAAAATTTGCATTTGAAAAAAAAAACATTCATAAGACACGCGGGTGCCAGATAGAAAAATCATGGTTTTCGTATAGTAAATCAAAAAAAGGTTGTTGTAAAAATATAATATGTAAACGTGGATTATAATATATAAATAATAAAAATATACTATATTTATTTATTTGAAACTGTTTATTTGTTGGACAGTGTTGCCAGATTTTTTTTCCAAAAAATTCAAATTTCCCGAAAAAAATCTGTATTTTCGACCAAAAAACGAAGATGATTTTTAAAAAATAACTTTTTTTAATTTTATCAAACATAAAAAAAAACAAGTAAGAAAGTCTAAGTTCGATCGGAGCCGAACATTAAATACCCGGCGCAAGTATTAAATATATGATTTCCACCTTTCAGAGAGCTACTGCTACATGGTAAGCCAGGGTATATCAATTATGAGTAAATTGGCGTCCTTAAATGTCGAAATATTGAAGTTTTAAGCATTTCTGAAATTTACCGTTATATGAAAAGCAGCCTCAATTTTAGTCCGATTTCAATAATTTTCAACGGTTTGCTTTTATGTGGCAAGCACAATAACCGCACCGAGTTTAGTACAAATTGGTAGAACGGTTACCGAGATACATATATGTGATCATAAGTGGGTGGTGCCACGCCCATTTTCCAAAATTTTACCATGAACGTTTTTTTTTGGCAAAGAATTGTTGCAAGTATTAAATTCAAATAAATTAGCTTTAATATTTACTGATTAATCGAAGATTTCGTATTTCTCTAAATTACCGTTATATGGGATGTGGGCGTGGTAATTGTCCGATTTTAAACATTTTCGGTCATTTAGTATGCTGTACCAAGGCCAACCAACAACTGTGCCAAGTTTGGAAGAAATTGGTGCAGCGGTTAGCAAGATATACACATGTAACCATAAGTGTAAATTGCTTTGTTTTTTTGTGGGCGATAAAAAAAAAGTATATAATCGTCTTTGGTTTTAATGTCAGATGAAGCCCAAAAAACTGTTTTTTTTTTCATTTCCATAAAAGTGTTGGCTAAAAATCTTAATACGAGCAATTCTTGTATATATATATATATATTCATAGCGTTCTCGGAAACGGCTCTAACGATTTTGATGAAATTTTATACACAGATAAAATTGTGGATTCTAAGGTTATCTGAACAGGCACTATCTCCGAGAAGACTCGTATAAGGTTGCCACCTATTCGAAATTAGTTAGAAATTAATTAAAACATCAAAATATGGATATCAAATGGAAGGTATTTTGAAGATCCCTAATTAAAAAATATTTTTAATAGGGTTGCCACTTATTTTGAATCGAATATTTATTTAATTTTTTGTTTTTAGAAAAAAGGTAAAATATTACTATTCATGGGTACCAAGAGAAGGTTCTTAAACAATGCTTTCCCTATACACAAAATAATATCCCTTAAGATAATAGTACAAGATTGCCATTTATTTTGGATTCAATACAATTTATCTAAAATATCGCAATATGGATATCAAATGAAAGGTATTGTTGAGAACTTTGGTCAGAAAATATTTTCCATCAGGGTTGCCATGCTTCTATGTAACCAAATTTTTATTTTGTTAATTTCAATCAGCATTTTTTTTACCCTGTACAAATACGCTCAAAATATGTGCCATTCAGTCCAGCGTATTTCGGAATAGTGTGAACACCTAAATTATGGAGTAAGAAATTTACTTAATATACCTTGTTTATACCTACGCAAGAACCGCATTAACAAAAAGCTGATTTGCCTCAACACATATTTCTTTTAAGTATTTATACCTGTGTCGTTATAGCGCACTCGCTGAAACCGTATTCAAAAGTAAACAAAATTTGTTATTTTTAATCGATATTTCTTAAATAATTAATTTGCGCGGTGTACCGAAATGGAAGCCAACAATAATTCAAATTTGTTATAATAATACTTCAAATTTAAAACTTCGCGTCAAATGAGTGATTTGTTTATACCTGTTTTCTAACCGATGTGAGAAATCAAAACGCGATTTGAAAACAAATTCGAGTCAATACACTTTCGAATTTCTGAGCGTATTGAAAGTTGGTTTATGCTTACGTTTTGAATCACAGCGAACTGGGTCAAAGCGCTTTATGTGTTGGTATAAACAAGGTAATAGATATCGAAATCCAATTTTTTTTTATTTCCAAAATATTCTTTTAACGCTATCCACATCTTGAAAACTTAAAAAAGTATATGCACTACGGGCAAAGCTCGGTCCACGTGGTACTGGACATTAAACCTGAAATTCGAAAAATCATTTTGAAGGATTTTCAACAAAATCCGAAAAGGAGTCACATAAAATTAGGCAAAACCAAATAAGTAAATTGAAAGATTTTAATGAAAATCCAAACATTGATCGAAAAAGGTGGTCTCTGGTAGAAAATGTGGATTGGGGACCTGCACAGAGCTCAGCGCGTCAAAGACTTGTTTTTTGAATCCAAATATTTCGGTGTTCAAAAATGGGATGGCTCTGAATCACTTGTCCGTAAGCTGAAAAGGGAAGCTGGCCTCAAATCTTACAAAGTTTAGAAGAAGCAAAATTAAAAAAAAAAAATAGCTAACTCTCCGTAGCTTCCAGGTAATTTTGTAATGCAGCATAAATTATTTAAATTATTTTAGTCTGATCCTGTCACTATGAAAAAAAGCCATGGAATGGTACACCAACAATAACATCAATATTGTACCTACCAACTGTCCTAAGCTAAGAACAGTGAAATGTTATTGGGCTCTATTTAAGCGGAAACTGAATGCGACAAAACATTTATCGAACTTCTGGTCCGAGCAAGGTTCTAAAAATAGTTTTTTGTTTTCTCATAAAAGCCATTTTGCCTTCAGAGTCAGCGTAAAACTGTAGGTCTCTGCATTTGTGTGTTAACATCAAGACGCACACCACAAATTGGAGAAGAAGCTCGGCCAAACGTTTAACAAAAATATTAATGCCAAATATTTATTAAGGGCTATAAATATGCCTAGACTTAAAAAAAAAAACGAATCTGAGATCTAAGTCGCATTGAGCAATTGCGGCAACTTGCCATAAGCAAATAGGGACGACCTCATCAACTTTCTTCTAGCTAAAAGTGTATCTACTGCTTACAAATGATACCAATTTTGTAATTTTTACTTCAGCTAAAAAATAGAAAGAGGATTACAAAATATACAAGCACAAATCAATCAAAAATATTTGGTCCATTTATTTGATATAAAAAAAAAAAAAACTGGTAATCGTAAATTTCACTACAGAATGCCCTAATCTGCCTTATCCTGAGTTTCGCTCGAAAAAAAATTCACCCAAAGATTTTTCAACCGCCCATAGTAAATGCATGGAAACCCAAAGTGAACCGGTTATGATAAACTCATTATAAGGCTGAATATCTATAAAATAATCGTGATATGGTGGAGTAGGAAATTTAATATCTAAAAAATAAATATATAATTTTTTTGGTACATACTACTTACAATATTAGCTCACTTGAAAAATCTGGCTCTACCTGAAGGCACCGCGCTTGCAGAAAATCATGGATGCAGCAGACACAAACAAATTTATAAAGTTTGAATTATCTCACAAGCGTGTCTAAAAAAAAATCTTTCATTTTCAACGAGCACTTTTTGCATAACGAAACATAACTCGCTAACTTTGAATTATGCTTCTACATCACTTCTACATTTATTATTATTTTTACAACACTTAGCGAATAAACTTTTTTGAGCAAACACAATGAGTATTAGTTGTAACTTATTGTAGGATTAGGAGCGTGGATGGTGAAAGATGGATGCTCTGGCAGGCGGTATGCACTACCGCGTATACATATATATGTACATATATTTATTTCTGTACAAAGAATCCTTGTAATTTTGTTGGCAAGGCAAAAGTTGGCTATGCATAACTTTAACAAAAGCTAAACAAGAACTTTCTACTTTGGCGCTAGTTTATGGGATTAAAAAATACACATAAATAAGTAGCTAGTTAGTTAAAGCTCGGGCAGAGGGAGCGAGTTTTAAATAAAAAAATATTACAAAGAAAAAATAATAATTATAGAAAAGTATAGCCTTTCTGGGCAGTTGTCTTTTAAGTAATGCTCACGCGATATATGTACATCTCATTATATATCTTTTTTGCCACCACACCGGCTACGTTTGTTAAGATAAGTGCACTTTTCGTAAGTTGAAAGTTAAAATTTCTACATAAGTAGCATAAGGATTGCCTACGCTTTTTTTGCTAGAAAAATATCGGATTAGACGTGTCCTACCTATCAATTTCACATGCCATGCAAAACCACTGTATGCGCCCAAACGAGGTGAAGTCTTTGAAGGTTTTAATTCCAACCTTCTCAGACCCTATTCTGGGTGAGATCTCAGCCGTAATGGCATAGACATAGATCAGAGCACGGTGTTGCAAGAAGATACAACCATTCGATCAATTGTCGTATCCTTGCGTAGGAATAAAGAAATATTAAAAATGATAAATATTGGCAAACTGCCACGTCCGCTAAGCCAGGGGCGTGAATGGTACAGTAATACAACTCGGCTCACTTTTGATGATTTTTTTTTTTTAAATTTGTTTTGGGATCGCCTCTGTTGCAAGAAATTTGATCTGCAACTCCTTCACCGCTGGTATATTATTGTATAAAGACATACGAATGTAAATATGTTCTTTCAAATCAATTCCTGTTGAACAGCTATCAAGGATGTGGGTAGATTGATTTCGAAAATCCTCTTTATCACAAAATCCTTATGTATTGAGGTAATCGGGAGATCTTGGGTTTCTTTTCAATGGGAACAGAGAGAAAGACTACCACAAAAAGTTGCGCGAATACGAAACTCATTTTTCAAATATTGTGTAATCGGCAATGAAATCCCTCTACTTTCTTATTGAGAGCACTGTATTAATTGTATTTTTATAAATTACAAACCATAAAAAGTCCAACATGCATTTTAAATTTCAAATAACCCGCAGAATAAAACTCACCTGAAATGAAATAAAATAAAAAAGAATCTAATTAGAATTGAATTTATATGTATTTATGTAAATGTGTATTCATGTATGTATATTTAGTTACTAAAACTAAAAAAAAAAAAAAAATATTTTGTCCGAAATCGCCTTGCAAAAGCACCGTAGGTTCAGCTGGGTGGGTCGGAACCAAGTTCAACCCAGTAGTTCACAAAGCGACGTAAGTGTCGTATGTCGTCAAGTTTTCAACGGCTAAATATTTAAATGTGTAGAGGACTTGAAACCACAACCAACTATTTTTGAACGAAGTGAAATTTAATAACACTACTTTTATGATAGCTTGTGAATCTCCTAAATATAGTTTTAGCTACTATACTCATAAAAATACAATCGCCGTTCGGAGTCTGCGTAAAATTACCCAGTGGGAAAATGTAATGTATAGTAATCGAAAAAATATAATCAGTAAAACAGCCCGGACCTTTTGAAATTTTTTCCCAAATTTAGGAGACTCGGCGTGTTTTATTTTTTTTTTTTTTAATTATTTCGAGAATAACATTGCGACATTTTTCGAGAATATTCGGGATGATCTGGAAGTGTCAAGTTCAAAAAATATAAATGTTAACTTAGTTATTTATGATTGCCCAAAATAAAAAAATGGCTTAAAAAAGCAAAAAATAATCGGGGTTTCGCTATCGTAAAATGTTGCTTTTTATTGTAAAATGCTTATAAAATACGGTTTATGTTTTACACTCGAACCTCCTTTTTAATCCGGTCTATAAATAAGCCTAGACTATCTCTGTAGAAGTTCTTCCTCCTAGGCATGTCGTACATATACACATATGTACGTACTTATGTATACAACAAAATTAAATTAAATCCTACATATAACCGCTGCTAGTTTTCACCTAATGAATGTAATTACTTGCATGCTAAAAATCTAAAGGTCTCCTTAAATTTTCAATTCTTGTTGTACATTAAAATGCATTAAAAAAAAGAGCTGATATGTATTGTAAATGTTGCAAATACGATAACTACATTTTAATATTACGTACATGTTGCATTGCTCTAATGGCTTTCAGTTCTCACGCAAGCAGCTTGGCTTGTACTACTTAGACCAACTAGATTGTTGTAAATAATTAATTGCATACGAAAATAATTTAACCATTTACCACAGAATTTACTCGGCAGCGATGGTTGGTTGTTGTTGCGCAGTGCACACAGAGCGGTTAGTTGTCGAGGCATTTGTCAAATGTCCAAAGGCCCGCTGTCGTTCATGAATTTCATCAACGAATTGGTTTCTAATAGATTTTTTTTTTTGTATTTTGCCTTAAGGGGATTCGCTTAATTTTGCAATTTTTATACCCGAACGCACTTGTGCACAATGGTATTATAGCTTTGTTCGCATAACGGTTGTTTGTTGCAGCCAAAAAGAATCGAGATAGATACCCTGCAGAAAATGGGACTAGTTTGTAGCTAACTATTAACTAACTTGTAGTCGACTAGTGGTAACTGTTTATTAACTATTTCCTTTGGCCGTAACTAACTACTCTTGAAGGGCGATGGCCGCAAAACTGGTTTCCTCTACATTAGATATCAACTAACTTGTAGCTAACTACTTTTGGACACAAAATATCAATAAGAAAAACAAAATATTTTTTTGTTTTTTTTTTAACTTTTTTATTTATTTACTTTATTTTATTAGATACATTTCATATTTGTTTACACATTCTGCTGTAGGTGGTCCCATATTCGAACACCGTCAGGCATAACTTCAAAATGATAATGTAAAATTTCGATCTTCCTTTTATTTGTCCTGAATACGAAAAAGAATCTGCGAAGTTCGAAAAAAAAACATCTATTGAAAGTAATTTTTGTGAGGATATTTAAATAGACACTTGTAACAAAAATAAACTCCCGATGACGCACATAGGGGTATTTGAACGATTTAGGCGGCCAAAAGCCAATTTGATAAAATTTTGGAGAAAACTTAAAAAATTAGTCACATTTTGGATAGAGAACATTCCAAATAACATTTCCCAGTCCCCCTCACTTTTCTAACTTGCACAGCGAACGCTCACCGTTGACCGGAAACAGAATATTCTAACGCTGCTTATAAATAAATTTTCGCTCTCTAGAAAGATCGTGACGGTTTTAAGTTAATATTTTGACTACTGCATTATATTCTTAAAAAGTAGTGATGGCTCCGCATACAGACCGCATTTAAGGGTGAATTTTTTTTAATAATTTTATTAAGCAAAGGTTCAATTTAAATGTAACGAAAATAGCGGTTTTCAACGAGCATTTTTTTTTTTGTTAATTTTGTACTAGTATATAGTAACACTACTTTAGATTTATTTTAACACTAAATTAAAATTTTTAGATGAATTTGAGGCCGCTGAACTAGAATATGAATCCATTTAATTTAACAAATAAATAGTTTTCGATATATTAGCAAAAGTCATGTTTTCTTGGACCTTTCGGTCCTGTTGCTAGAAATCTGCGGGAATGTAAGGCGAACCGAACTATGTTATATATTTCGGAATAAACATTTGTTTTCCTTTACATTGGTGTTATATACATAAGTGATGATTAAAGAAATAGTTTTGGGTATACAAGCGTTTAAATTAAAATAAATCTACGATATTTCAGTAAATATTTTTATCCAAATTGTTAAAAATTAGTATGTAAACTAAAATTTTTGAACAAAATAGGATTATTATTAAAGTTTTAGAAAATGGGTGTGGCCCCGCCCACTTATGATGAAATGCTGTATATCAGTATCCACTTCACTAATCCGTACCAAACTCGGACTCGGAAACTTGCTCAGGCTATATCTAACATAACTGCTAAAAAATTCTTGAAATCGGGCGATAACCACGCCCACTTCCCATATAACGGTGATTTACAGAAACGCGACAACTGCGATAAATCAATAACTACTGAAGCTAATTCACTCTAAATCGATTCTTGGAATAACCTCTTAGCATTAATGAAAATTATAAATTTTTGGATAATGGGCGTGGCGCCGCGCACTTTTGACCACAAATGTATATCTCGGTAACCGATTTATCAATTTGTACCAAACTCGGTGCACTTGGTATGGAAAAGCAATGCGTTGAAAATACGAAAACTCCGATATTTCAGTAATTTAGGACGCTAATTTACTCCAAATTAATGCTTACAAAATTCTCTTAACAATAAATAAGACTGTTATTATTACAAAAATGTAGTATTA
>NW_023458558.1:24361160-24384266 GCF_013731165.1 Rhagoletis pomonella
CAGAAATACACTCGGAGGTTTGCTATTGCCTGCCATGGGGCGACCGCTACTAGAAAAAAACTTTTTTATTTTTTATTTATTTATTTTTTGATATTTTGATGAAACCGCGCGATTAAACCGAGGCCCTGCGGAATAGAAGCGCGTACTGCTAACTAGTGCACCTCAGCGGCCGCAAGAGTATCATAATCAAAAAAATAAAATACTCGAGAAACATTTTTAGTATGCATTTTTGTAGCACATTTAATTTTAGTACAACAAAGTGCAAGTTTCAAATCGCTAGAAATTACTGTGGATTTTTGATAATTTTTTCGCTGCGTACCTACTTTTACATATAAAAAAAAAAAAAGATTTTCTTCATGCGTTAAATCGAAGAAAATGCGCAAAACCCTCGGCAAAAAAAAAAGAAACCGAATTGAAAAATTAAAAATTTCTTGGTATTTCTTGCATTTTCCGGAGTTCTGTAATCAATTATCAAAAGTGATTATTGTGGTTTTTGCTGTTGAATGAACTACATTTTTATAAAAAATAAGACAAGGTTTGGTATGAAAAATGAAAACAAATAAAATTGTCAAAATGTCGGGTATGCTTTTTTTCACGCTGACTGTATATGCGCGTGCACTACGGGGCTCAAGAAAAAGTAAAGTCGGAATTTTAATACTCTTACCACCTAGGATTGTTCTATACCGAAAAAAATTATATCCCTGTCTTTTTTTATTATGAAATCAAAAAATATTTAGAGGTCGCTCAAAGCGCTCAAAGTTTTTCATGTATTCATTTTTGAACCACCCTAGTGTGCACACAGCGTACAATTTTTCGAATAAAATTTATCTGGTTACTCATACATATGGTCTGTCATATATATATACATACATACATACATACATATATGTATGTAATGACGCAAATAAACGTTTGTACGCTTACTAGCATTCATAAATATTTATGCCATATTTATTGCTTATAAATAATCTTTACTCCCATTTTTCGAATTGTGTATATATTTTATGGAAATTGATGTATTGATTGCATACGGCGGCAGGCAGTAGTTGGACAGCGATGGTAGCAACAATTGCCGTTTGGTGTGGAATAAATTGCAACTCCTTTATAACGGGTGTTCAAAAATGACTTACAAATAGCTTTCTTGGGGTTTGAAATGACTATGTACTTATGTAATGTACACTTGTGCGATCAACAAATTAGCACCGAAATTCTAAATGATACTGTTTGCAACTTATGTACATTTTTTATATTTATTTTTAATAATTTCATTTCAAATGTAATTCAATCTATAATAGCAGCTACATAAAAAAAGTTTCAAAGCTTCCACGAGTTTCAACAAAATTTATCAAAGTTTCAAAAAATGGTCATCAAAATTTTAATTTTTTTAATTAGAATATTTAGAAAATTTTTGGTAGTCTAATAAAGTGCAAGTTTCAAGTCGCTAGAAACTGCTTACCCATAAATATTATTAAATATTCTAATTAAAAATTTTGATCACAATTTTTTTAAACTTGATTAATTTTTTTTTATTTTGTGCAAACTTTGAAATTGTTATTTATGTGGTTTCCGTTTTAAAATGAATTATATTCAAATGCAAATGATTAAAACAAAAATTAAATAAACATAAGTTGCAAACAATATCATTCTGAAATTTCGGTGTCAATTAGTTGATCGCATCTGTATGTACATAAAAACAAGTGTCGAGAGATTATACAGAAAAATGCCATTTAATGGTATTCTTCAATTTCCAGAGCTGCTATGTTACAACAACCTATTTTATGGGTACAACATGCAGGCTTGAACGTTTTCTGTTGTCCTCGCTCATTATTTTTAAAATTTGTCGAAAACTCATTCTTCTGAATACTCAATCTCTTAAGCTGAGATTAGTGTAGTGAAGTCATCAGCGTAGGAAAAAAAGCGTTCGTTGTCCTAACTTTAACTCTTCCTGACAGTTCGTGCAACACGAAGATCCACAGCAGGGGTGATAGGAACCCTCCCTGCGGGGTGCCCCATGGTATGTTGCTCTTCTAATCTTCAATTGATCACTATGCTTTTCAGAATCAAGCCGATCTACGCCATTATATACTGCTGGATATCAGGCCTCTCCAGGGCCCTACTAATTGCTTCCGTTTCCACGATGTTGTAAGAGCGCTCAACATCTAAGAAGCTGACTAGGGTAGATATATTCCTTGTATACCGATCACCTTTCAACAGTACTGATCACTTCGTAGAGAGCGCTATTATCTGATCTGTCCTAACGATAGGAATGCCACCAAAGCAAATAATAAAATCCATGTTTTAGTCAACTTTGGGGCACCCTTTAAGCGAATGCAACTAAGCAATATATGAAAAAAAACGGCGGCGGCGCACAGTATGTATTTCCATATTCTAGAAAATATTAATTAAATAATTTCAAAACAACGTCGGTTTTGCCTTATCTTGATACGCGGTTTTGTACTTTAAACGACGATTAGAATTAGGTAACCTTATATCCAGTCTCAGAGATTTATTATGACTGAAGTTTATCCATCGATATTTATTTAATTATTATTATTTATAGAGTTAACGAAATTTACCGAGTTACCGCAATGCATCGAGTTCTTTCAGAAACTTAGTTGTCGAAATTTACGGATAGTTATCGAGCTATAAAAACTTATGGAATTGTCGAAATTTGTTAAGTTATTGAAACTTATGGAGTTGTCGAATTTATTGATTTACTGAAATTTGTCAATTTGTCGATTAGAGTCTTTTGGAATCTTCAAATTATATCGAGTTGTCGAAATTTCAAGGTCTTATACGTTTATCGAGTTGTCACTGCTTATCGAATTTTATCATGTTACCAGAGTTTGTCAGTAGCTTTCGAAAAATATGAAACTATTAAAATTAACCGAGTTATCTACATAAATACACAGAGGTAGTTAAAGTTTATAGATATATCGAGATATATGTATACATTTTTGAGTTATCGAAATTTATCGAGTTATCGGATTTTAGTGTTTTTTTAAATTCATGGAATTATCATATGTATTGTTTTGGGTCAATTCTAAGTCCTCCAAAGACCTTCACAAATATAAAAAATGTAGTCACGTTTTAGTTTCAAAGTAGACGATTTTCCGGTAAGTAATTTTTTACCTTATAAGTTAAACGACGTGCTAATGTAGAAAACCTCTCAAAGGATCTTAAAACAAAAAAACTACAAAATGGTTGAATTTCGACTGCAACTCGCATTCCTAGTTTTCATTAATCTACCTTAAATAGTTTTCGTATTACAGTATTGAAAGCAGCTAGATGGGTAAAATCGTACACTGTGCGGCGGCAAGGCAAAAGGCAAAGCGTAATCGCAAGCGCATAACCATCGATCATTGCGAGTTGTCAAGTAAATGCAGATAAGAGCATAAATACCAAGTGAGGCTGTTTTATTCAAGTAAACAGATAAGCAACTGCGGATAAGCTTACGACAGCAAAAAGCCGCTAAACTAAGATAGGCCTATTAGCGAATAAAAGAATAACTCAGTAATAGCTTAAGCTTTGACATTGCGTTTGTGTTTTTTCTTTTCTTGAAATTTTTTTTTTTGTTGCGCAAAACATAAGGATTTGCTTGACGGCCGTTGCCGTTTGGTTGCCGCCACTCAATCTACGGCATGACTACGCGATAATTATGTACATGTAATGCGAAATGAACAGTTAAAAATAATTACCAAAAACAAAACAAAAAAAAACCAAAGAATTCCACATGCGCTCGCACCGCGTTCTATAAATATTTATATGACATTTAGGCTTGGTTGGGAAAAATTATATACTCCACTGCTGTTGTGGCATGTGAATAATGCTGAAATGTTGAAATTCTCATTTAATTGACTTAACGATTACATTTATCAGCGCAATTAATGTCATGTTAAAGTGCGAAAAAAAACAAAAGAAATCAAATCAAATTAAATAAAAAAAAATATCGCTGCAAAGGCGATAAGAATGAAACTGTGCGCAACAGCAAAGCTTTGCAGCTAAGACATTAAAAAGCGAGTCACAATATTATGCAATATAATTAAAATAATCTAAAGCTATAAAAACTAAACTAAACAAAAACAAAAAAGCAAAAAACAAATAGCAATAATAAAAGCGAGAGCATTTTTGTCGAGCGCGCACACGCCTCTTTACCCGCTGGAAGAAAAACAAAGTTTAAGAGACACAATACTAATATTTAATAACACAACGAAATACGAAAATAACACTGACCAAAATTAAAGTGCGCACAGTCGGAATAAGAATGTGAACAACAGATACGAGTACGTGCGCATTCATAAATAATTTAACATCTAACAAACATGAATGAATTAATGAATGAATGTGAATGAATGAATAAAGGGGGGGGGCCAAACGAAGTGTTGCTAGTTGCGATTACGCCACGCGGCAGATTCTTAAGCCCCAAGCAGGCAGGCAGGCACTAGCCGAATGACAGTAACCGCACACTTGCGTCGGCTATGTCATAAATGAGCAAAGCTAAAAAATTAGAGAATGCATGTGTGTGATAAAATGTGTGGGAACAACGCAACGCACACACACACACACACACACACACAGATAAAATATTGACCAGGTTAAAATCACAATAAAATTCATCAGACAATCTGGCCTCTTGCAGGCCGAGCCGTGCGGCGACAATTTGTCAAGTGGTCGGGCTGCGGCTGCGGCTGGCTGATTAACATAAATACTCCACTTAAAAACTCGTAAAATAAGTGAGTGTATTAATTTTTTCGCTTGACACGCTTGATACATACATTTTTTGCGTGTTTGTATTTCGGATTAATTTCATATTATAAAGCATCAACAAACCAAAGACACCATATTTTTTTTTTTTTTTTTTTAATTTTCCATACTTGTGCTAACATTATTTGTAAAAAATGTTTCGTCGTCGTTTTGTTTTGTTAAGGAAATGGCACTAACTATTGGCACAGCGCTTGAATACTCATCGCATGAGTTCAAATTGGGCTAACTTGGAGTTGAGAGTGCCTTTGTTGAAATGTTCTTCTTGAATATATCACCTACATTAAGAAAAAGCATTTCAAGCTTAACAAATTTCCAAAAAAAATATATTAAATATTATTTTTTTTTCAACAGAATCATAATAATGAGATTTTTGATGCTGTTTTTGAAGATTTGTCTATGGAAAACTTGAATAAATGGCCCAATGAAGCCATGCATTTGCACATAAACTCATTTAAAGTGTGAAAGAGAAATGTAAGATGCAAGAGCGGGACGTGAATGAGTTGACTTGCACAGAATAAAAAGGGTGAAAAAATACCTTTCAAATGTTACCTCATAAGTCTAAATCGGTAACGTTTTGACTGAGTTATTCAAGTTTTTCTTAAACCAATCTTTGAAAAAAGTTGAAAAAATCAGCATCAAAATTTCATTATTTATATCAGTATATTATGATTATGAATTTCTAAAACGAAAGCGCAATGCACAAATAATATAAATTTAAGAAACTAGAACATTTTAGTTAACGAAAGAATCGTACACACGAAGGATTTCACAAACGTGTATTGAAATATTAAGCAGAGCTTGAATCATCACACACGATATCGTATTACTCGTCACGTAAAAATACAATTTTCGGATTATGACATACGTCATCCCATTCAGCTTATACCACTTACGTATAAGGTAATTTACTTTCGTGTGGTGAAACTTATAACAGTGCCAAAAATGCCATAGTTTGAGCCAAGTTGGCACGCCTGGTTATGAGCTATGTATGAACACTATCCACAGTAGCGACGAGTACTTGTAAATAAATAAAGAGTGAACAGATAAAATGAGTGCTATAAATATGCTTCATTACTGTATGTATATATATATATATATGTATGTATATCGGTACATGATGAATGAGAATTGCAAAGTACATTATAGGTGAGCAGTGTTATGAACTGTTATCTATTTCCGTTTGTTTGTTTGACTAGTTGACTAGTTGTCTAGTTGAATGCTTTCGACTCACCAGAGACAAATTAAATTCTTCGAAAAAGCCAAATTAACACAGAATACATAGTATTTCAAACTTCTGGTGACCCAAAAAAAAAAGAAAAAAGAAAATATCGGCTGTTCTAAGTTTTTGTTTGCCCACGTGGAGAACTGGCAGTTTTTTTATTTTTTTTTTAACTGGAAAAAATTAAAAGAGGCAGAACATTGCATTCCGATTTAAAATGTGAATTTATGGCTAAAATAAACTGTGCGACAGCAAAACCAGTCCAGACTTTGCTAATATTTTCTGAAAGTATACATAAGTATGTATATGTAAATATTGTTGGATTATATTATTTTAGTACTTTTTGTTTGTTGTGCTCCATTTACCAATTCCCGATCACTTTTCGACAAAATCAAGACATTGATATTTAAAAAAAAAAAAAAAAAAAAATGGTTGGTATGGGAGGCGCAACGCCCCCTTTACCAATATCGCCCACTTTTTGGCGTTATTAAGGCCCTGGAACTTTGTGCATATCTGCGAAATCATAATACTGTACCACGAATGGTATCTAAAGTACACAATAATGTAAGCCACGCCTCCTTTACCAATGCCGCCCACTTTTCGCAATTATTAAGGTATTAATATTTTATGTCCTTGTACCAAATTTCAGTACTCATTCACAAATGGTTCCGAAAATATGTACTACTAAAAAATGGGTTTGTAAGTTAGGTGCCACGCTCCCATATGGTCTCATACTAAATTCCAATACGGTAACCCAATCAGAGATATACAGTTTATAAGTTTCAGTTTGTAAGGGAGGTGCTGCGCGCGCGCCTACTTATTTAAAAATCACTCAACGGATTGCAATAAATCTTCGTCAAATTATTGCTTGCACTTGGCGGAAGGATATACATATAGTCGAATTAATTTTAAATTGGCATCTACAGGCCAAGCTCTTTCATTTGACATTTCATTTTCGAAAATCGAACGAACGGTGTAGATTTGATGACATGGACAAGAAATGCAACCATTTAAAGAAGTTGTTTTTTTTTTAACTATCTTCTAATGAGAGCACATAAGCCTGCCACATCTAGATTGATTCCTTTTATGCTCTAGAACAATATGAAAGTTGACCGATAACAGTTTTAGGTACGCACCAGCATCAGAATTTCAAAAAAAAAGGAGTCACGCCACTTTGACTCTTCATAACTTCGTTTCTATCGCAAGCACATTCGGTTCTCCTCTCCAAATATTAACACTTTTTGCAACGTACAAATAAAAAAATATATAAAAATAATAGAAGATTCACACATTTATTTGTGGAAATTTCTCAATTGAAAATTGCCCATAACAAAATTACTCTTTCAACTAAATACAAATTTCTAAATTTAGTTCTTCTGCGGCAGTGACGCACCGGGTAATAGATAGTCCAGTAATACAACACTCGATGGATTTGCAAAAGTTAGCAGGGGGAGAAGGACTTGGCTTCACTGGCGTCAGTTGGCACAGAAGAGCAACGACTGGCGTGGTTGGTTGAGCTCGGCCAAAATCGCTTAGGCGGTTACAGCGCCAAATTAGAAGAAGAAGAAGCTCATATTTATACTATATGGTCTACTAATGTTTTCATGTCTCGGCCTAAGTTTTTTTCAAAAAAGTGGAAAAATGGTTAAAATAAATGTGGGAGCTAAATTAAAGTCCAAAGCTAAGATCCCATTATTGGAGCAATCAAGCACGATGAAAATCGCTACATATTGTGCTACTTGCGCCGATAGTGGGATCCTAGCTGTTGACGTATACAGTAAAATTTCATGGAAAATATTTTCGTTGAACATTTCAACCCATTAGCTCCCGCCTGAAAGGGTCGTTTTGACCCGTACTTTAAGAGATCCCTAAAAAAGCAAATTTGGAAGATCGGGAGGGAGGGGAATAAAATGTTGCAGAGAAATATTTTTCCGAAAATATTACTATGGGTCTTCTCTTCCAAAATTTGTATGTCACCAACGTAAAGGTCTTTAAAAATTAATAAATAGCAAAAACCGATTTTAACAAATTTTTTGTGCATGGAAAAAATTCAAACTTGACTTTTATCTACTACATAGAATTTTTTTTAATTTATCTTTGGTTGTCATTCCTTTTTGGCATAAAGATTTTGTCTCAGGAGAGCCCTGGTAAAATTTTCCGATGAATAATGTTCTAGAACATATCAATCCTCGAACAAACTTCCAAATTTGCTATTTGAAGAGTTTCTTGAATTAAGGGTCAAGTCGGGCCTTTCAAGCGGGAGCTAACGAGTTGAACTGTGCTAAGGAAAAATCCCATGAAATTTTACTGTATACGCCTTAACGTTTTAATTAGCTCAGACACTTATTTAAACAACTTGTTCCACTTTTTTGAAAACTTCCGGGAAGCCAAGACATGAAAACATTTTGGAGTGATTAAAAATTCTGTAAAAGTATTTTTACGGTTATTTTACATTGATGCCTGACTTTATGACATCGCGACGCTTACGACATCTTTATGTACTTTATTATTTTATTGGCTCACACCTAGTATACTATAAATTAATAGCAGTGTACAATTTTATGTTATCGTTTCAACAATTACATACGTTTCACATCTATGTTTCACAGCAAAAGTTTTAAATACAAATATTTCCTTTTAAGTTTTCTAGAGATACTATCTTTTCACGTCTTTTAGCATGAATAAATTTAATTTTTGTACACAGTACATATTTCAATAAATGACAATGTACAACCTTTTTCGATTTCGTTTGACACGGCGTATACGCAACATGCTACCACCATGTACGCAGATGTTAAGTATACGCCGCGTCATAAATTTTCTATTCATCATGCGGGTGCTACTACAGTACATAAAACCAATAAACTTTATCGCTTTTGTCTAGCCGAAGGCGCTGAAATTCATTTTATAATCTAAATGCTTAGTTTTTATTAGGTCAACTCAGATAATATTAATTATTCTCAATGGATTTTATAAAAAAACGCGCCCTATAGAAAAATAAACATATGTGGTAGTAAAGCGCTGACAGCATACCAACATATTAATCGTTGAACAAGAAGTAGGTCATTAAACTTTTATTGTGACTACAAAGCTAAATAATTATCAAGCAATCAAGTGTTCAAGGTTTTTTTTCGCATGAATTTGTTAAAAAATGCAATGCGCGAGATCGTGCGCAAAAAATTCAATAAAAATTAACTTCAGTTTTTATAAATTGCACTTCTTATATAAAAAAAAACACCCTTAAAATAACAAATAAATTTTAATTAGAAAAATATTTTTGATATTTATTAAAAAAAAGTGTAAAAAAGTCACTGTATGTATGTATGTATGTATATGGTTTTACGAAAACTTGTTATGCTCGTACAAACGACTTCATTGAAATATTTACGGCACTCGTAGGTAAATATTATGTAGTAATTTAATTCCATTGCTTAGTTTTAATAACCAAAGGAATAGAACAAATTGTGAATATGCAGCAAGTTTGCCATTAAACCTTCGAAAAATTAAAATGTTACAGAATTGTTGGTAATTAAATACAATGTATGCGGAAATACGAACATTATATTATACGTACAAAAAATTTTCCACGTGCCTTAATTTTCTTTCTACACACTCATGAGAATTGAAAGTAAAATATACAAAATGCCATTACTAGTAGAATATGTATGTATGTATGTATGTATGTGAAGTCTCTGCACTCAGTCTGCCATGCTTCTAGTCTAAATTATGCACATGTTCAGGGGCAAATAGTATTCGCACAGGTACATATACATACATATACATATCCATCAGGCACTATGAACTTACAGGTGAGTAAGTACAATCTTAGTGAAGTAAGACATTCGCGGTGTTAAGCACTTACACTAACACTAACAATGACAATGATGCTGATGAGAAGGGAGAGCAAGTTCAGATTTAATGAAAAGTGTGAATGAACTATGGAGATTTGAGTGCAGAAAATACACAGAGAACGTATTGACTATACCCAATATGAACATTTTCCAATTTTTTCTCCAATCTATGAGCAATCCTTGATTCTCAAGTGGATGTAAAACTTTTTTTCCAAGGTTTGACTAAAAATTGAATAAAGTTTAAATCCAAATTGATATTGAAGCATTTCTCAAGTGAAGAGCATACAAAAAAATATGCCCGTTTGTTTGAAAATCAACATTGGAAGTTGGAATATGTATTGGACCTTCACTTGCCCTTCAATCCAAATGTTTATTGCGTACATAAATACTTCATATGTGTACGTATGTACACTGGGCGACAAATGAAAGTGTAAATGAGAAAATTTTCAAAAAAATATTTGTTCACTTGCACGGCACCCAAAATCGGGTGCTGGGCAAGAACAATCAAACACTAAAAATTACTTATAATAATTATAATATTTCTGCGCTTCCATCCTCCAAAACATAATTGTAATAAATTGGACAAACATAGGATTTCTTTCAAGATACAAACTCGTGAGTTAGTGAAAATTTTGAGGATCTAAATTCGATATAGATTTTTAGGCAGCAGAAGTGTGTACATATGTATGTATATGGATTTTCGACTTATTCATGCCTTAAACAGGAAAAGACATCACTTCTATTCAAATTAAGCTATTCAAGAAATGTTGGTGACTTAATGGAATTCGCACTGGATGTCAAAGTGGCTAATGCAGAATGGACTAAGCGTTAATCTTTCTAAAACTGATTGTGCTTACAAGGACAGAAGTGGTCTTAATTTTATTCACCGAAGCTGGATGGCTAAAAACTGAATGTTTCCTTGAAATCAAAGTAGCAGGGTATTAAAAATCTTAATCTCGAGAAGGAGAACATAGAGGGAAATAGATGTAAGGATATTTTAATAATAATACAGTATTTCCCCGCTTAATTGGCCGCCGGCGTCTAATTGGTTTACCCCGCATAATTAGTTAAAAATATATGCTACCGAAAAGAGATATACCTTAAATTTTTCACCCTCAATTGATGTCCCGCCTAATTGAACCTAAAAGCTGGTTATGTCTGAAGTGCAATTAAGCGGAGAATACTGTAAAACAGGTTTTTTTGGATTGACATCTTAAACGCGAAATAGATGTTAGCCACACTATTACCGATTTTCATTTTTTGATAGTTTAATTATGCAGTTAGCCCATTAAATTCTAGCTTCACGCATTTTCTTCCATACAAAGTATCGACAAAAAAATTATCATAAATCAACGCGAATTCTTAGCCACTAGAATAATGAATTTAATGGGCTACAACACTGCATATTTAAAATTTTTCTAAAAATTCTTAATAAAAAGTTTATTATTGTTGTAAATTTTTGTTGAACTTTTCTAATTTTTCTACAAAGTTTGAAATTCTTAATAAAAAGTTTGTTGTTGTAGTTTATTTTTGAATACTTCTACAAAGTTTGAAATTTGGACTTGATTTGGTTTTTGTCCTCACCTTAGATCCAGGGACGTCAGCGCAACATTTTTCAGTTTAGAAATAGAAGCGAAAGTGGTTGGTCCAGCGGTAAACGAGGATAAGGCAAATTACATTCTGACAGCACATAAAAAGTTCTCGACTTTTGGGTCAATGTTGATTGTTATAAATTTGAAGTAGTGAATGACTTTATCTACCTAAATAAATACACAACACAAACAATATCTAGCAGAGCCATTTCTCGCCGAATAAGAATTTAGCTCAACAAATCTCTCACCACGCCCGGCTTTTATATGACGCAGAAATGTGAACAATGATGAGAAAGCTTTGGGTGCTTTCGGGAGAACTATTCATGGCAGGATCTATGGGACTGTTCGGATGGGCGACGATTACCGAAGAGTGTTGGACAATGGATGACGAGGCTCCGATAAAAAAATGCACGGACAAAATGGAAGGACGAAGTTCAGAAGAACCCGTCTGCTCTCGGGATGTAAAACTGACATAATTTCGCACAGGAAACAGGCAAATGGCGATATTTGTTGGTTTTGGTTCAAACGCATGAACGGTTGTAGAGCCAAACAACAAGAAGAAGAAGAAGGCCTGCTGGGGTTGGCCTTAATTTTGTGGATTTGCAGATCAGACAAATCATTATACTATATTCGAGTCGTGCCTCATGCAAACAGTTAAAGAGCCTCAAATGATCACCGTTCTTAAAAATATGAAATTTATGAGCACCTTTAAAGTAGTCCTATAAGCATTTTCAAGATATTTATTTTAATTTTTTTGCTTTTTTGAATACTGTAAAATTTATTAAACAGGGCTTTGCATTGATGATTCGGTATATACTGGTGGAAATAATATTTCAAGCGGAAAAAATGTAGAAAAAAACTTTTCGTTTTTTGATAAGCGTTTACTTTTGGTATCGATGGAGTAACGCATTACAATACGCCTCAAGACGATATTTTTCACTTTCTTGTTTACCCACGACGATACAAAAAGTAAGCGCTTACCAAAGAATCAAAGTTTTTGGCTGGGCGTTAACAATTTTGTTTAAATATGTATGTACATATGTACATATGTACTATAAAAAAGCAATCAAAGCTAAAAGTAAATAAATAGCCAACATTTTACGATCGAATTTCGCATGGCTGTGCTTTCTTTGTTTTCCACTAACTGATTTAGTACGCATCCTCAAATGCTGTTTGAGTTTAATAGACGGGTCCTTCCATAGTGACTAGTGGGACATTTGACTTCAGAATTGTGAGCAGCTATGAATTATAACCATAAAAGAGTGAAATACGTATGTATGTACATGTGATAGATAAATTGCTATGTATAATATTCATAAATAAAATTTAAAAAAAAAAAACTTGTACATAACTATTATTTGAATGAATGCGATTGGTGGGACAACACTGTGCACTCAAAGACGAATTTGAGCCAATACACTTAATTTTCAAGACAGATTTTTTTGTTTCAAAATTTTTATATACTATAAGCTTTCGTTTGCACTTTAAACAATGCGGATATAACGTTCATAAAAATTGTAAAAAATATGTATATACAATTAAAACTGGTGTACAGTAATTACTATGTACATACATATGTAGTTATGAAGTGAAAGTTTTCAGCTTTAGAACAACTACTGAAATAGGACTGGTTAATGGAATTTTTTTTTATGACGTTTTCCTCTTTTACATGGAATGACCCAGAGCCTTTCTACGCCTGCCAGCTTATGCTGTTGCTCAAAGGTGATTAATGTGTTTGTCGTGCACTCCTGCCAGCATTCATTCATAGCAGACATAAAAGCAGAAAACAAAAAAAAAAATAAATCAATAAAAATAAAGTCGAGTAGCTACGATTGTGTGATTTACTGAACAATTGTTCACATAACTCAATAGATATGTAGTTGTTGATATTAGATATGTGAACAAAAACAGGCATACTTACATACATACATACATACATACATATGGAAGCGTACGTGCATGATAAAAACAAATATTTAAATTGTTTACGTCTGTGACTTATGCAAATTATAAATTCTGAGTTCATTATTTTTCCAGACAGCCGAACACCTAACAACAGCGCAGAGGTAGACTGACTGACTATTAGTATTTTGCTGATTTTATTTTTTCTCATTTGCTTGTAATGTAATTCCTTTGTAAGCTGTGTTCTTATTTGTATTAATTTAGTTTACGCATGTATAGAAATTATTGCAGTTTTACGAGCCCCTATTCATTTACTTCAATCAAGTGTGAAAAATAAAGATTAAGCTGGACATACATAGATATGTATGTAAAAGGCTAGTTGGTTGATGTATTTTTTATTTCATTTATTAATACTTAGTTCCACGAAAGCAATTTCAGTGAAAAATGAATTTTTTATTTGAATTTAATATGAAAACTGACAGAAAAAAAATCATTTTTCACTTAAGCATTTAAGCATAATACGTTTTTTCAAGACCTTACAAGATTTTATCCGGACTTTTAGAGAATATTCAGTTTTTACTTTTCCAGACTTTTCGTGCCTTATTTAAATACTTAGTCTGCATTCAAGTCTATGAATTTATAAGTGAGGAGGGTGAGAAGACATTTCCGTTGCGTTCGTTTAGAAAGAACGAAAAACTTGCAACTAAATAAAAGCTAGCGCGTTAGCACCATTTTCAAACACCTCAAACTCAAAACATAACTTCTTTATAATTTAACTAAATTCGACTTTGGAAACATGTGGCAACACTCTTCAAAACTATCTTCAAACTTAAACCTGCTTAATTAAACCTCTATCACTACCACATTAAGCGGATGATTTGGCAATTGCCGTTAAAGGCAAGTCCCCAAATACCCTTATGGATATTCTGCGCTCTAGTATGGCCAAGCTTAGAATAGGCCACGTAAATATCTTCTCGGACAGTCAGGCGGCCATCAAATCAATGAATGCGGTAATGCTAAGCTTAAAGATTGCATAGGAATGCCTGGCAGTCCTAAGTGATATTAGCACCGTCTTCAAGGTCAGCCTACTATGGGTCCCGGTACATGCAGATATTGCAGGAAAATTCAAGGCCGATGAGCTAGACAGGAACCAACCTTCCACTGTGTGATAACAGAGGTGGAATTACGATACCCATGGCTACCTCCAAATTAATGATCAGAAATAGCACTATCCCAGAGGCCAAGAGGTCATGGTTAGATGCGGCACTTCTGGAATAGCTAGGCTACTATGGCGGAAAATTGATAGGGGAAAAAAAACAGAAGAGTCTGCTCAGCCTGCCATCAGATGACATTTCGAAGGTCATAGCCTGTGTAACCGGTCATTCATTGGCTATTTGGCAGGTACTCTTCAAGATTAGGAGTATTCTCCCATCATTTTTTTAGAAGCTGCAGAGACGAGGAAGAGGGTGCCGATGAGCTAGACAGGCTGCAGAGAAGCTGCAGAGACGAGGAAGAGGAGGAAACGGTCGAGCAACTCTTCCGCAGTTGCCCAGCTTTAGCTAAAATTATTTCAATACTAAAAAAATTTCTCACAAATATTAAGTTCGAAATTCAAGCAGCATTATCGCTAACATTTCTTTTGAATTAATTCTTTTCCACGAACACCAACAACCCAAACAAAGAGTATAAGAAAGAACCGCGCTGCTACATGAAGAAATATCAAAGGAAATAATGAGTGTAATAAAAATATTATTCAATCAAAGTCTTCCACAAAAGCTTCCTCAGAAATTGTATTTCTTTTCAAATGTATCCAATTGGAATGCACGGGTAAATTTGCATTTGCGGCTAAGAAAGTTCATCAACAATTCTGGGAAAAAATAGATAATTTCAAAGAATAAAGAAATAACATCAAAGCGAAGGTCGGTCATAATTTCAAGCATAAATCATACTTATTAGGCAGGTACTACATTAATAAAATCGCTTTCGAAATTTTCTTATCACTTACATTGAATTGCTTTGTGCCATTCATATTTAACTCATATTCACCTGAGTAAATGCCAACAGTTTCGAATAATATGTAAGCCAATAACCAATTATTCGCATTTAACCAAACAAGAATTGGAGATGAAAGACTGCGCGCGCGCGCCTTGTTTGTACACTCATAGAATTTCTTAGGTCGACATTATTCAGCTCAAATCACAGCATTTCACAATTGACGTTATTACTGTCATCAACAGGTGCACTTTCAGTACTCGTCATCTCGACGTCCATTTAACTCAGTGATTCCCAAAGTCGTCCAAAACGGCGGCAATTGCTGGCGGCAGAGATTTAAGCACTTGTGTCTTTTCAATGCCACCATTACCTTTGTTGAAGAGATTCTATAATGTTGAACTCCCTGAGACTGAATGCTGGTTTACTTCCATCACTGTGGCTCACATATTGTCGAATCTTCACTGATGGCTCCAAAACTAACTCTGGGTCATGATCTGGGGACTTTTTCGGAGTTAATGGCGATAAGCTTCACTTTTCTGTTGGGGAATATGCTTCGGTCTTCCAGGCTGAGGTAATTGCAATTCTCAAAGCCATGGACTACGTGGTGGAACATATTTTGGTGGAGGGGAAGGAGTACACGTATCCGCAACGACAAAATTCGACTAAATTATGGTAGTAAACATAACGAGCTTGCTTTACTCTGGTTACCAGGTCACTCAAAACTGGCTGGTAATGAGAAATCTGCCCATTTGACCAGAATTGGCTCAGACCAGGCATCCCTGGGTCTGCGGCGGCCAGTTTTAGCACTACTTCGCTCAGCAATGACTGGGAGGCATCGAGGGTGCAGGTGGGCAAAACTGATGTTGCCTTCAATCTCAGAAGGTCTATCTAGGTTTTTGCTCTAACTGAGCAGACGACACTGCAGAAAACTTGTTGGACACTTCACGTGACACAAACACCCGACTGCAATAGGCGTAAATTTAAAAAAATTTTGCCATTTTTGGTTTTATTTTTTGGATGTTGGTCGGAAACTTGGCTCGAACCACTACACCACAGCGGCCGCATGTAAGGATATTAATTTTCTAGCTTAATTTTGTATGTGCGTGTGTGACTTTCCTTTGCGTTTTTTTTTTGCATTCTTCAATTGCTGTTTCAGTCATCAACAATGAAAATAAAAACACAATTCTTATGCTCTTATGCTGCTGTGGAATCTATGTGGCATTCGTTTTGATTTGATTTACAATTGTTTTCTGTCTCCTGTCAAACGCCTTTATTTTCAAAAGACTGGCAATTTATATTTGTTGTTGCCACTTAAGCTTTGTATTGCTGGCATTCCTATTGTTTATATTCGCTGGAGATTTCTTATTTTTAGAAAGGAAAGTTACTATGTAAGTGTGAATTAGACTACTCAATAGCTCAACAAGCTTATTCTTCTTCTATATTTTCCCATGCCAGCAGTTGGTGTCTCTAACATTCCGATGCCTCTACAAAATGTCAATTGTTAGGTTATGCAGCAGCGCCAACCAGTGCAAATATTGGGTCAAACGGAAATTCTCTGCGGATGTTTGGGTAAATTTTTGAAAAAAAAAAATACTATTGAAAATTAATATTGGCCAATATTGCCTAAGACTTTCTGTCATTTGTTGAGAAGCTTCATAATTCCATGGATGTAGAACTTGTGCGGCTTATCGGCGAATGGCGATGGGGACGACTTTTGTGAGGTTGCGGTCCAAATTGTTTACATGTCCTGCGGAACTCTATGGCGCTAACATTTGCTGCTAGCGAGACTTCGTTGTTGGCACAGGGCGCTTCTTCGAAGATAATTGCAATTTTAGTAGAAAAATGTACCAATTTATGCGTATCTATATTAATTTTTATTTTTTTGCCACATTGCACTTTGATGGACCAAAAATTGTCATCTTTCACATAGATTATTTTTAGAGCATAGTGAACTATATTTTTGCTATTACCCATCAAAATTCAAAAAAAAAAAAAAAAGGATTTTCGGCCCACGCTAATACATACATATGTATACAGCTAAAAGCATTATCTGACACCTCTACTTGCATACAAAGCGAACTCAAATCGCACTTTGGTTTTGCTATTTCAAATGACGAACTGACTGAATGAGTGATTGGCAATAAGAAACTGTGAAATGTGAAAGCAAAAAAGGTATGCAAAAATGCGCAAAAACAAAGTAAAACGCGCATGCAAATGAGCTACACATCGTTGAAAGTAATTTTGCAACTAGAACACAAAGTACCCTATGTACTACTGCCAGTGCGTCAAAAAATTGAAGTCAGTTGAAGTGTGAGTGACGAAGAGGTGAAAGCAATGTAAAACAATGCAATCATCAACACTCAATGCACGCATTTTTCACACTTCCTATGCACAGATTTACGGTGTGGGTGTGTATGTACGATAAGTGGTGTCATTGTTGCCGTTGCGCTTGCTGCCGTAATGTGTGGGAAAATTCTGTCTCGTTCAATTAATGAGCACAATAATGATGCTACTACATATTGCCTTGCCGCTGCAATGCTAGTGCCTGGCCTGTCGCACTGACGTTGGTTGCAGTTGAACACCAACCAATGTAATTGGATGGAATTTAATTAACTTGACATGTTGATTTCTAGACGGTAAATTCACTCTCATTCTCTGTTTATTGCTTCATTGCAGTAAGCAAGTACTATGTACGAATAGTTCCATACATATACATATGTATGTATATACATACTTGCATGACTGCGCTCATGTGTACATAAATATATGCAAATTATGGTGAGCCGCTGATTGCTGATGCTTGCTTGTCCAGCTAGCCAGACAACGAGGCAGCTGGGCAGCTGGGCAGAATTGCCAGTCGTATGGGCGGGCTGCGTAACGGCGCGTTTACATTAGACAATTCTGTCAAGACAATAAAGAAATACGCATTATTTAGCAACAAAGTTACATACACATCAACGTCTTTTCAGTTTTTATAGTTCTTTTGTTGTGAATTTCTCTTCTTTATTGCACGAGACGTCAAAATTATTGTTTGCATACGTCAAATCTCTGTCCGATTTATTGTCTTCAAAATTATCAAGATAGCGATTGAGACAATTGGAGAAGTATGCGTGTATTAGTGCAAAAATGTGCAGGTATTGCTGTTGTCATGACAGTATTGTCCGGTGTAAACCCTAAGTTAGCAACAAACACAATCGAATACAGAAAAAAAAAATATCAGCTATTTTGCACTTTGCATTTTTTTTTTTTGAAAAACAAAGCGATGGATGGCAACAGTTCCAAGTGCATATAGCGCAGCTTGCGTGCTGGCTAAGTGTTGATAAACGAACACATGTTACACAACCAACAACAACGATAAACTCTTTGTGAATTAGCGTGTGGGTGTGACATGGCACACAGTCGTACAGCCCCTTAGTGCCTGCCTATCACTTCAAATGCCTCGCACTTCAGAGCTATTCTTGCATAACTTAAATGCGGCTAGAGACATTGCTGTCCGTTATCTATCCATTCGCACTTGCAATTATAGATGGTGTGCATGTGTTTGCAGATGTATACATACATACATACATATCTACACACATCCATATAAAACGAATACGTATGTACTTGCGGTACGCCATGGCGTGTACGTAATATTTATGGCTGATTGGATTTATCACTCATTTACTATAATTATACGTACATAATTATTGGTTTTGCAACTGTCCGTTTAAATGCCAATTAATGGCAAATGATGTATGATGAGGAAGTAGTCATAACGCTATAAAAAGGTTTTTACATATGCAATTGAGTAAAAAACGCATCTGCTGTAAGGGTAATGAGTGAACTTTAGGCAAACTAGCCAGACAACTGGTATGACGCAACTAGTATTTGTACTGATTGGTGCTGTTATATAGGCGGGCAGTTGGCAATTCGTAGTACAACGCCATGTAAAACGACCAGTTGCTGGTGTGGAAAAATCGTAGGAGACGAACGAAATTTTCGACAAAAAACAAGTTTCAAAAATGTTGAAAATCTCATTGCACACTGGCCGGAATTGGATTTTATTTTTGGGCAGTTATTTTTATAAAAGTACATATGGCAACTAAGAAAATCTCCAAATAGCAGATTTGAAGTGTCAACCTTGCGCTTTCAGTGCGCTTTTAAAGAGTCATGCGCATGATTAGCTGTTATTTTGTCAGAATTTGTGCAAAATTATTACTCAATTGTGAGGAGCTTGTAAAAGGTCAAGGTATTTCTAATAAGAATCAGTTGATGTGCATATCGTGTTTGTGTTTGTTTGTTGTTATTTATTGTGTATATAGAGCGTATTTAAAGAAAAATACTAAACAATATTTTTTTATTCTGTGTAGTAGAACTAGCAAGCTGACAAGTGATGAGGCGAACTAATAATAAAAAAATGCTCAATAATAATTACATTCTATTTAAGTAATAGCAGTTTTTCCCCTTTTTTTTGCCAATTTTTCCAAAATTTAAAATTTTAAGCGAAGTACACGTAGAAATCGATGTATCCTCCTTACATAGAATAAAGTACATTCGGATTTTTTTTCATCACGTTAATCTCGCAAACTACTGAACGGATTTGCCAAAATTTGTTAAAAAGAGGTATTATTTTTAGGCCTGAGAGTTTCTATAGGGTTGCCATCTGTCTAAAAAAAAACTATAAGATCCGAACCGTTCGTTGGATTACGGAAAATGAGGTGTCAAATTAAGGTGCTTGGCCTCTAGATGTCCAATCGTATATTACCTTTTTAGTAGGGCTGCCACCATTTTAAAAATTAAAATATTTTCACAGTTAGATGGACTAAAAATTAGGTACAAAGTAAAAGGATACGGTCTCCGGGTGTGCTATAAGCTTTAATTTTTTTAGTGGGGTTGCCACCTTTTTAAAAATTACTACCTTAAATATACATATGCATTTCTTGTTAATAACATCAGAAAATAAGGTGACAAGAGCTTGGCCTAAAGATGTGCAATATATTTTTATTTTGATTTTTTTTTTTGTAAGGTAAATTTCAAACTTTTAAAGCGTCATCTTGAGACAAAAGTATGTTCGACAATTTTTTTTTATGAAAAAATGCAGAAGAACGTCAACAAAAAAAAAAAAATGCCAAACATCAACGGTAAGTCCTAGCTACTCCAATTTTACATCTTAGTATATAAAAATGTATTGGGCTAGAAAACTTCATACCAAAATTTGGTCAAAAGATGCTGATTAAGAAGTTACGACATTTTGGTAAAACTATGCAGAATTTTCAAAATTTCTGCACAAAGTCTGAAATATGGATATATATGGTGTTTGTTAAGTAATCAGCCAAGCTTTTATAAAAAAATAATAAACACTGAATAAAATAAAAATAAAAATAGCCAAAACTTACCAGTTTTTATTTGAGTTCTAGGATAACGGGACAGTTTAATATTAAAGGTTTTACGCTTAATGCGTACACTATTATGAAAAACCATTCTTATATAATTTGGACAAAATACCAATCACAAATAATTGATATTTTCAGTTTCGATTTCCAATAATCCGTAGAATAAAAAATGATTTAATTAGAATACAAGGTATGAATATATAAACACTAAATACTAAAACTAAATTGTTTATACTACAGATGGTAAATAAAAATCATTTTTAAATTTGGACATCAAATACTTATCTAAATAGTAGTTAAATTGAACCAATTGTCGTACCGCTTTTTCGGAGATGCCATTAGAATTCGCTCTATTTATAGAAAATGTTTTTTTTTTTGCTTTTTTATTTCCAACGCTCAATTGCCGCTAATTTTTCCTCTTTATTTTTTAAGCTTTCATAAGCAATTGAAATGTTTCGTGAATTTTCTGTTTTTTTTTGGCGACTTGTCAAGTTTTCTTTTTGATACTTTTCGAGATTTTTTTTTTTGGATTATTGTGGATCTTTCAAGGGTTTTTGTCGATTTTTCGAGATACTTGCTGTTCTACTTTTCGATAACTCTCGGTTTTTGGGGACTTTTCCAGATTCTTTGGGTTTTACTATTTATCAGGTTTTTTTTTGAGGGTGTCCTTCCAGTATTGTTTCTAAGCAGCTTTATTTAGAAACTTTTATTTACATATATAGTTTTTGTTGCGGTTTGAACTGCATTTTTAGAAGAAAATATAAAATATCAGATTAATTTACGAAATTCTGCCAAATTTTTCGCAAAAAAGTGGTGGCAAGGTTTGCGTGGTCTGCCCGTTTTTTCCAGTCATCGGGTTTCATGCAATTTCCGGAATATTTTTGTTGACGTTTCTCGACTCCAAAGCTTTCGATCAGACACACTGCCTGTTCCTTGCAGCCTTCCCACGGTCTGGACTCGATACACGACATCATTGGTCATTGGTTTCACAACAATCAATTTTTATATGGTAGAAACCCACAACACCTTCGGCGAAAAAAATTCTAAAAAATCAACGGTGATAGCCACTTGAAAGTTGCTTATTTTTAGACTAAAATTTAATAAGCTATAAAACTGTGAACTCAAAAAAATTCTAACACTTCTGAGAAAAAAGTTTGAAATTTACGTGAAAATTTGTTGAATTTTTTTGTAGTTTTCTATAAAGTTTTAAGTTTGGGTTAATATGGTAATAGTGGTGGCCTGAACACGACTCTTTTCATGGGCACTTTTTTATGAAAATTTAAATAAGAAATAAGAAGTTTGCATACACATGTATGTACATACCTTATTTATGAGCTTTCGTATTGCTCTTTTAATCCATCAAGCACTTCGAAGATCCATCACAAAATGTATGTATGTATAACCAAAACTCTTTCATAAACATACACTTTCAGTTTTACAAACTTTTCTTTATTATTGAATTTACGACCACAATAAAATGTGAGTCAAAAGAATAATGGTCGTCGTCTTCAGCAATAATTTTTGTTTTCATAATATGACCAACTTTCACTTACATAATCATAACCATAAGCAAAATCACCACAGCTTTAAATTTTTTCTCGCATGTTCTACTACATGCGATAAAAACTTCTTACGAGCGCATAAAATACAATAAATAGCATAAAACCAAAGTTAACAAATGATAAACTATGTCAGTATAGTAAACATAATATTTTGCGGGCTTAGTGGGGGTAAAGTCGTGAAAATAAATCATTAAATAGAGCGTTGTTGGCGTCACGTAAACTATGTGGCAAGGATATGACTTTAATGTGGAAATCCGGAAGCAGCGCGCGAATTAATTAAACATACCGTTGAACAAGTTTGCGGTGAACTCACCAGTAAATGGGCGTTGGTCAGCAAATGGATAATAGGAAAGGAAGCGCAGGAGGTGTGCGGTGCGGATGATACGAGTTCAATGACCATAATGTGGTTGCGTAGGATGGCAAGTATGTATGTACTTTGAGTTTTACGGACATGATGAGCCGCCACACACATGTACATATAAGGCAGATAGACGAAGTATGCACAAATAACCGAGGTATGTATGTATGTATATGTAAGTACATATACTCTACATTAGGGTAGTCAGACAAAGAAGTTTAAAATGTTAAGCTTTCACCACGTGGAATTTTTCTAAATGAAAAAAGAATACCTGTATTTTCTTGAAAAAAAAGCGATATTTAGTACTGCCTCTTAGCCCGCGAAGTTTTCCATGTAATTGTTTATGGGTAAAACACCTTTTCGTCGAAATTGTATAGAATTTTTGAAAATCAATATTTTTCGACCGGAAATCTTTTTTTCTCTTAAGGAGACCTCCAATAATGATACCGCATTGTTTATTTTAGCATTTTTTAATACTAACGATTTTTTTT
>NW_023458558.1:24384366-24406298 GCF_013731165.1 Rhagoletis pomonella
TATTATTTTTAAGAAAATTCTAAGTACGCAGTTTTATATCCCAATAAATCTTGGAATAATAAAGTGCAGTTGGGTAGTATATAGGACTTACCGCTAAAAAATTGTTGAACATACCTTGTATAAAAGCAAATCCGTGACACTGTCAGAAAAAAAATCAACTATAAGTACTAGCTACATGAAACTTGCACTTTTATTATACAAGAATTTAGTGGGCTGCAAAACTGCATACCAAATTTTTTTCTAAAAAATCTGATTGAAAAGTTTAAATTTTTTTACAAAGTTTGAAATTCGTCCTACTATACTTTTGTTAAAAAATTAGCTAAAATTTTATAAAAAAAAATAAAAATAGCCAAAACTTGTTAAAATGTCTCGCTCCTATTTATTTTTCGGCCACTGTACATACATATGTGTCCTTGTATGTACAGAAAGCATTGCAAATTTATTAGTGATTTGGGGAAAGAGGACCTTGTGATGCTGTCTAAAAGTATCATCGAAATGCGAAAAATTAACATCATATCCAATTTCGTAATGCGATCTTAATTCTACCAATATTAGCAAAGGCCACAACAACAACAACAAATATACATACCTGAAAATGAATATGAATAGTAAAATGAATTTGGAATAAAAATCAATTACGATATTGATCGACGAATAAACTGGAGAATAATATCGTTGCATATATCATTGATTACACTGGTCTACAAATTTCAACTTTTTTTCTGCGAATAAGACGGGACCTGGTGTTTCTGAACGGATTTTTCGTGCTGAACACGAATCCGGGGTCAAAAATGTCCCATCACGTCACGTTTTCGAGAAAAAAGGGGTTGAAACCCCTAAAAACAGCGTTTTTGGCCATTTTCGAAAAATTATAGAGCTGAACCCTGACGTGGTACAAATTTTGCATATATCAGAAATTAAAGGCTAAACCGTGCCCTTTCGAATGAGCCCTATGCCGAATTGATCGCGTGCACCCTTAAAGCAGGGGGTGTATTTGTGTTTAGGGGTGCAGGAAAAATTGATCACAGAAAGAATTTAATCTTAAACGATCATAGAAAATTAATAATGCCAAGGTTTTAACTATATTAAAAGTCGCTGATTACGAATCTGCAGTTAGATTTTAAAAATTTAAGATGACGGGTCGAATATGGTGGATATAAAAAATAAACTGAAATTCGCTAAATAAAAATTTTTAAGTCCGCCATATTGGATCCGCCATTTTGAATTTTTAAAATCTAACTTCAGATTCGTAATCAGCGACTCTTAATGTAGTTAAGACCTTAGCATCATTCATTTTATATGGTCGTTTAAGATGAAATTCTTTCTGCGATCAATTTTCCCTGGACTCCTAGACACAAATACACCCCCTGATCTAAGGGTGCATGCGATTAATTCGGCATAGGGCTCATTCGAAAGGGCACGATTTAGCCTTTAATTTCTGACATATACAAAGTTTGTAGCACGTCAGGGTTCAGCTCTACAATTTTTCAAAAATGGCCAAAAACGCTGTTTTTAGGGGTTTCAACCCCTTTTTTCTCGAAAACGTGACGTGATGGGAAGTTTTGGACCCCAGATTCGTGTTCAGCACGAAAAATCCGTTCGGAAACACCAGGTCCCGTCTTATTCGCAAAACCCTTGTAGACCAGTGTTATTACGAAAACTACATACATACATATATCGATGAATTTATCGCGTGCATACACATGTCGATAATGGAAGGGCTAGCAAATAAATATTTTTTGTATACAAAAGACACACATCTTTAGCTCTCAGGTGCATAAATCGATAACGGCAACAAATAGAAAAAATTTAAAAAGTTAATATGTATCAATATCTATACATATGTATGTATATAGTGGCTCAAACAAGCGTTCACAAGGTGTTTCTTTTTAAATATTCGCAATGTTGGTCAAGTTAAAATTTTTAATAATTTTTTTTTTTTATAGAAAACTGGTTCCATATAAATCAAAGTTATAGCTCATTTCCACCAAAAGCTTAACTCTAGTTAAGAGCTCAGATAAGTTACCATAATTTTGAGGAGAGGTGATCGGCAGGTTGATTTCTTAATTTTTGCTTTTTTCCTTTTGTTCGCTTGAACTTGATTTGAGCAATAATAACCCCCTTCGAGGTGTAATCTGCTTTTTCCAATAGGCATAAACCGCAGTTAATGCTTGGTGGAAGGAAATGAACTATTACAAACTTTATACTATTTACAAAAAAAATTCAACAATTTTTCTAATTTTTATTTGCGACGATTTTTTACAGTCGATTGTAATTTATAACAAAACTTTACACAAAGTACAAAACAAAATTCAACAATTTTTCTAATTTTTATTTGCGACGGTTTTTTACAGTCAATTGTAATTTATAACAAAACTTTACACAAAGTACAAAAAAAAATTCAACAATTTTTCTAATTTTTATTTGCGACGGTTTTTTACAGTCGATTGTAATTTATAAAATCCTCAGTGGTTACTTTTATTTTATTTTGCGAACCGAATTGCGCATTTTCTTATTTTTATGTATTTTATAAAAAACTGCAAAAGACCGTCAACGGCAAAAAAAAAAACATTAAAAATCATTGCAAATTTTAGACGCTTCAAAATAGCACCTTTTTCTAAAATTTAATTTCATTCAAATTTTAAAAATCAAACAAAATATGTTTTTTTTAAAACAAAACAAAAAAATCAAGTGTTGCAAATTTTTGGTTAGAAACACGAAATAATTAGTCGCCATAGATTTATCGGGATAATTTCTTAGTATTCTGCCAACGGATTTTATTTCTCCCGAGTGAAAAATGCTCTAACTTTCATTTCGATTCATATCCGAGCATAAGCAACACTGAAATGATAGACTAAATTGCTTTCGAAATTCAAAGCTTCCATGGTAACTTTAGAAAAAAGTTAATTTTTCAGATCGTGGCTGGTAGCCAAGAATTGATTGCTACCTTCTGTATAGATGTTTTGAGAAGATCAATCATTCTTCGCTAATCAACTATACCAAGTAAGGTAATTAAGGCAAGCGAACGGATGTTCCCCACTTTGAAACATAAATTTTCGTATACACAACTAACTAAAACTCACCACAGCACCAACTTTTAAAATCAACAGCCACACGAGTATCAACAACATTGTTAATCATTATATTCGTTCGTGCTGAAAAGTTAATTATACCATATATTGGCGCATTTGTCTGCCGTTTGCAACAATTTGTAAACATTTTCGAGAGAGGCCAAAATGTTTGTTTACAAAAAAAAAAAAAAAAAAAAATTTAGAAATAAGCAAAGAAAAACCTGCAACCATCATTCGTGTGCGCTAAATATTTTACAACGCGTAAGTAAGTGCGCCAACAATTGGCACGTAATATAATATTTTTAAATAAGCGCATAGATAAAAATAGATTTTTCTTTTGTATTGAATAAATATCCTCAAAAATCGTGCACAATTTGTTTTAAGGAAACTATGCATGTGTGCATTTGGTAATAAAATTTCCAGTTGGTTATTGATGCGTAGGTGAATATGCCAAATGGCGGCATACATAAATACATACATACATAATACGTCGTGTGTTGCACGAAAACCAAAACAATATATGTATGTTTGCATGGCTTCGGAAAATTTAGTTATTGAAAAATGATGGCGAAAAAAGGTGGATACAATAGTAAACAGTAAGTCTCTTTGCAGACAGGCTTTTATTGGATTATTACAAATGGCGAACGTAGGCATGGCATGGAGTGTGAACTAAATTCCAATTTCGAGTTAAAAAGGGTTTGAATAAGTACAAGTATTAACACTAAGTGACAAAATACTGGTAAAAAAATTAATATATCTTTATCGAGCTTCCAGTATTAAATATACTATCATATAATCGTTTAAAGTACAAAACCGCGTATCAAGGAATTGCAAAACCTCGTATGTATGTAAGGTTGCCCGAAAATTGTCTGTTAAATTTCAATACGGTTCTCTCTTCTATACCTAATTATCTCTTCTTCTTATATCTAAGTATCGATATTTTAGTATGAATGGTTAAGGGCTTGATGCCACAGGAGCTTCCGGTGAGCAAATCTATTTTTTGACACAAATGTCAGTTACAAGGTTTTGCGATACGCGGTTTTGTACATACGACGATATGTATATGGGTCAAAATCATTGGAGAATTTAGTTGCGGTAAGAGCAAATATTTTAACTTTGCTATTAAATGGATTTTACACGCTTATGACTTAGATTTGGTCGATTTAGTTTATAACCGGGCAGAACACGAACAAACACATTTTTTAATTTATCTCGATACCTAGTGAATGATGGACTAAAAAGTAATTTTGGGAACGTTTTTGAAACTTAGAAGTATAATAAAAGATTTATTCGAAATTTATGTTTATTTTGTTCAGCTAATATTTGTAGGAGTTTGTATAAATTACTGAAAAATCTGATATTTAATTAAAACGTATTCTCTAAAGTGTATTTAACTCGCTCGCCATAGTCCGGGAACGTTCCCGAATGACCGTTGATTTAATTATTGTTATTCAGTCAAACTGAAAAACTCAGTGAGTGCGCAGAACCAGAATGAATTTATTTAACCAAAAATGTATAATAGGGTGCTCCAACATTTTTTCCAGAGGTATAACAAATGTGGTAAAGATCGGCGAAGTTGTTTTCGAGATAGAAATATCTGATATAGTTGGGCAGTGCCACGCCCAATATCAATAGGAGCCATTGTAAATATGTATCAATTTTAAGTAAATTCTACAGAGTTCTTAAGCCACAATATATCGTCACTAGACACGAATAAAGGCGCGAGCTCAAAAGTTGACGGCATCTTTTTTCGCAAAATTTTTTTACGCGCCTTTTTTCGCCGTCAAAACACTATCGCGCCTTTATTTGTGTGTAGCGACGATATAATAGGTCTGAATATAGGGTACAAACACCTGTATAAGTTCAAGGCCGTATTTAAAAAAAAAAAGCATAATAAAAGAGCTTTTAGAACAATATGGCATGTTTGACAACTTTCATAGGAATTTGTGAAACTCGTGAACGTGTAGAAAAATGGGACCGTTTTGAAATTTACCGGATGAAAATTTCCAATAATCGTATCCTCAGTTTCACCAATCAATTTTAAAATTTATCAGACTGTTAAAATTTAAAATTGCAATTTTTCTGAACTGTTAAAATTTTAAATGACAAATTTTCTGAACAAAATTGTGTGATTTTAGATTTTAATAGGCTGATAAAATTAAAATAGATTGGTGCAATCACGCATTAGTCTATTCATAATTTTAAAAGTATGTAAATCGTATTTTCAAAACATATTTAATTTTCAAAATTGGATGAAAAATAGTCAATCTTCTAATACATAGACAAGTGCGTTAAGTACGAAGATAACTATTTGAAACCTATTTTCGTATTGTATTCCACACTACCTACAACCTACACTATATTTATTAATTATTACTATTAAACACAAAAAAAAAATGCATGAAAAAATTAATGGGCTTTACGGCAAATCTAAATATCATTTTCTAGGGGGTGAGAGCTTAGCATTTTAAACTTTTTCCCCGCATGTATTTTCATATCACCTTACTGTACATACATACATATGTACGCTAGACTGCATTACTCTCCATACAAAAAAAAAAAACAAACAATCGGTACTGTCTTTCGATTGGAATTATAAAATCTATTATATTTTAAGACTCTAACCAAGTGCATACGCGATCCACAACCGATTAAATAGAACTATCAAATGGCCTCATGTGGCAGGTTAAAATTTTAATAGCATTTCGACAATAAATCCATTGCAAAATCCGATTTTAAATGAATGCTGCATATCGACAGTCAAGCACTCATCAATAGCTTCGCCAACAAAAAATATTTGCATATACAATCAAATTCAATCAACATATCGTCGGCGATATACTGCAAAACGTTCTATGTCACTAATTACTTCTGGTGCTTAATTGATCTGTTATTTGTAGCTGATCGCTCCTGGCAATCGTTCGTCTTGATCAGCCAAAGGTAGAAAGTTTTGTCATTCGTTTATTAGGGTGTAAAGATTTGCAGATGCATGCCGGCGCAAGTAAGAGATCATCTTAGTGTCAAGGGTAAATACTAATAGACATAGACCGTTTTGCAGAATCACCGAGACGATATGTATGTATGTACATCAATCAAATGCACTTTAGCTAAAGGTAATCAACACAATGCAATCAGCCATGATGGCTGAGCCATCCCTATCGAACGTAGCAAACGAATGAAACCAATACTAAAAACGATCCTGCCAATCAATAAATGGCGAAGCTACTACTACTACTACTACTGCGCCTATCAACAATTATTGTGTACTACTAATGTATGTATGTATGTACATATGTGTATGCGCTAATCAATGGCCAATTTTGAATGCATACACTCTTCCTTCCTACTACTACTACGTCCTTGTTTTGGATTCGCTTTTTAATTGAAATTCATTTCAACTCGGAGGCATTGATTGACAATTGTTCATTGGGCCATGTGACGTTGAATACGCGCTGATAAGGTAGGCACTATGCGCTTTGCGTTTGCAAAAAAAAAAAATTAAAAAAAAATAATATAATAAGAGAAAATGTTGCAACAGCAATACAACAAGAGAATGCACTATAGAAAACAAAATGAAATAAAATGAATAAAATTGTTTAATTGAATTTTCAAGTCACAAAGGATTCGCTGATGTGCAACGGTGCATATATTTCGCTGAGTACTAGACTCGTATAAATAAAGCAATGCCTGAATAAAAATCTGGTAAGCCGCGTCAGTCGGAAAGTTACGTTACGTTGTGAGTATGAATGCAAAATGCATGATTGAATGTAAAAATCGTAGAAGATTAAACAAAAAAATAAAATAAAAACAATATGAGCCATAATAGGGGCTGAAGGACCTTGCCCCATTTCAAGTGGCCTGTAGTAAGTGGTTTCATATTTACCGTGGCGGTCAAAAATGGATGAATGGTGTTTTGTTTTTAATAGTATTTAGAATGTTTTTGAAGCAAAAATTTTTTTTGATATGTTTTTATAAAAATATGGTTCATGCTTTAACAGAAACCATATAAATCACACTTTCGAACTTTACACAGAATTTAGAAATTTCTATCTAAATTTCGAGCTTTTTAACCAGAATTTTTATATGGAAAAAAGTGCAAAACGCCGTCAACAAAAAAAAAATATATATATTAAAAAATCAATGCGATTTTTTAGCCGCTCAAAACTTGCATTATCGGCCTGTTAACTGCATATCCAAAAAATTTATGAAAACTCTGGTTGAAAACCTCGAAAATTTAGATAAAAATTTATGAAATTTTTCTAAATTCTGTAAAAGTTTGAAAGTGTGATTTATATTGTTTTTGTTTAAGCATGAACAATATTTTTATAAAAATAGCATCAAAAATATCAAAAAATTTGATCTTGAAAAACATTGTAAATATCTTTTTAACAAAGATCATAAACTAACTATTAAAATGAGATTATTTAAAATTTTGTATACCGGTATATATATATTACTACATTTTGCCCGAGACATCACCCCCGTTATCTTACTAATCTTACTAATATTATAAATGTGAAAGTTTGTATGTTTGGATGTTTGGGAAATCATCACGCGGAAACGACTGAACGGATTTGCATGAATTTTGTACGCAGATAGCTTATGAGCCAGATTGGTTAATAGGCTATTTTTTTAAGAGTTGCCACCTGCTAAAAAGTTAAATTATTTAATATGCGCGAACGACAGACTGGATTTGCATGAAAATTTGCACACAGATAGCTTATGACCTAGATTAGAAAATAGGCTAATTTTCTTAAGAGTTGCCACCTGTTAAAAAAGTTTCATTAAATTAATACGCGGAAACGACCGAATGGATTTGCATGAAATTTTGCAAGCAGATAGCTTATGACCTATAGTGGGAAATAGGCAAATTTCTTGGAAGAGTTGCCACCTGTTAAAAAAGTTTAATTAAATTAATACACGGAAAAGTCTGAACGGATTTGCATGAAATGTTGCAAGCAGATAGCTTATGACCTACAGTGGGAAATAGGCAAATTTTTTGGAAGAGTTGCCACCTGTTAAAAAAGTGTTCATTAAATTAATGCGCGGAAACGACTCTCTCTTCAAATGTTTGGGGTAAAGCACTCAAGCTTGGTATGGAAATACATATGTAAGTATATATGTGAAACTAATACCATACTCATGGAGAAAAATGAAAGTTATTGGAAAAGGTGGTGTGGCAACTGCCGTGCAAATTGATTTTTCTATGCTGCATATCTTTGGAGGTGTTTTTTGCAGAGGACTGGAACTTGGCACCGAGATGTGTATACAAAATTAAAACCATATTCATGGAGAAAAATTTGCGTTATTCGAAAAGGGAACATAGTTCCTCCCGTACAAATTTACTGTTTTATACTGCTTATCTCTAGAGAAGTTCATGGTAGAGTACTGGGACTTGGTACTGGGGTATGTAAAATCAATTCTAAATTCATGGAAGAAGATTAGGGTTATAAGAAAAAGGGGCGTGGCACTTCCAGTACAAATTTACTTTTTCTTCCCACATATCCCTGGAAGTGTTTGTGGAAGAATACTGGAACTTGGTATGGAGTTGTGTATACAAAATGTATCAATTGCTCATGGAGAAAATGTGAGTTATTAAACAAGAAGGCATGTCGCCTCCCATACATCCTAAAAACTTCTTAATACATATCTCTGGAAGGATAGAAAATCTCTCGAAGTATTTTAAATTTGTTATGGAGATTTATTTTATAAGTGCCGTACTGACAGAATAAATTTCATTAAATGGAAAAGGGAGAGCCGGGTTCGGCCTTGTAATCTAAAGCTCTCTTGAGGCATTTGCTACAGTAATGAGAAGTGGTATTTTATCAAGGCCAGGTTACTAAATTTGAGTTGGAAATATTAGAACCCGCCGTGGCACCTCCAAGAAGGTTACACGTTCACGCGTCGTATACCTGGAACCATTTTAAGGTAAACTTAGAGGGATTGATATCTTTCGTATGCCTAGCGCGCAGACGAGATTTTATAATTCCATAGTTTTAAACGGCCTAAATACCTTAACTCGCTTAAAAAATAACCAGCTATAACGAAATGGGCACAGAAATAAAATCTAACATCATTAAATTATTTTTCACAATTTGTATAAAAGCGCGGGGTGAAACCCGCGGGTATAAGCTAGTACGTACATATATGTTTTAACGTTATGCTATTAAACGTTGCAGCTGCATCTCATTCTGTTATACCGAAAGCTATATGAGGAATTCTGCTGATTATTTTGATGCTCTTACTCAGGGACCAAAAATAGACGTTATTATGAAGGATTTGTATTTTGAAATCATTGCAAAATCGTTGTACTGCATTTCTATTTTTCTGATCATCTTTAATCGTTATTTTATAGTTTTTATTTTTTAGATTAAAAATAATCGTTATTCTTGAGTTTTTATTTTTTCGATAATTTTATAACCGTTATTTTCAGATTTCCTTTATTAGGTCATAAAAAATGCGGTTAAAAAACGCAGTCTCTATTATAAGGATCGAAAAAAATATAAATCACAAGACAACATTTAAAGATGAGCGAAAAAATAAAAATCATAAAATAACTATTAAAGATGATATACGAAACAAGTAATTTTTAAACAAAAAACAAAACCGACTTCAATTCTCATATAAAAATTTAAGATTATCGTTAATTTCTTAACGAGGCAATTATCGGATCTCAAAAAAAAAATGGATATGGGACCACCCATGAGGTACCTTGAGAGTTATCGAAATCGGTTAACGGTTAAAAAAGAAAAATATTCCGACGAACTGATAACCTTCTCCTTTTTGTGAAATCGATTAATACAAATCATAAAATAAGGATTTTTATTATAAAAATCATAACGCTTACGGTACCTGTTTAGTAGAGCCAGTCTTGATATTTCCGTTTCCTTAGATCAGCCAGTATCTTTTATTTCGTAGTCTTTCTACAGATGCATATAATTTTAATTTCATATCAATTCCAAATTGTTTTTTTTTTTTTAATTCAAAATGAACGGCAACAAATGTGGTTTACATAAATTTTGAAAATGTGGTAACACTCTTATAGAGTGCTTTCAAAATAGATTAGTGTAAAGATATAAGATATTTCGATGTCATATACATTTCTCTTAAATAATTAACTAAGTTGAATTTGAGTTTAAAAACAGGTAGCAAACCTTTTCAAAAACATTTTGGTTAAACAACTTTCTTTAACTTCTTTCGTTTGACAGTCGTATTGTAATGTTTCATTTAACCTCTCATTAAATTGAGTTGCAACTTTTTAACTTGTGGCCACCCTCTACAAAAATAATTTCTTCAAAAATAGTTTAGAAACAAAGACTATTCATTTGACATTTATATTAAAATATTTCATTCAACTTTTCATCTAAATAAGTTTTGTACGACTAAAAAGTTGGCAGCCTTCTTCAAAAATATTTTCGAAACAAAGCCTTTTAAAACTCTGCCGTTTATAATAAAATTACTGTTGGATAAAATTTTTTGTTTGCCAGATATACGTTTTATCAGTGCACTTGCACAATATTCGCATTCGTAAAAGCTCCGCATTGATTATGGCGAATGCGAAAGCGAATGCGAATGTCTACATTTATGCGGAAGTTCCGCGGTTGCGAATGCGAATTCAGCGTACAGGCATAATTCGTTAGGTATGGATGTATATGTATGTATGCAGATATTTAAATGCTATTCGCGCGACAAGCTGTTTTTAAAAACGAAGTAAATTAGTACAAATTGTTAGTAATTTTCATTAGAGTTTGAATAACTCCTTTAACTAAATGGCTTTTAGTAACTTTAACGAGACCTTAACCTATTTTATTTTATCTATTTTAGTGCAGTTTTGGCAAAATTTTCTTGCTAAAAAATCTTTTGTTACACTACTTCATTTTATTCCTTTGATTGTACAGGTTAAATAAAAGCTTGTTTTAAAAAAAATATTTTTTTTTTTTACATTATTTTATTTTATAATTTTTCATATTGGTAACGCTTAAATCCCGCTTTTCAGTGGTTTCTTTATTAATTTAACAAGAGTCTTCCTGTATGTACTCTGGCACAAAAACAATTTTTCGTACAAATATGGCAGCACTTCCGTTATCACAAAGAACATGGAATACATATAGGGGAGCCATAAACATAGCCAGCATCCTTATTTTCTATGAACTGGTACTCTCGCTTATTGCAGCCATCATTTTTGCCAACACTTTTTAATGAAACGATTCTAACTTGAATTTAGTGAAATTATAAAAAATAATACTATAAATAAAATGTTCATGGATATGAAAAATACAAAGTGTAGATACAGTGGCGAATATATATATAAATTGGGTAGAAACATTTAAGCATTCCTTGTCTATTCCCCTTTCGATTATTTAATGTTAATTATTTTTTTATGAAAGTAAACCATATTTCCATGGTTTGTACAAAAATTAGTCAAATTTGACAAAGTTTTATCAAAATTTTGTGCCTGTTAATTAGATTTCTTAGAAAAATTCTGAGTATGCAGATTGTTAGTCCATTAAATTTTAGTAAAACGAAGTGCAAATTATAAGATTTTTTTTTTTTAAATGCAATGAATTTATTGATATGAGTAAATTTTTTTTTTTGATAATATTATTTTGTGATTGATCGTTTTGTGACTGATCTGCCAACATAACTTGATTTTGGATCACGGCAACCACAATTCTGAAATTTCTGAATTTTCTAGTATTTAGTACCGGAAATTTAAAATAGAATTTCTAAATAGTAGAGCTACCAAAAGTTTAATGAAGAACTGATTTAAATTTTTAAACAAATTTTAGAAAATACTATTGTGGACGCAAAACGAATTATTGGGTGCTTTGAATAAAAAATAGGCAATTGCTTTTCTTAAAATTCCAGTCCTTTTACACGATTTGTGCAAATCGCGTTGTTTTTTTTTAATGTTCCTTTGCAAATGATGTTGTGCATTTTAGCACACAAAAAAAAAATATTACAAATCAGCGCTACTTTTTAGCCACCTAAAATTTGCATTTGTTTTACTAGAATTCCATACATAGTTCATGTATGTAACTAAAATTTCAGATTACGAAGTTCTAAATTTTCATGAAAATTTGTTGAGTTTTTTAATGTCTGTATACTTTATAAAGTTTCAAAGTTCGACTTACATATGGGTGTTTCCAGCGGAAGGTCCACCACGACAAAAAAAAATAAAAGTTTTATATCTATCGTTTGTTACGGGCCGATTTGTTTGCTTTTTAAAATATATACTGGCTATGTAAGTAGAATCATGTTTGCATAAAATGGTCTTCCTAGGTGGTGCCAAGGTCGAGATATTTCGAAAAACCGTATTTATGGTCCGATTTGGTTCGAATTTGGCGTATGTGGTTGAAACATAATAAATCATAGAAAATTGACCCTGAATTGGCGCTGAAGTCAAAATATAAAGTATATTCTACATAAAATACATGTTTTATTTGCGTTGAAAATTCATTTAAAAGCAATATTAACAAAAATATAACGATGGAAATTTATGTCACGTGACGCCACGTCACGTCACGTCACGTTTCACACTTGGGGTTGTAAAAGAGAATTGAAACAATTTGCATTAATTCAAAAACATTAACTCTAAAAACAACTAGAATTGATCCAAATCACATTAAAATAAGTTTCATGAAAATAGCCATCCACAATTCGCAGAGTTTTGCGATTTTGTAAGAAAAGAAAAAATCAACTTCCATTTTTTGTCACGTAACGACACTCTCTTTAAATGCAGTTCGATTCATTTTATTTTTCGGTTAAATATAGAGCTAATTATGTGCTATACAATGGCCCAAAAAAGTTAAAGAAAACAAATGGTATTCCTTTTTTGTATCACATTGAAATCGTACGACTGTCACGTGCGCCACCATGGGAATGCCCATATGTGGTTTTGGTTAAAGCATGAACCACATTTTTATAAAAAGATTAAAAACTTTAACTTGAAAAACATTGCAAATATTATGCATACACTTTTGATCGCCAGTGTACGTATGTACGCATATACGTATGTATATGTACGTATGTACGCATATGTGAAATTTTTGTTACCGATTACTAAAATCCATTTTTGTACTAATTAAATGTAAATATTGATTGATGATATTAAATACTAAATTAGCGCACCAAATCTTTCAACTCATCTCGTTGTTGCACTCACTTACTTTAGTTGTTGCTATCTTTTGTGTACTAGCAAATGATTTATCGTTCAAATAGGCTTAAATTTTTGTGTAATTTTAATTGGTTATTAATTAATTTTATTACGGGTTTTGCACTTTTTCTACCTCGATTGAGATATTAACTTGTGCATAAATATAAATATGTTCCAGCGCATTATTTAGTATTAATATATATATATTTCAATTAAAATTAATTTAGAAATCAATTCATTCAGTGTACGAATTTTTTATTTATTTATTTATTTTTTTCGAGTTAGAGATTACCATTCAATTTTTCCGATCCTGCGTAAAATAACTTAATGAAATTATGTATTTGGTATACAAGTAAGTTTCAAAGGATTTTTTTTCGATTTTGAAACTTTATTGTACAAAATTGGTAAAATGTATTTTATTGAAAGTGTTGCCCATTGCTACATAGCTATGACTTTTTCCCACTTTTCTGGCAATGTGTGGATTCCGCGCTAGTAAAACTGCTCGCCTTTGAAGACCAAGAACGTATCAAGCCAATTCTACATAGCTTCAACTGAAGTGAAGCGTACCATTTTCTGTTCAATAAATGACAAGGTGTAAGTTGGGACGGTATTTTCAGGGTTGTAGTCGAAAGTTTTTTCGCTAGAGCTTATAAAACGAAAACTTTTTGACACGTTTCAACACGTTTTTCTCAAAATCTGGAGCTGATTATACTTACGGATTCATCAAGAATATCTACGACATTTGTCCCACCAAAATAAGTGTCCTGCGTTATCAAAAATCAACGGGATTTCTTAGCAACTTCACACGTGCACCTTATTATATTTAAATTTAATGCGCTATAAAACTGCATACCGAAATTATTTCTAAAATTAATTCATTATTCATTTTTCAACACTGTACGCTTGTAATTTTAATTCATGGTTCCATTTAAATTTAAATCTTCAATCATGATTATCATCACTAATACTAACTTTATGTATTACTAACTAACTCAGTTAACTAGCTGCCAACTACTTTAACTCGTGGTAATCAACTTCAACAACCACTTGATAAATCAGTAAATTACCAGTGGAGCAACAAAATATGTAAGTACATACTTACTAACATCTGTATGTATTTACTAGCAAATAAACGACTCGAAAGCTGCTGCTGTAGTAGCAAAAAATAAATAATACTCGTATGTATACTTGTTTCACTGGTAAAATTCGCGCTTAGCATGTTCTATTAGTCACAAGTGGCTGATGAGCATACCCATCATGCAGGCAAATCCCGAACTAGTGAACCAAATTTCTAGTTCCGTACTAGAACTTGATCGCCAAAAACGAACCAATCCGATAGTAACTAGGTCCGCCACCAGTTCAACAGAAGCGAAATGAACTTAAAAAAAAAAAACTAAGTACATATTTCATCGTCCAATGATCGGATCTAAACCAGTAAACCAGGGACCACCTCTGAGACACTACCTTTCCGATGCAAAGAGGATTATCGAAATCGGTTGACGTGGTCCGTGGACGTCGATGCGGTAACATACATAAAAAAAAAATATTCCGACGAACTGCTAACCTCCTCATTTTTTGGAAGTCGGTTTTTTAATTATATGTTAATAAAAGCTAAGTATAACGCGTGGCAGAAATACCTTTTCCATGGTACTCTCACAAAGCTTGAAAACCAAAATGTGATAAGGTATGACTAAGCTCTGAATTTAAGTTTTCATGAAAAATGTTAAAAAAAAGTTGTCCAAGGTTGCAATAAATTGCTAATAATTTGAACAAGTTGGCCGATTTTGATTTGATTCTACTAATTTTACAATAATTCTGTGATCTAAGAGTATTTTCAATAAAAAAAGTGCAGAACTAAAAATTTTGTAACGCAGATTCGTAGTAGTCTTCAGGCGTACTCAACACGTCTCAGCGCACAATTTTCACTGAGGTGGGGCAAAATATTTTGGCGCTGATAATAAAATTTACCACATTTCATAGTTAGTTTGGAGAAGCAGCAACTTTTTCGTGAGCCATCTTAATATACATACATACATATGTACATAGAATGTTGGTATACTCAGAACTACAAACAAATTTATACTTACATACATAAATGTATTAACGTAAATTAATTAGTTAATTAGTTACATGACATTGCACTTCAACGCTTACCTGCAATGAAAACAGAGAAAGTGGAGGAAGATTAGAAGGGATATAACAAATAAGTAATTAAAATCTTAGGTTAACATCGATACATACATATGTATGTGCATTAGGGTGGTCCAAAATTGCATGTGAAAAAGTAAAGTCGGAATTTTTATGCTCTCACCCCCTAGTATTGTTCTATACCGGAAAAATATGCCCCTATTTTTCTTCTTGAAATCAAAAAATGGCATAGAATTTTTAAAAATCAATATTTTTCCAACGGAAAACTTTGTCTATCTGCAGGAGATTCCCAATGACAATACCCAATTGTTCATTTAACCATTTTTTCATCCCACCTATAATTTATAGGTCCGCCATAACACCATAAAAACCCCGAAAAATGCAATGGGGGGACCAATAAAAAATCGTTGGTATTAAAAAATGGTTAAATAAACAATTGGGTATTATTATTGAAAGTCTCCTGAAGAGAACAAGAGTTTTCCGATCGAAAAATCTTTATTTTTTAAGAATTCTATACCATTTCTATGAAAAGTTGTTTTTTCCCCATATAAAATACATGGAAAACTTTGGGCGCTTTGAGCGACCTCTAAATATTTTTTGTTTTCAAAATAAAAAATAAGCGTATACTTTTTTCGTTATAGAACAATCCTAGGGAGTGAGAGCATTAAAACTCCGACTTTACTGTTTTGGACCACCCTAATGTGCATACATGAATACCGTTGAGCGTACGTAAGACGTTTAGTAAAAACTAATGAAATATTATTAATGCAAGAAAATGCCAAATAAATGTGAATGACAAAAAATATATACATAAATCATAATCTATGTCAATAAGACGTCAATTAAGCTACAAAACCACATACATACATACATACATATGTACATATGCAATATAAATACAAAGTTGGGGAGCGCATTTTATGCACGCATGAATAAATGTTGAACAAATACGCATTGCTATTTGTATATTTTGTAAAATCTTGAGCATGCGTATATAAGTACATATACATATATATTTATATATTTATATTTAGATAAAGATAAAGATATATGCGTTGCGCTTAGTGATGGTTGTTGGCAGCACAAGTCATAATATTTACGAATAGACAAACAGTCAAAATAAACACCAGCACAACCGATAGAATTAGAATCGCTACAGTACCCAGTTGGCATTCGGAAGAGTGTTCTACGATTATGCTCGAGTCTTTGATGAGTTACATGTATGGGAGTTTGGGAAAAATTACTATTAATTGATAGGCTGGTAAGCGTTTTTTTGGCGTAGGTACTTCAGACGAAACAGCCGTACTGTGTGGAAATTGAACTTTTTCCGGGACAAAATCTTTTTAAAAAGTTCACTGCAAAAGGAAAAAATAGATTTTTTTCCCAAAAAAAAATATTATTTCCAAATTAATTCGCTATTTCAAAAGCTTTAAAATGCTGTTAATTGTGTTTATTTCGCTGTCTATTCTCGTTCTTGAGATAATAGATGTTGTCACCAAAAAAGTTAAATTTCCACCTTAGGGTAGAGAAAAATTAAGTAGTTCCCATGATAAGCATAATGACGGCTACTCTTCTTCGCTTTATAATTGTGAAAACGCACTAGCCATGGGATCCTAGACAAAATGCCAGCAGGCAGGTTAATTTTTTTCTCAGAGTAGTAATGCAGAAATATAAAAATATTATCCGGTAATAATTAGTAGATGTTATAAGATTTTAATAAAATTTGGATTTTATATTTGGTGGACCGATTTAGACGGTCTTCCAGATTTAAGTTTTCCTTAAACTACCTTTCTTTGGTTTTGGTTCATGTTTCAGATATTTCAGCCATGGTTTTGGCAGTTTTTGAAAATTCTGTGCTTATGGGGCATTGCCACAACTGAAATTTTATGATGAAAGTAGTGAATTTTTACTTTGGCCTTGCCATAATTTCGGAATAAAAAAATTTATTTTTACGGGTAAGATGAGAAAACGAAAATACTTATAACCCGTTTTAAAAAGGGGAACGATTTATCCGCACGGTTAATAAAGGCAATTTTAGTGCTTACATGAGAAAACTCCCCATCTTCTTCTTCTTCTTATATATAAAGTAAATTTGCAAAAGTGATGTAACGATGGAAACTCGATGCAGTTTAGCATTATCAGTCATTCTGCATTAAAACTAAATTTTGAAAAAAGGTGGACTTGGCACCTTTTAACCTTTAGGTAGTGATATAATAAAAAAAACCACAAAGAGAAGGCACACATATGAGAAAAGACAACAACAAAAAAAAGTTCCACATATACCCACTAGAACTTGAATGGAGATCTCCCGAAGTGAGGAATAAGGGAGTACTCCCCTTGACCTGATTTCGGATCAATAAGAGAGATTTGTAGATCTTTTACTCCTTTATTACTCGTTTAGGAGTCAATAGGGACATATCCTAAGAAAGCAATTAAATAATGCTCCCTGAGGCATGATTTGGGAGCAATAAGCGAGATTTGTCGGTTTTGCACCCCTGTATTACTCGCTTTGGAGTATAATGGGATCTCCCAAGTGAGCAATAAAAGTATCATCCCGGAGACATGATTTCTGAGGTATAAGCGAGATTTTTTGGTTTTGTACTCCGCTATTTCTCGCTTAGGAGCAAAAATCGATGTCTCCTAAGCGATCAATCCAGGAGTATTCTTTTTGATTGATAGCGAGAGCTATACGCACCTTCTTCAAAATAATTTTGTGTTTTTGGAAAATATATGAAGAAAGCAATACAGATAACTGATGTGTATATACATACTTACATATTGAAAAATTAAAATCAGGAAACAATCAAATAAATTGGAGAGCCAATCTTTAGAGCCGCTGGTATGTATGATAACATTTGTTTAAACTTAAAAATGATTGTATTATTTAACTCAAAATATATTTCAGATTGCGGGGTCAGCATTTAAGGCGTCCAGAAATTTTGCTGGATGCAGCCGAAAATGTTTGCAGGCGTGAATAGCTTGGTCCACTTCCAGGTGAATACAAGTTAAATAGCCTTTCCAGGAAAGTATCCTCGCCACACTTATCTTGTGGATTATATAAAACTATATATGTATGCACATATGTATAATGTTTGAATTTGTCATTACTGTTCGATATTTGTATTCTAATTTTAGTCAATAATGTAATAAGTATTATTTATGTTTTGTTCTGTTTTAGTAATAATTAGCTGAAATCTTGTATTTATGTGCATATGTATGTGTATACATATATGACTAAAAAATTAAATAAATGAATTGTGTAAAAAGCCAAATCTTTTGACGTAGAATACGTCTTACCTTAAGGTATGGGGGCTATGTTCAAATGTTGTAGTTGTAATTTTTAGAGCTTCACAAAAACGCTTATTGCACGAGAACTAATAAAGCGATTTCAAAGAAAAGTGTGGCGTTTCAAAGATAAAATTCCAAACCTGTCGACAGATTCATTTTTGTAAATAACCAATTCGGTTTCTGTCGTAAAAACAACGGTAAACATTGCCTTATTTTGGGGTCAATTTTGAGCCTTTAAAGTGCTCTAGCAACTTATTGTTGGCATATATAACTTTCATTTTCGGGATATAGGTTCTTTGGAGCAGTAGAAATATTATCGGGTACAAATTTTATATAAATTTAACAAATATTGAGCATTTTAAGGCAAAAAATTGTTGAAAAAATTTGCAAATTTTTTTCATTACCAAAATGCTCGAAAACCGCTCGAATGATTTTGTTTTTGTTTTCTTTAATCAAAAATTCAAGAGTTTTCCTTTCGTTTGGTATATAGGAATTATTGGTTGATATCTTCTATATATGTTTATTTTATTCAAATATATGGGCATAAATGATTTTCCATACAAAATCACCTCGTCATCATTTTGCAAACACGTGCATATGTTGGAAGTGTGGGAAGGAGACAAAAAGTATGTATGCGTATGTAATGCGGCTTTTGATCGCAGCGTATGTACATATGTAAATGCATATATACGTACATATGAAAGTTTCAGTTAATGTGGATCTGTTTCGTTTTGTTATCGATATTTTTATCGATTTTGTTATCGATTTTGCTATCGATTTTGTTATCGATATTTTTATAGATTTTGTTGCCGATATTTTAATCGATTTTGCCATCGATATTTTTATCGGTTTTGTTACCGATATTTTCACCGATTTTGTTATCGAAATTTGTATCGATGTTGTTATTGATTTTGCTATCGATATTTTCGGAACTTATCGATATAATGATCGATATTTTTATCGATTTTGTTATCGATTTTGTAATCGATTCTGTTATTGATTTTATTATTGATTATTTATCGGTTTTGTTATCGATATTTTTCTTGATTGTTTTAACAATTTTGCTATCGATATTGTTATCGCTTTTGTTATCGATATTTTTGTCGCTTTTGTCATCAATAGTTTTATCGATTTTTCTATAGATATTGTTATCGCTTTTGTTGTCGGTACTTTTATCGGTTTTTTTACCGATTTTGCTATCGATATTGCCATCGCTTTTGTTATCGATAGTTTTATCGATTTTTTTATCGAATTTATTACCGATTTTGTAATGGATTTTTTGATAGATTTTGTTATCAATTTTGTTATTGACTTTGGAATCGATTTTGTTATCGAATTTGTAATCGATTTTTCGATAGATTTTGTAATCGATTTTTTATCGATTTTGTAATCGATTTAGTTAACGATTTTGTTATCGATATTTTTATCGATTTTGTTATCGATTTTATTATCGCTTTTGTTATCGATATTTTTTTCTTAGTTTGTGCTTTCGTTTTTGACTTGGATATGCTCTTAACCATACCACGTATTCTACGTTTAAATTTAGCGGGTGTATCTCCGATACAGCCTGCAGACCAAGACGAAGGCGCTGGACTGTTCCTTTTTTTAGCTTATGGGGGAGTAGTCTCCCATTACTCCATGAGGAGAAATTCGGGAGTATAGAAACGCTCTTTTATCACTCGTACAGGAGGCTTCCGGGATGACTCTTATGGGAGTAATCCCTTATTGCTCGTTCGGGAGGAATGTGGGATGTTTTCTATGTGCCCTCCTTTGTTGTCTTTATGGGAGGTTTCTGGGAGGTAACTATGGAAGTACTCCCGGATTGCTCAATTAGGAGGCTTGTGAGATGATAATTCTGTTTGTGCTCCGCGACTGCTCGTTTAGGAGGTAAAAGTGATTACTCCCCCTCCTAGGACATCCAATGTTAAAGGGAGTATACAAAATTACACGCTTTTACTCAGAAGCATAGGGAGCAATGGGGAGTATTCGTATACTCCCAAGGGAGTACTCAACGATTAATCGTACGATGCTCCCAAGTTCTACTGGGTAAGAAAAACCAGCCACAAATAAAAATTTCACATTAAAAAAAAAATTCAAATAAAATAATTATTTTTCTGGTTCTTTCGCTATTAGCTCCGGATGATTTTTGAAATACATATGTATGTATTTCAATTTGGATATCAGGTTACGATTTGAATATGAGATTTAAGAAACCTCATGGAAAATATTTTGAAGAGGGTTGCCACATCTTTCAAAATTTTATTTCGATTAAATTGATAAGATAAATAATATATTACTATAATAGGAATATCAAACGAAAGCGGCTTAAGAAAACTTAATTTCCAAATTTTTTTTTGGAGAGTGTTGTCATCGGTTTGGAAAGTTTTATTCAATTAAATCGATAAAAGAAATTAAATGTTGCAACAAGTTTGTCAAAATAAAGTAATTTAAGGAAGCTTAGTTTGGGAAAAAAAAATTAAAAAAAGTTGCCACCTGTTTGAAAATTTAGTTTAATTAAATTGATAAGGTTTATTGAATATCTTTTGTTTGGTATGAAACGAACGATATTTAAGAAATCTTCGGCTTCGAAAAATTTTTCATTTGCGTTATCATCAATCTAAATACTTAACATTAGAAATTTTAAATTAAGTGAAATATTAGGACATGGGTACCATACGAAAGGAATTTGAAAAAGCTTTTGTAGAATGAAAATAAAATCTACAAGCTTTTTGATCCAGATATTTTTCAAAAAGGTTGCCACTGATATTAATTTTTGTACTGAGTGTTTAGTAAATAGAGTTAAATTGTCGAATCAATTTACTTTTTTAAAATTAATAATGCACAGTATGCCACGCACGTTACAAAAGCAGAAAATTTTCGGGATTTGGTGTTTGGTTCTTCTGTTTATAAACTATCGAATATTCTACGTGCATTAAAAATAAAAGCGGCATCTACCTGCCTATTTCATACTTAACCTTTAATTGGGGGGTAAAACGTAAATTAGTATCATGAAGTTTAAAAGCATAGACAGACGGCAACGTTGATTCGGATTAACGGCGCATTAGAGGTGTCAAACTATCGATAGTCAAGTCCATCGATGTTTTACGATGGTCTTAAGGGTGCCTATCGATACTATCGACTCATTTCATATGTTTTTCTAAATCCATTTGTTTTTCGTTATCTTGCTTTTATAAATTTGTTTATTTTAGCGGCTCACGGTTGCATTTTAGTATCGAGAAATATTGCTAGAAATCCATTCACCGTGTAAA
>NW_023458558.1:24406398-24408688 GCF_013731165.1 Rhagoletis pomonella
TTCACCGGTTATGAAATAGACTTGGAGCGTATAGTTTTCCTGTGGAGTTTATAAGTCTACAAGCAGAGTGGTCAAGCTTTTTGTTGTTTGTTTTTTTCGCACCATCACTTCTGTGCTCGTGCACCACGATAGATCTAAGCAGCACGGACCAGTGTAGTTAAACTTTAGTTCTGGATAGAAATATGGTAATTTCAAGAGAGGAGTAGAGGGTAGGCTTTTGCGTTCCATTTGGCAGCATTGGAATTTTCACATATGGTTTGAAAGTGGAAGAAGGGCGTTTCTCACAAAACCCTACCTTGAGCTGCTCGTTTCGATAAGCGAACTATACAAGTCAAGGCTTTACACATACCCGGAACTCCACATATAATTGGTACAAATCGTTTCATTTTCAATGACGGCCTGTGGCTACAGCTGGCGGTACCGGTACCGTGGGTTGCCGATTTTTGTCGTCCTTTGTTGAGTGACGGATACAAACCTTTGATGTTTAACGAAATTCGCTAGGGACTCGGAATTGCTCAATAAGACGAATCACAAAGAGACATACATTTAAGTAAACAAAGAAAATGAGTTTGGTTGGCATCCGTGTAGCCGAGTGGTCAGAATTGCTACTACAACTCCGTATTTATTTTTATTTTTTTTATTTTTATTTTTTTTATTTTTTTTATTTTTTTTATTTTTATTTTTAGGTACATATGTATATATTTTATTTTATTTTACATAAGTAGTTATTTTAAGCTAATTTAATTCTTTAAAGCTTAATTATATAAAAAAATACAATGTAAACATAGTTGGAGAATCTAAATAAGTAGAAACTGCGGGATACAAACCAACGATCTCGCGACACCTGTAATCCGCAATACTGCCATCTGTTAGCGTACAATTTTGATCACATCAACTGCGCCATCAATCCAGATTAACATTGCCGTCTGTCCATGCTATAAGATAGCATAATTGTAATTTCATCCGGATTATCACTTCTATGGAAAAGCTATATTCAAAAATTATTTGAGTTGTTAAACGGCAAGAATGTTTCGTTTGATTTTTCATAGAAATAAATTTGCTGATATGAGAAATCCAAGAACTCACTATTTCTCTTAAGCCCTGTATAACTTTAGAATTTAACTCAAAGGGATTTACTTAAATACATATATGTATATGTTGAACATATGGCATGTGTGTTTTTTCTCAGAAATTTAAAACTTTCAATAGTTACATAAAAGCATAGTTAATGGAAATTCAAAAAAATAAGTTAAACCCATGGTAAGTGCATAAGCGGAAGTGTTACTTAGGATATACATACATAGTATCCACATATGTATTTATGTATGTATGTATTTATATGTACAAAGTACATGCACTTGTGATCAGCTGATTAAGTCATCAACATTTTGGTAAATTTCGGTTATTTTTTTTTTTTTTGTTTATTTAATGTTTATTATTTTTCTATAAAAGTCTAACTCATTGTACAACAAGCACCATATAAATCCCCATTTCAAACTTTGTGGAAAAACTATAAAAAACTGCAAAGTTTCAGCTAAATTTTCATCTTTTAATTTAGATTGCGTGAAAAAAAAAACCAAACCGATTATTTCCCGAGCAAAAAAAAGTAAAAAAAAACTTATATTCTTAGCAATAAATAAAACTCAAAAAATAATTATTAAACTTTATTTTTTTTTAATAAAATTAAGAAATAAAAATCCGTGCCGCTGAAGATTTTCCGAGTAACAAGGTGTACGTTTCTCTTTCAGTATGTTTTTATGAATTGAAATTTCGAAAATAATCGTTATTTGCGGACCCTACTTTAAAAACTAAACGCAAAAGGATTCCAAAATAATGTAGTAAACATTAACTACACGCGTACTTACCGATTTATTCGATTTAAAAAGAAAATAATTAAAGTAAGTAAACTAAATTTCACTGCACAGTGACCTAATATCTGTAAAATGGAATATCAAATTTCAAATAGCTGTGCGGAGTATGAACTTGGGAAATTAAAAACAAAAAACTACAAAATCTTAATATCACATACATTGTATGCACATACTTATATATGTATGTATGTGATTACATCATTGCTCTTTGTTCATTCATTCATGTGTGCTTTCTGCTCTTATTTTTTCTTCAATGAATTCACAATCAAGCATTTTTCACCACATTTTCCTTGTATGGCATTTGCTTGTGCACATTCGTTAATACACAGCTTCTTGCTAGCTGGCTGGTTGGCTGGTTGGCTGGTGGCTTATCGCTTTGCGAACATCGCTCGAACGCAGATTTTCAGCTACGCAAAAAA
>NW_023458558.1:24408788-24410503 GCF_013731165.1 Rhagoletis pomonella
TATGTGGCCAAAAGTCGTTTTTCGGTAAATTTCAGGTTCCGATTTTTCGCGTTTTCTGGAAAAATAGCTCTTTTGTGGGTATTAAAGAATACGAGACAGTCAGCAGTCAATGAAGAGGAAACAAAATGCTGTTTACAATTTTGTTGCCGCAACGGCTACTTTTTTAACTTTTCAACAGGTAAATAAGGAAACTTAGAGCATTCAAGTTTTCAATTGAAATTAATATAATTTGGCAATGTTTTTTAAAATCAGCCACTCTATAAATCTATTAAAAAAACTGCATTAAACCTTTTCAATAAAATCACAAATTGAAAAGTGACCCCATATGACCCATCGGTCGTGAAGGCTTAAGGTTCTTTTTTTGCAAAAATGTGGGAAACCGAATTCTAATCAATAAAAAAAAATATATATGTTTTGTTAAGTCTTTCAAAGTTGCTTTTTTGTATAATCAAAACAAATTTTTCGATTTTTTTTTTCCATAAATAGTGTTTTTGGTAATATGACAGACATATGGCATAGAATGTACTTAAATGAAAAATAATATCAAAATATAAATTTTAATTTTTAATGCAGTTTTAAAGATATTCTGTCTAAAAAGATAATTTCAAATGCATTAAACGTCAATTCCGCACCTAAACTACCCTACACCTATATCTTTAATTTGGATTTTTAAAATAACTATGTTTCTTTCAAATAATCTTCTTGTTTGGCCATAATTAATTTGCAATGGTGCGGTTTGTCAGTGTGGATTATCTTCCTAGTTAAATCAACCGAATATGTAATTTATCCGAAGTAAGCAGCTTAATCCTTAGTAGTATTCAAGAAACCGTAACGCTGAATTTTCATTTCAATCGACAAACATGTATCTCTAAATCAGTGTTGGGCACACTTACATATTTCATCACATTTTGCGCGCTTGTACTGTGCTTTTATTTTCTTTAATAAATACCCATCACTAGTCTAGTTGAATAAAAGGTCTAAGCATAGCGATTTCCAGAATCCCCATAGTTAGGTTACTGGGCCTGCAGCATTGTGTCTCGTGCTGGCTGCCACTGTGGAATTTCACAAATTGGTAAGTATTGGAATTTTGTTCAAGTTTAATGCGAAAGCGAAGGAGCAACTGCTCTCTACCACATTACTGCTATAACCCACTAACTCGATTCATTCTAAAAGCGTTCACTAGAAATGGCATCGGTGGTTGATGCATCAGCGGGCTGGTTGGAGTTACATAGTTGTAAAAGGCATTTACATTGATTGGAATATTTAAATTTTTTTCTCTGTAATTTCATTTGAATTCATTTACATTCTTGCATGTACTTGTTAGTGGTTTCATGTTGAAATGATTGAAAAAAGTTACATAACAAATTGTTGATTACCACACAACGAAGTAAAAAAGGCTGCCAACCACCAACTAAATTGTCAACCGCAAATGAAAATTTATTTAGTAATTTCAATGTGCTAATCTTTGATTATGGTAAAAGAGAAAAATTGGGCAATTTAGCTGCCATGTTCAATAGATTGGATTAAGTACATACATACATACATACATACATACATATATTGATTTTAGACCCATGGTTTCTTCGACAAATTTTCACGTATAATCCTTCTGTGCTATACGCGCATAGTCGAAAAAATCTCTCATGCAAATAGAATGGGCCAATCCATGTGAAATCGACCAATGGTTGGAATCGATCATTTCCGTTTTGGATGAA
>NW_023458558.1:24410603-24417969 GCF_013731165.1 Rhagoletis pomonella
GTGAAATCGACCAATGGTTGGAATCGATCATTTCCGTTTTGGATGAATTTTGGTCAGAACTTTATTTTTATTTTACAACAAAGTTTTGCCAAAGGGAAAAAATATTTTTCAAAATTTCCCGGATATGCAAATTCGTTTTTAGAATATTAATCAAAAACTATTATATCTATCTCTATATATATAAAACCAAGTTGCGTACGTACGACCGCCCATAACTCGAGAACGGATTGCCCGATTTAAGCCAACTTTTTAGTTGTGTTTGTCTTTAACCAAGGAAAAATATTACGGAGAGAAAACTCGGATAGATGGTGCTGGAATCGAGTTATTCCTAAACATCGTATTTATAGTCCGATATCGGTTATATTCTATATACAATTCTTTTGGTAAGGTGAAGAAAAACTTCTCTGCGAAGATTTTATCAGCTAGGTAGGACTGGAGTCGAGTTATCTATACTCACGATTGAGAGAATACAAAGGTTGCGCCGATCTCGGACCGCTATTCCTCTCTTAACGAATTTGACAGAATCGTTGTTTGCATGACGTCACACTGGTGCAACTTGTTTACGTTTTCCTTGCAACATTTTTTCTTCTTCTACCATTCTTGCTCACGTTTTGGCATTTCTCTCTCACAATTGCACCAGTGTGACGTCACACAAAAGTTATTCTCAAAAATCCTCTCTCTCGGCGCAATCTTGTATTCTATCATTCTTGATCTATACTAATATACATACATATATTTTGAAAGCCAAAAAGCCTGTTCGCAAAGCTCGAGAACGGCTGTACCGATTTTTTCGAAATTGCGGACACCTACTGCAGTCTTTCCAAGGATGGTTATAGGCTAAAAAATTCGATATATAAAGGGGGCTTGCCGCCTTCCATACAAATCGAATTTTTCATACTGCCTATCTCTGAAAGTATTCATGGTAAAGTGCTAGAACTTGGTATGGGTAAATATGAAGTCAAATCAATGCTCAATGAAGAAAATGGAGCCATTTTGCAATAACCACCAACTATGCTATACAGTTTCAAGAACAGAGATTCAATATCGAAGTGCATCAGTTAGTACACGGACTTCAAAAAAATTAAAAATGGTAGATTTTACATTTAAAAATTGGTAATTTTTTTAAAAGAAACAATATTAGATAGTTAGTACATTTACTCATATAGGATAATTGAAGGCGAATTCAGGTAAGGAAGTGTTACCAGAGCAGCTGGATTTTCGCCGCGGCGATTCTTATTGTCATTACGCGTAAAATTTGTTAGTGGCCTTTTTGTTTTTGAACTTCTGCTGTCACCTTATATGAATTCGCCTTGGAATAAATTCTACTTTTTTATAATACAACAAAAAATTTATTTTACGCCAATAAAACGTTCCAGAAAATAAAAATGTCTAAATGAACGCAGTATATGGCAAAATATGTATACACTGCGTTCATTTAGATATTTTGACTTTCTTTCCGGAAAACATTGGTAGATTTTAAGCATTTGTTGGTAAATACGGTAGAAAATAAAATACAGTTGAAAAGTTGGTAGATCTACCCCAATAAAGTGGTAAAGTCCATGCACTGGGATCAGTGTTGCCGCCACGGAGTGAAGAGGGCAAAGTTATTCAAATTTATTTCGTTATTCGATCAACCTTGCATTAAAAAAAGAACTCCTTCGCGGATATACCACTTTCGTTAGGGTTTTATGACGGCCATGGAAATATGCCCTCCGATGACCACCAAACCATTATAAATACAACAAAAAAATCGAATCTAATTTCTAAATCAAAAGTAAATTTAAATTAAATAAAAAGTGTTAAACAACTTTTATTGGAGCTTGCAAAAAAAAAATCAAAGTTCAAAAATCCCTATCATTAATAAACATCTTTTTAGATCAGTGCGGGATATATATTATTGAAAATACAGTTTTGAGTTCGTGGGACATTTCTAAATAAGAATAGTTTTTTCCTGCTAATTTACAATTTTCAAATATACCTTTTTCGCGGAAAACATGGCCCCTCCGACCATTGTGCGACGTGAAATTATGCGGTTGGAAAATTTTCGACCAACAAAAGCCATATGGATGGAGGCAAAATGCAGTTACGATTCCCGAGAACGGCGAGGAATCGAGAAGTTCGGGTATTCGACCATGCTTACATTTACAGCAGTGCTGTTTTCGGTGCAACCGGCACAGTGAGGATGTAAAGGCCAGCGGAAAATTTGAAAGGTATGAAATTTTGAAAATAGTCAAACTTAAGCAGGCATTCGATTTTCACGAGAATCGCTTTAAATAAAAACTAAAGTTCATTGTATCCTATGCAAAGACTTGCCGTATACCTTAGCAATCAGTGATGCCATCATTGCGTGACGTTTTTCGATGCCTCTCATCGCAAACTAACTACATACACACGTGTATTTTAGTTAAACTTTACAGACAGCAAAATATGTTTACATAAGCAAAAAATAATAAATAAAAGACATAGATACTCGAGCGAGTAGAGCGTCCAGACTACATGCGGTTATAGTTTTATTATTCTTTTTTCTCTGCAAACTTGCTGTTTACATTGTGATAAAGTCATCATTTACTGGGCTTAATAACCAACAAAAACGCAATGCAAACAGTACATAAATATGAAAACATGTACAAAGTAAGGAATGATGCAGAGAACAAAAAGTAAATATTGTGATTCGACATAGCTAGAGTTGACGTGAGAATATCACGTGTGGCAGAAGAATGAAATATTGTGTTAAAAATTAAAGAAAAAGTAGAGTGAGAATGCAAAAACTCTGCGCCAGTTATCATGCAAGCGTTTGGAGCCAATTATGCATATACGTGTAGGGATGAAACGATACCATGCAGGTATCGATACCTTTACTGCTTGTAGACTTATAAACCCCACAGGAAAGTCTATTTCATAACCGAGCTGGGAAAAATCACCAGTCGCTATTTAACAAGTAATTTTTAGCAAAAAAAAAACCCGACTTAAAAGTATATATATATATCTATATATATTTCATGATCCAATGATCAGATCTAAACCAGATTAGTATGGGACCACCTCTGAGACACTACCATTCCCACCATGCAAAAAGAATTATCGAAATCGGTTGACGTGCTCCAAAGTTATGCGGTAACATACATAAAAAAAATATATATATATTCCGACGAACTGATAACCTGCTCATTTTTTGGAAGTCGGTATAAAATAAGAAAAAACTTTCGCTCGCTGAGATTCGATCCGGGGAGTGCAAAAATTTGCTAAGGCCACATATGTAGGTAATTTGATGAGTTTATGCGGCCAAAATCGTTTTTAACCGACTTCCAAAAAAGGAGGAGGTTATCAATTCGTCGGAATATTTTAATTTTTTTATTTTATTTTTTTTTTATGTATGTTACCGCATAACTTTGGACGACTTCAACCAATTTCTTGTTGCATCGGAAAGGTAGTGTCTCAGAGGTGGTCCCATACTAATCTGGTTAAGATCCGATCAGTGAATCATTAGATATATATATATATATATATATTTATATGAGAGCTGAAGTCGGTTTTTTTTGGTAAAAATTATCTACTTGTTCGTATTTACAAAACTTTTTGTCCATTGCATTTGGTAAACAAAACTTCAAACCAAATAAGGATGTCTTCTATTTTTTGTAAGAACAAGTAATTTTTAGCAAAAAAAAAAACCCGACTTCAACCTTCATATAAAAAAAAATATATATAAGACCATCAAAAATGTGTAAAATAAAGAGTTTTTTTTGAGTTTAATCTGTCAATTTCATTTTCCGATTTTTTGCGAAAAAATCGAGAGAAAAATGCTATTTTTGTAGGTATTCTTTATACTGGGGGAGAACTCAGTAGAGGAAACAAAATGCCGTTTGCAATTTTGTTGCTGCAAATGCCACTTTTTTAACTTTTCAGCAGGCAAATTAGAAAATTAAGGTTTGAAATTTAAATTCATATAATTTGGCAATGTTTCTTATTTTAACTAGCCACTCTGTTATTTGAATTTTACAGGTATCAATACCTTTACTTGGAAATAGTATCGAAGGAAGGTATCGATACCCGAAAAATATCGGATCTAAAGTATTAATACCTAATCGTATCGGTACTTTTGGTTATGAAAGTAAATCGTGTGAACTGAATTAAATTAAATTCTTTATGTAATAAATTAATCATCATTGGCGAATCCTAAACTCCGAATAAGAAAAGTTAATAATGTGGGAACTGAAAATAAATAAAACAACATAATATAACAAAACTTTATGTTTAATGGTGAATGGCATTTAACAGAGATAATACCTTGAAAAAGTGTACAAGAAGTTAATCTCATATACATGTTTGATATTGAATTTCGCTGTCATTTTAAAAGTCTAATTACATGGAAAACTACCTTGACCTCAAGACCGACCTTCAAAAGGAAAATCTTTGGATTTATGTTCTTTTGACTTAAGCACAGCGTGCATTAACAAAAAGCAATAAAATATTTTAAATACACTTTTTGGTTTTTGCGGCCATGGAAATGGATATCTGTTAAAAAAGTTCATTGCATACTGGTTTCAGGAAAAAAAAATAACATATTCAATGCTTGAAGATCGCTGGCGTTTAAAAAGTCATAAAGCACTGGGCGATTAAAATTAGTGGAGGCAAAAATACGAAAGAAAATTCGCGTTGTTATCGGGTTTCGATACAGTACATACTTGCTTCAGAAGTATCGATACCAAATTTACTTGTTATCGAACAAAAAGTATCGAATATGTACTTGCATTTACTCGTATCGTTTCATTCCTATCTACGTGGGAATGGCTGGCGTGTTAATTTGCTAATTTATGCACGCAAGAGTCAGAGGCGCCGCACAGTGTGCTTTTTGAACACTCCAGGCGAATTAATCGCTTTCTGTCATTGACTCACAATTACTCCTTGACCTAAAAAAAAAAAACATGCAAAATCCACCGGATTTGTTCCGAACAAATTGTTTTGTATGTTTTATGACACTAATATTATAGATTTTGAGACGGGGAACACGATTCCACTGTTTAGAAATCGAAAAAAAAATTAACACCTTAATCTAAATAATGCATTTTTGATTGTGTTTTTTTTTTATTTGCATGCAGCTGTGCATCCTTCTCACAATTTCATTTCACTCGAATAACAAGTAAGGTGTAGTGCTATATATACATATACATTAGAATGTGAGTGGTGTGGTGTGAGAAATTCAGTTTGTATGGAAGGTGCTTCGCCTCCTTTTTCAATAACTCCCATTTTTCTATATTCTATATTTCTATTTCTATTTCTATAATTTCTATACCAAATTACACCACTCTACGATGAATACTTCAAAAGATATGTTGTGTGAAAACTTTAGTTTGTATGGGAGGTGTCACGCCCTCTTGATATATCGAAATTGCTGTTAATCTATTATCATCCTTGGATAGTCTGGAGTCGATGCCCAAAATTTCAAAAATTTCGGTGCAGCTGTTCTCGAGTTTTTCGAACAGAAAAAAACAAAAAAAAAAACGGCTTTCAAAATATATATTAGTAAAGATAACAGATGAAATACATTTTTTAATTAAATCTATCCTACGGAAAAATGTTAATGAATAATTTTTTAATAATTGCAGTGGAAGCATTCAAACGTAAAATATTTTTTCTTTCATGTTTCGCCACGGATAGATCGATGCGAAATTTGATTATCTTTTATTTACAAAAAAAACTTGATATCTATCGGTTCATATTTGGGCTCTCAAAATTAATTTGTCCACAGCAATCTTTTTTGCCCCACTGTGCGGCGCCTCTAACTCTTGCGTGCCTAAATTAGCAAATTAACACGCCAGTCATTCCCTACGATTAATCCACATGGAGAGTTCAAAAAACACACTGTGCGTGTCGCGTGAGCATTGGTCTGAGCGACGTGTGATTTTCCGTTACTTTCATAGAGTGAGCCGAAGCTTTCATATTTGTTATGAGATAACTAAATAACTAATCTGACAGTAACCAAACGGACTGATTGCCAGTTCCGCAGTGTTGTCTACTAGGCCCACTGACAACGGCACTAACCTAGCTGAAAGGCCAACTTTTTGCTTTTTGCTTTGTTGACTGCTAGCGTGCGTGCGGAACTTTTCTGCCTCCGTTATTTGACTTCTGTTCTGTATTAAAATGCTGTTTTTTTTTTTGTTACAGCGACATTAGGAAAGTGTTAAGGCACGCAAATTTGCGTGTGTTACGGAGATTGCTGGTTACGCTTATCGCTTTACGCTAGTCGTCAAAATGTTAGCTTCTTTGCATACATGTTTTTCTCATGGATGCGTGCTTTGCCACACGACAATATCTAAGTACATAATACAATACAAAAAATATGAAGTCGAAGAAGAAAATTTACGAATGGAAAGTACACGTCGACACAGCACTCCCAACTTGTTAGCCAGCAATTATAAATGAATTTCATTTAAGTAGTCGTTTAATAGGTCCGCCCGCAACCATTGCAGTGGCTCATTTATAATTCATATAGTAAAAACACTTTTTTTTAATTTTATTATTATTATTGTGATCGGAGGTCATTGATTCAAAAAACTCGCGGTGGTGCAGGTCTTTAGAAAAAGTTTAATTTTAGTTTTTTTTTTTTGTTTTAACGAAGGTAACCTTAAATGTGAGTGCAAAAGGGTTTAGTGAACAGAACATCTTCTAAACTCGATGCCTACTCTTGCGCCCACGTTCGCGCAGCCTGGACAACCAGAGGCCAGCCATGTGCGAGAAGCAGTAACCAGCCCCTGTGAAGGTTTGGGTTACAGCAGAAAGAGAGGGAAATTAATTATTCCGTCCGTTCAAGGGTCCACTGAATTCTGCAGCGTATGTTTCCTTAAAAGGCGACTCGCTATATAAACATCACGTTTATTTACGTCCCCACAGCCAGAGCAAAGGACGAGACAATCAAAGAACTGAACACTTCGAGCGAGCATACGAACGCTACCCTCTTCCCGATATTAAAATCAATAAACACAATAAAGGCTGGTACCCAAAAATCAATGATTCGATATATTATTGGCAAATACTGGCTTCGCAATAACGCATAATTTTTACCCAGCTTTCCTAATAATCTTGGTGATGGTTCAGCCACGAATAGCTTGCTAAATGTTCGGTCCTTCACGACACCCCATAAAAAAAAATATCGGCATCAAATCGCAGCTCCGAGGTGGCCAATTGACTTCACCGAGACGGCTGTTAACACCACAAAGTTTCAATGTTTATACAAAATTTAGAAAAATATAAAAAAAAATGTATAAAGATTTCGAACTTTTCAATTTAAATTGTTAGAAATTTTTTGGGTAGGTGTGCAGTTTTATAGTCAATGAGATTTTCGATTAACAAAAGTATTGGCAAAGATGCT
>NW_023458558.1:24417979-24420972 GCF_013731165.1 Rhagoletis pomonella
TTTTTCGGTGACCCTTAATTAAAGTTTCTGCTTAGCGTAACAATTTTGTAGAACATTTTAAGCCTCTAGCTGACCTTTTAAATAAACTTATGTACATGGAATTCTTAAAAATAAAGGTCAAGAAAACGTAAAAATGAGAGATTAAAATTTGTAACGAAAAACTTGACTTTGTGTGTTTGTATACGGAGCGCCAGGTTGGCAACCCTTATGTCGCCGGAACAAACGAACGTTGGCCAATTCTCACCTTTTGACGTAGTTGAGTCTATCATTTATTTGGTACTTTCCTATTTTCTTACCAAAAAATTCACTTTGAAATGTAGATGCTAAAGATTATTAGTAAAAAAAAAGTGTGAGTACCGGTACGTCAGGTCTTGAAATTAGGCTAAACGCATTTCGGAAGGATATATCGAGACCCAATTTTTTGAAGGTTATCAAAACCCACTTTTCTTAGTTGTTGGCTACCAGTGACGTAATTTTTGTAGATAATCACACAAAAAAAAAAAACAAATAAAAAATAATGGCATCAGAGCATCTTATCGTATTTTACCATAGCGTTGATTCAATACGCAGTCTAATTTTATTTCTTTAACCTTGGAGAAATACTCGTATCATTTTTAGGATTTCTCCTCTTTCCAAGTATGCATGTATATGCATTTTATGCCATCCTTCCTTCAATATTTGCATATGTACGAGGGTTGCTCAGTAAATTATTTTACATTTTTCTTGTTTTAGATTCAACTTGAGAGACCAACGCAAACGACTGCTGTTTAGTTCCGGCACATAGATAGAATGTGTTGTAGTTATACACAGCACATGACTCACCTCGATCGAATTTCTTCAGTGTTGCTATGTCGCAAAACTGAAGAAACACCCCTCGAATGAGTGTTTATGCATCTATATGTGGTGTTGAATTGGGAAAAGCGGTTAACGACAGCTCACATTCTAGTTTCAATGAGATTTCAGCTCGCATTTCGCCATCAACGATGGCATAACTTTTCATAACATTTTCTATTCTCCGGTTTGCTTTACACACATTTTGCTATCCAATTGTCTGTTAGACTCACTGTCAGTTTGCTGAGAGGCAGAATTTCAAATCTCAATGGAGCACATAAGTACAATGTGCTAACTAAATTACAAGCGCAGTGCAACAAAAATAAATGCTAGAGCCATATGTACTATAGATACTAAACTAGTAGGCTGAGCACTCAGGATGCACATGCATACAGTGACACAAACAAGTGACCACGTTTTGATTTTCTTAAATTATCTTAATGTTGTTTTTGTTACTTTCTTATTTTACGTTATTTTTTCGCTCAATCTTTAATCAAAACCATATAAATCACAGTTTTAAACTTTATACAAAATTTAGAACATTTTTGGGTATACAGTATTGTAGCTCATACAATTAGTTTAATTAAGTACAAGTTTCAACCAGCTAGAAAATCCCGTTGTTTTTTTTAGAAATTTAGTTTTTTTTGTTGCTTTTTCTAGCGTTGATTTTTTTTTTAAATTTTGTTGCGAACATTCTTCCCGTATTTGATTTTATAAGAAATGCATGCTTATATGGAAAAAAGGGCAAACAAAATCTCAAAAATAAACGGGATCTTTTAGCCGTTTGTATTGTATTGTAAAATTGTACTTAACTACTGTACTTACAACTGTATGAGCTATAAGACTGCATACCCCAAAATGTTCAAAAATTCGGATTTAAAAGTTGAAATTTCAATGAAATTTGTTGAATATTCGTAAATATTTTAAAAATGTTTGAAACTGTGATTTATATGGTTTTGGTTAAATTTTGGACAATATTTTTATATAGAGGCAAAATTTAACTCAAAAAAATTATGAATATTAAAAAAAAAATCAACACGTGATCACTTCTTTGAGTCACTGTATGTATATATAAGTATACACATATCTGCTAATATGCATATGTAAGTATGTACATGAACCCTTCCTTATTTACTCCAGCTCCCTCTATTCCCAAATGTACTTACAAACAAACATATATACATACTACAAACATATACATACATATGTAAGTAAACATGTCTGTATTTCGTCATCCTGAAGGTCCCGCTGTTTAGTTGTTCCCCCCCCTCCCTCTTCGTACCACAAATTTTGTGACTATTACAAAAACTAACAATTCACAGCTTAAGTGCACGAGCTTTCGTAAATTTTAGATGAAGCCACACTAAAGCCCAAAGCTCTCTCATCCTTTTACGAGGCACATACAATTTGAATTGCATTCTATAGCTTCTATTATTTAGCTGAGTTGCAACTACTTATTCATTTAGTCAGTCAACGATAGGAAGCAATTAATAATTCAAAAAATTATCTCTGCTTTAGGGTAGCATTGTTGGTAAGCGCATCAGCAAAGTGCCTCTACAGCACTAAGAGAGGTTGAGGTTAAGCTGTCAATTAGCGCTGAATGTTAAATACTTATGCCTGACAGATGTAATAATGCAAAATCTTCAGATAATTATGTGAATAATTCGAGTAATAATTAAGGATAAGACGCTCTCAACGTTAGCAACAACACCAACAACAATAAAATGGGTTTGACTGAAAGTCAAAGAGGGTAAGTAGTCAATGTAATTTTGTGAGTTCAAAGGATTGCAATGAACAGGCTAATAATGATTGTGACGAGTTTAAAATTTAGTATGGAATTTATGTTTTAGGTTATTTGTAAATACATACATAGTACATACATATTTCTTTAATGAAGTCCAAATTCAACATTTTTTTTTTTCTTAGGCAAAATTTTCATTTTCTGCATTGTAAATCTTTTAACGCATTTCTTAAGTATTTTCCAAAAGAAATTTTTAAATCCTATCTATTATTTCTGGTGTTTTTATGTTTTTCGTTGTTTTAATTTTTTAATTGAATTGTATCGATTATAATCATATCGTTTGATTTTTAACCTTCAATATAGATCGTCTTCAGGCAGCTTCTGCAAATTACTTTCGAGTGAATTTCTACCCCTACCAATT
>NW_023458558.1:24421072-24423872 GCF_013731165.1 Rhagoletis pomonella
TATTACGCTTTTCATTTAAAATAACGCAAAGATTCGGCCGAGCGGATAAAATAAAAATTATACAAACATAAAAATTATACGAAAATAAAAATTATACAAAAAATTAATATTATAAAAAATTAAAATTATGCAAAAAATAAATATCTACCATAAATAAACCAATAAAATATAAAAACTAATAAAATATATACCAAAATAAGAAATTATCCGATAAATGAAAATTAAACAAAATATAAAAATTATACAAATAAAAGTTATGCAGAAAATTAAAATCATAGCATCAATTAAAACTACACAAAAAATAAAAAATTTAAAAAGAACCCTTTATAAAACAATATAGAAATTATAAAAAGTATAACAAATAAAAATTATAAAAAAGTAGGTTATAAAAATTTTAAATTTGAATAAAAATAAAAATTTAAATAAATAGGTCGGTCACTCTTGATATGCCGATTGTATAATGACCTAACCTTAATTCATAAAAAGTTGTCTATATAAAATGCTTGAATTAAGGAGGTAAACGCAGGGCCCTATATTTCGAATTCGTTGCTATGGCACATACATAACAGTGATCTAAGAATACTTTACAAACTGTTAAAGTCTGTAATTTCAGATATTTGAATTGAATAATTTTACCGCAAAAATTTTCTGGAAAGTTTTACTTCCAGCTCTCCATAAGGTAAAATTAGTAAGGTAAAACAAAATCCGCGCTATCAGAAAAGGATTTTCTTTTAATAAATTTTTTAATTCTTTAACCTAGATCCAAGAATTTATGGTGGATACACTGCATCTCGAAATTTTCCATTTATCAACGCTTAAGTTTTGGCTTATATATACAGTTGTCCACAAAATAATAGGAGTGGGATATTTTAACCTGTTTTGGCTATTTGTCTTTAGTTTATTTAATGTTTCGTATTTTTTTGTAAAAGCCTAGCTGGCTATACAACAAACACCATATAAATTCAGATTTTAAACTTTGTATATAAATTATAAAAATTCTGCAAATTTTCACCAAAATTTCAAACTATTTAACCAGAATCTTTAGAAAATATGTTGGTATGCAGTTTTGTAGCCCATTCAATTTTAGTCTGAAGAAGTGCAAGTTTCAAGCTGCTAAAAAATTCCGTTGATTTTTGAGAATTTTTTCGGTTGAAGGTGTTTCACGTTTTTTCCATACAAAGTATGTTCGACAATTTTCTTTTATATGGGGACAGTGCCAGCAAAAAAAATTGCCAAAAATCAACGGAATTTTTTAGCAGCTTGAAACTTGCACTTCTTCAGACTAGAATTGAATGGGCTATAAAACTGCATACCAGAGTTTTCTCTGAAGATTCTGATTAAAAAGTTTGATATTTTGGTGAAAATTTACAGAATTTCAATAATTTTTGTACAAAGGTTGAAATCTGAATTTATTCGTTGTTTGTTGTATTGGCTTGACTTTTGTATAAAAATAATAAACATTAAATAAACAAAAGACAAATAGCAAAAACTGACCAAAATAACGCACTCCTATTATTTTGTGGACCACTGTACCAAATACAACTAAAACTTTTTGGAGCTAAAAAAGTGCTACATAAATTTGAAAAGAGCTAAAAAAGAGCTAGGAGCTAAAACCCGATTTTCGGAGCTAAATAGAAAAATAAAGAGCTAAATCTAGCTCCAAAAGCACCAAAATGGCAACACTGGTTTCATATGAGCGTGATTTTGTAATAAGTACTTGTGTGCACACAATATTTGTCGTTTTTCAATTCTCTGCGTAGATATCAAGGATATCTGGTTTGCCGAGACGGAAACACGCAACATCTGAGAACCAGCCCGCATCTTAATCTAAACCATTTTCCAAAGGTTGACCCTGAGCATTATTGATTGTGATTCCGAATACCAATGGAATTGGAAATTCCAATATTTTAAATCGAAATGGTGTATCGGTCGGAATCATGGGAAAGGACACGTAAAAATCTTTACTTATACTACGTTCTTCATAAACTTCTTTACTGCGAGTCACGTGCCGTTACAGACTTTTGGCTGATTAATATTCCGCAACATGATAATAGCCACACCCCTATTTTAAATTTCGGTATATTGGGTAATCCCTGGAAGATCAATCGAGTTCAAAAATTCCGTTGGATAATTAACTGCTTTATTCATTTACACAACGGTGTTTATCGACGTACATATACACATATTAGTTGCGTTCCCTAACTCGCAAGAAGTTGCAAGAATTTACAGGGATTTACCAGAAAGCGTTCCCGTACTCGGTTCTCTGGCTTCTTTTGCCTTTTGACAGTTTTACAGGTTTTAGCCCAGACAAGTTGGGGAACGCAACTATTATTTCATCACTTTGAATTCGGCATTGAAAAACATTATTGAGTTGATAGACATCCTTATTCTTCGCGGTAAGAATAGCTCGTTCACTGAGCCAATCGTGATTCCTATATTTAATTTGAATATGCAGAAACATTCTTTCGCTCAGTTCTTCTTTCGATGTTTCTAACTAAAAAAATTATTACGCAATAAAATTCGTCCTAATCTCTCATTGACTGGCAGGTTTCCGTTCCCTATGTTCAGTAATTGTCGCGAGAGGCTGATTAATCACTTCGTAGTCAACTGAAATGTATGTATGTTCGTCTTGCCACAATGTTGAATATTTCAGGCAAGCTTTTATCCCTTCCGCTGGTGTAAATCGAGAAATTACACGTAAAAATCTCCTGCGAGCAATATCAATGCATTCCCAAATGGTTGAACATTTCTACGCAAATCTCCCACCGATCGATCAAGAACCTCAAGAGATTTGTTATGT
>NW_023458558.1:24423972-24438623 GCF_013731165.1 Rhagoletis pomonella
TTTTTTTGCAAAATCTTTATTACGCTTTTCATTTAAAATAACGCAAAGATTCGGCCGAGCGGATTTTGTAGTCAACATAAAAAAAAAATTATACAAACATAAAAATTATACGAAAATAAAAATTATACAAAAAACCAACATACATACATACAAAAAATTAATATTATAAAAAATGAAAATTATGCAAAAAATAAATATCTACCATAAATAAACCAATAACAATTAACAGTTGGCAACCCTCCTTAAAATATTTTCGACTGTAAGCCTTCTTAAAACTCTTTAGTTTGACACCCACATGGCAATATTTCATTTATTTTATCAATTTGACTGAGTTAAAATTTTCAAATAGGTGGCAACCCTCCTCAAAAATATTTCCAACAGTTATCTTTCTTGACCCTCTTTAATTTGATACCAATATTGTAAGATTTCATTTATTTTATCAGTGTAGTTTAGTTAAACTTTCAAACAGGTGGCAACCCTTATCACACATATTTTCGGCTGTGAGCCTTTTTAAAACTCTTCAATTTGCTACCCACATTGCAATATTTCATTTACTTAATCAACTTAAATGAGTTAAAATTTTAAATTTGGTGGCAACCCTCCTCAAAAATATTTCCATCAGTAATCTTTCTTAAACCTTTTTAATTTGATACCCATATTGTAATAACTTATTTATTTTGTCAATATAATTGGGTTTGAAAATTTTCAAATAGGTGGCAACCCTCCAATTTTTTGCGGTATCATTGGTTCTGGTATTATTATCGGTTCAGCCATTCTCGAGTTTTGACGACCGTGACATACGAACACAACATTTTTATTAATATAGATAAGTAGTTTGTAAAAGTCTGCCTACACATGTACATATGTAAGAGCATAGGTATGTTCGTAGCGCAAATAACTACTCAATTTGCTTGTAAAAAGGTAAGTGCAGAGGTATGTAGCCGATGTAAGCTTGCTCAAGTACATATACATATATATATATACAAACAAACCCACAGGTAAAATTTTTCTTGCAGATTACATTTAAATTTTATTCTTCAGACGGTTTTTCGATGACTTTTATTATATTAAAAAGCCTCGCCAAGGACTTATCAAGAATACAAAAGTATAAAAATAAATTTTGTTTTAAGTACCAACTTTTACGTATATAATTAGTTAATAAGATTAGAGGAAAACATTCATTTAATTTTCATCCGCTTGAATCAATGCTCTTGCATCTGGGTTGCACATCAAAGAAATTTAAGAACTTTTTGACAAATTTTCTTATGTTAAATACAAGAAAACTGATTACATAACCCTTCATGGGGGCCGCCCTCCAGTTCCTCAAATTCCACAACGTTTGTTATAAAATCTTTAAATTTATTTTAATATTCAGTTTTGCTAAAAGCAAAGTTAAAATTTCAAAAGAAAATTTCGAATGAATCACAATTTTGATGAGTATAACCGTAGGCAGCGGGCGAAATGGAAATGCGAAAATGTAGCATGAGGAGGAGTGGCCACACAATTTGGCGAAATACGCAAAGCGTTAAGAATGATTGCGAAAAGCAGGGTAAAATAGCGAAGAAGAGCGGATAAATATTGAAAACAGTTGGTAAGTAAAAACTAGTTTTGAATGGCACAGTTTGTGCACTAGCAAGTAAAGATCATAAGAATAAGAATAAATACAGCGCCTGGTTTCCAGGAGAAACAGTACCTTGTACATGGAAATACATACATATGTACATGTAGTATGTACATATGTATGTATGTATATAAAAGCTGTTGTAATGTTGCAAATTTTATAAAGCTGCAGATAACTCGTAATTAGTAAGTCCAATTTAAAATGAAAACTTTTTCTTCTCACGAAAACCTTTTCAACCACCTTTAAAAGGGGCCATAAAATAGTTATGAAAAAAAAAAATACTAGCATAGGGCTGCCATTAGCCTGAACCCATCAACCAGGACACCTATCATCCAAATAAAAATGAAGATACAAGTAAATATGGTATTATTATATTCCTTATAAATACATTTGCTTTGGTTCTGGCGTTGCATTATTTTGAAGTAATTTCTGATATTAATAAGCAATGTAGTTTTATGGCACAATCCGTACAGCTGAATGATTGACGATGATCTGGTTGTGATCTAAATTGCAAAAAAGTTTGGCGCCCTTAACGTGGTTTGAATGCTTGCCTTGCCACCATTAGCAAATTTCCACATATCCTTCAATGCACTTCATGATAATTTTTTTTGTATATGTATGCATAAACAGAACATAATTTGGATAGGCTATTTTAATTGAAGCCATTCTAAAAGACTTACCCAATAAAGGCTGAAAAAGTGCTTTCCTTCAGGCTTCATGAGGGGGTTTCTAAGAATTGAAATTCAGTAAGCTTTTTAAAACTCAATGAAACATACATATATTTGATATTTATGAACCTTAAATAAATAAATTCATTCAAGAAGTATGATTTGTATGAATTAAACGAACAACTTCCCCAAAAGGCCGTCTGAAGTACGTATGTATCTACAAAGGCCCTTCTATAAACTCTTCTTTGGATAGCGAAAGCAGGAGCATTTCAATATGGGCCACTCTATACAAACAAATGAAAGGAGAAAAGAATGACTTTCAGAAAGGTCTCTTAGAAGAGATTTTAATGCCTGAAATTATCTACTGGGTAGTATGTATGACCCACCCTTCAGTCGTCTACCTGTTCAGGAACTCCCACTATTTTTCGAATTCGCCTGAAGATAAAAGGAAGATTTTAACCAAATAAACTAAAAAACAAAGAAGGCAAACTCACCAGATATTGTTCGACATGTTAGAAAAACTTTTGGTTATCGATTTTTTTATTAATAACAGAAATCGTAACCTTTTTTCATAGCAAAGATCGGCCAAAAATTAAATGGGCGTCTGTATTGACCTTCATTATAAGCCAGGACAATTTAGGTATGGACCAGGACAAGAGGACAATTTTCGAAAAAACCAGGACATCTGGCAGCCCTATACTAGCATTAAGCTTTCAAACTAAGGAGAGTTGCTACAAACTTTCTTCTATCATACGGCGAGCGAGTCGATTTTTAAGTGCAAATTTATTTACAAGGGGCAAGTAAACAAAAATCACCTGCATTACAAAAAAAAAAGTTAAACACGATAAATAAGAAACGGTTAAGCGCCTAAGAACGAATATATACAAAGAGGAATAACAAAGACTAGCTCGCGGCTAATTTTGTCCTAAATTAATATTAAACTTACGTTCACCGGTGAACGCCTAAAAATTTCGTGAATATTTGTATTTCTTTAGGAGACAGTAGAAATTAAAGCCGCTATATACACTCGCGCATACATGGAAATATACATATACATACAGTGGTGGCCATATAATTAGGTCCACTATTTCTTTACAAGTTTTGACCATTTATGTTGTTTATGTAATTTATTTTTAAACTATTTTTTATTGAGATTGAGGCCGTTTTATATGAAAAATTATTGTGGAAAAAACAACAATATTTTATAAATGGTAGAAGTTATAGCTGCTATTTTGGAGATCACCACATCTCCTCATCAGACTTGTTCATTGCGGTCACTTACAAAGCCAATGGTCTACCCACTTTTTATTTATTTTTTAATATACTTATACTAAAAAGTATGCTGGAAAATGGATTAATATGAAAGAAAATAGGCAACAACGTCAGCATTGTTAGCAAACAATAATTCTCAAAAATCCAGAAGTTCTGATTTCAAAGTTTGAAACTTTGATGATCACTGTTGAAGTTTGGAGAATTTTTATACTTCTAGTACAAAGTTTGAAACTTTGAGTTACACAGTTTTGGTTGCAGTATAAACTATGTATACAGAGAAGTAGTGTCCCTAATTATGTGGCCACCACTGTATATTTATGTACATGTATATGTATGTATATAAGTAAGTCTTGAGCTAAATTGTGTTTAAAATAAGGTTTACAAAAGCCTGTAGATTACCTAAGAACGCTTGTTGACAAAAGACCATAGCCAGGGGGGGCAAAATAGAAATGACTTAGTGGGTATGAGGAATGTACTGTTTTATTAATAATAAAACGAAAGACTGCATAGATGATAAATACAAACGCAGTCAGTAGACAGCAGTGGAGACGTGCCTTCTTCTTGTCCGCCAAGAGTAGCTGATTATTCTCCTACATACATATTAATGTACAAAAAATTTGTTCGTGTAGACATACAGCGCTTGCTAAGGATTTTATAAAGAAGGCAGCGTTTGAAAAACTTTCGAAGTTTCGTGATTCAATTAAGTGCGCTCCTTTAAAGTTTAAGTTATACAGCCAATCGTAATCTGTATGTATGTTTGTTCATTGCTACTGTTTGTTTTGACTTTTGGGCAGGTAAGCTACACCACTGTAACTGATAATCGAAAGCGTTTGAAGCCAATGGGAATTGGTGGGTTCATTAGCATTTACAGATTGTCGGGTTACATTGCAAATCCGGGCTCTTTTACTTTTAATTTCACTTAAAAGACTGATACATTAGTGAAAACAAATTTTTTCAAGAACGTATTGATGTAGATTTCACTGTATGCAAAATATCAAGTTTTGAAATGACACAAAAAATCGCCGAAACACGTAAGCTTAATTTGGGTCATCGATTGCGGGCCTATTTGCCGCTTTTCTAGATCAGGTAATTTCCCCAAGATATTTTGGCAATATAAACATTGAACGAAAGGTGGGATCTGTTAGATAGAATGTATATTTGGAGACCTTAACAGGACCCTTTTCAAATAAATCCAAATATTTCGAACAGAAGAAAAAGCACAAAAATGCGCCTCCGAAGCACGAAAGTCTTATAAAAAGCTCAATCGTGTGTGTATACCCTTTTTGTCGCGCTGTGGTAACCGTGGTAATGGCCGAGTGAGCAAAGCGATTTGTTTGTTAGCTTAATATTTTTTTATTTATTTTTTTATTCATTTACATTTTTCTTTTGCAAAAATTTTGTCCCCTTTATTTATGTATGCCCGATCAGTTTGCATTTTGTGAAAATTTAGTTTTGTGAAAGGCTTGTCTGATATATTTATTTAGTCTAAATAAAACGAAGTTAGTTCGCTTACGGCCCAACGTTTTTTTTTCCTTTTTCCATATTTTTTTTTTAATACATTTTTCCCCTTTTTAAATTGATTTTTTTTTATATTTTATTTCCTTTTTTTAAATAAATTTTCTTGAAATTTTTAGATTACATTGTTTTAAAACGATTTTTTTTTTTTAAATTAATTAATTTTATATATAACACTGGTTTACAGCAAAAATGTTCTGTGGACGCCACTATCCAATTCCCATGTAGAATTCCTCGACGATTCCGAAAATCGAGATCATTTTTTTTTCTATGGATAACTTTTCGAGATATTTGCAATTTACCGTTACTCAGCTTTAAAAAATAGTGATTTCACGTCATGTATTCGTTTCATCGGCAGCGTAACGAAAAAAATGCGTAAAAATATTTATGTTGCTCATACGCCCTGGCAACTAAACAAAAAATATTACTAATATGATTGCGCTTGGTCGGCCCAATGCTGACCTCAGCCATTGTACGTGCCAAATCAATTTAGCTGATTGAAATGCATAATTTATTGGTAAGTATTTCCGCTAGGGAATAATAGATATCTGTAGGCAAATTTCATGAACACGAGGGAGGCGGAAGAGGAAGCACATCGCAATAAGCACGACGGAAGCGAATTCCGAAAAAGAAAGGCAAAATGCAAATAGCAGTAGTCGTAGAAAAGAAGTTTGCTGTGAACATGAAAAACATGTAGCAAAAGAGTCTCTGGATTTTTAAATTAAAAAAAAATGAAATCAGTTCTGTGTAAGTGAAGTAAAGGCATTTAAAGGCAACACGAGTAAATTTCGTTACACTCATCAGCTAGTAACTTATCTATACTATGCAGCCTACCACTATGAGCCACTCAACACAACCACTCAAAAAAATTTTATAAACTTTAGTAAAATAAATTCATTGACAAGGCACTACCTAAGGCCTAATTGCTGCTGCCATCTACAGATTTTAACTACGTGGAGACTTCATTTGAGAGTAAATCCGCTTAAACGAGTTGCACAAACTTGTTGACACTCGCTTGAGAATGCAAGGCAACCAATTTCGCTGTGTAGGATGTCATTTGGTGAAGACGCACCACCCTTTTCATTATTTGTCATAATTAAAAACTGCACAAAATGCTGTTAAAGGCATTTTGACGGAAGGACAAAAGGATTGTAGAAAATTTGATAGCAATTTATGAGCCATTGCCACGGGTTATTCAACAAAGTTTTTTCCACACATTTTTATAACAATTGAATTTCTTCGAAAACAGGGCTACATACATACATACATACATACATATAGAGGTAAGCTCAAGCAATGGTAGAAGCTTTTTACGATGCATTAAGTCTTTATTCTTAATATAGCTATGCTTCATTTCACTTCACTCGAATGTATTGACTTCGTTTGATAATCGGTTTTAATTCCTTTTTTTCACATCTGATATTAGCTTGACATGAACTTCGATTATATAAAAACTAGCAAATGCCCGGCTTGCTTGGTGGCACTTGATAAGAAATTTTGCGTTGGCCAACGCAAAAATAATGTTGAAAAACTAATTCGGTTTGTAAACTAAAGAAAACAAGTAAGAAAGTCTAAGTTCGGGCGGAGCCGAACATTAAATACCCGGCGCAAGTATTAAATATCTGTTTTCCACCTTTCCGAAAGCTACCGCTACATGATAAGCCGGCGTGTATAAATTTTAAGTAAACTAGCGTTACCGTTATATGAAAAGCGGCCATAATTTTAGTCCGATTTCAACAATTTTCAATGGTTTACTTTTATGTGGCAAGCACAATAACCATACCGAGTTTGGTACGAATTGCTAAAACGGTTAGCGAGATACATATACGTGATCATAAGTGGGCGGTGCCACGCCCATTTTCCAAAATTTTATCATAAACGTATTTCCTGGCAAAGAATTGTTGCAACCATCATTTTGAATAAATTAGCTTTAATATTTACTGATTTATCGAGGATTTCGTATTTCTCGAAATTACCGTTATATGGGATGTGGGCGTGGTTATTGTCCGATTTTAACAATTTTCGGCCATTTGGTATGCTGTAACAGGGCCAACAACTGTGCCAAGTTTGGAATAAATTGATGCAGCGGTTACCAAGATATACACATGTAACCATAAGTGGGCGTGGCTACGCCCATTTAAAAAAAAATTTTAATATTCTTATTTTTCGTCTAAAATTTATTATAAATATCAATTTTGAGTGAATTATCTTCAGTAGTTACTAAAATATCGCAGTTTTTGTATTTCTGAAAATTACCGTTATATGGGAGGTAGGCGTGGTTATTGTCCGATTTTACCCATTTACTCGAGTTATCGTGTGCACAGACGGACGGACGGACGGACGGACAGACAGTCACCGCTTAATCGATTTCTCTTTTCATTCTGATCATTTATGTATACATTTGTCTATATCTATCTCGATTCGTTTTGCCTGTTACAAACAACAGTTATGTGAACAAAGTTATAATACCCTTGTGCACAAGTGCGCTCGGGTATAAAAATAACTATTCGTTTAGGTTAAAACGACTGAAGAGCACAACCCTCATCCCACATAGGCTAGTTAATTTTTGGTGCTCTGCTGTTAAATGCAGGGACTGTAACTGTTATGAGTCTTTTCCATAAAATTATCTTCAGATTATTAGCTTAGTTTTTTACCATAAAGTCGAAAGAAATAAATTAACTTTTAACCTATACAACTAAATTTCACTTATGTAGAGCCGTTTTCTCGAGTAATCTGTGACTTAAATGCTCACTTTATATTTAAAGGCTATATGATTGTGTCTAAAGTAAAGCATTTTATTATCGGTTTTAAATTGGTTTACAACAAAGAAACATACATACATACATACGTCAAAAACCGATAATAGAAATGTGTAGCTTTAGGCACAGCTTTATTTTTAGTCTAACCTTTAAATATAAAGTGAGCTTTAAAGTTAAAGGTTACTTCTGAACCAGAAATAAAAGTCCCTTTATGACAGATATTTTTTAGATATTAGATATTTAGTTTTATATTGATAATATTCATTTCATTCTATGTAGGTATATGCACACATCGATGGTCTTCTGCATTACCGACAAAACTTTAAATTTCATATTTTTCTGTGGAGCTAATGAAAGATTTTGTGTTTCGTAATTTAGCAATAATATATCTTGGAACGTAATTATTCCGTATTATTTGCAGTCACTCTATAGGGAAAATTTGTAAACTTTCAAATTACTTAAAAAATACGAAATAAGTAAGAACTCCTAAGTAGCTAAACAAAAAGAACTTCACTGGTACTACTGAACAACGACACAAAACGAAAAATGTCGTTATTCCAATAAACAAAAAATTACTAGTTGCCTTACTGAAACTATGTTTTGAACTACGGCATAATACGAAAAATGTCGTTATTTCTCATAAAAGCAAGTGAGTAAAGATCAAGTCATACCAGTATGTAGGCCAGCTATCGTAGGAATAAGCCTTATCTAATTTAGTTTGAACATCTTTATCGAAATATTTTCTTATAGCGATCGTCGGCTGCAATAACGACACAACTCAAAACAAAAAAAAAAAAAACTGCCCCTTAATATTTAATCGTGACTAAATCTTTCGAGTTTAGAGTTGTCTCGCTATTGCAGAGGACTACCGACATATGTATGTATGTATATATAGCTCCCTTTTTACTTGTTTGCCAACCGTTCAATTCACTTGTCTTGGAACTGTCTGTGTCTTTGACATTAGCCTTACCGTTATCTACAGTTAGATACCTCCATCGTGCGCTCATAAAATATTAACTGCTTTCGCATTGCGCTCAGCTTATTTACTTATCTAAATATTAAATGTAAATATCTCACTTACCTTCTCTGGCTTTCAAGTAGACCGTATTGGCCACAATATTCTCTAATTCCATTAGTTCCAGGTTGGCGGTTTTTTATTGTATCCTTTGGCCGGCTGGAAAAAAAAAATCTCTTCACTCTCGGATATATTCAAATGCGGCTTGCACGTATTGCCGCAGAAAAGAGTTGGTGGGCGCGGCGGACTATGTCTGTTGTGGCCTTTTAAGTAGCAGTTTTTGAGACCGTTTTTTAGTTGCTGCGCTTCAATAAAGGGCCGATAATCTTATTATAGGCTGAAGTTAATGGCGCACACTGCTTACATAAGCGTAACTTTTATGTTCAAGTTAAATGTTTATTGCGGCTCTACCAATTATTGGTATTTTAACGCCTTTTCTTCTAATGGCGTGTCATTACATATGAATATGTATGTACAACGTTGTAAGTATGTATGTATGAATCAGTCACTCACTCACTCACTCGCTCACTGTTCGGTTGAGGAAAATACAAAATCTCTCGCAGGGACAAGTAATATGGCTTACAGATGGCCTGTCAAACAATTGAGTTCAACGCCAATACCTGTTTCCGTTACCGATTGCGATTGTTGACTTCTCGTGCGATTGAGACAGTTGGTTCTTCTTCGTGTACTGTCGCAATACGCTGTTGCTATGCGTTCGCTCTGGTTTGTCGTGCTTCGTGCCAAATGACCCAACGACTGTTCGTATGTTCTTCCGTCGCACGCAATTCCTTTTCCACGCCACTAATTTGAAATGTGAATGAAGAATGTGCTCGACTGGGACTCTACTACCATTGCTGCTATTTTATTTATTGTTATTTTTTCTGCTTGCTGTTGCCACATTTGCGTATATGTATAAGTGTGTATGGTGCGTTCTAGCGGCGGCTCGATATGTTTCGTTTATTGTTGTAGTTGTTGATGCTGCAATTATTGGCTTCATTTAATTTCCTAGCGAATACTGTAAAATATGGCAAAGTTCAGGCTTGATTTTTAGCTCTGAGTCGTGTGTTGGTGTGGTGTGTATTAATTTTATGACATTTATATTTCTAATAATGTGCTTGTGCATTCGCTTTTGTGCTTTCTAATGTAGATTTGTGCGAGCAGCTCATTTTAATGAAATTTTGTTCAATTCTTCATTTTTTTGTTTTGAAACGAAGCAACGCTGGAACGCTACAATTGCTAATAGAGTTGACTATTGTAGGCGATAAATGGAGACTTAAGCCCTGAAAAGAGAAAAGGGAAGACATTTATTGTACGATGTAAATTAAAAGAAATAATAAAGATATAATATGAAATACGAATACTTTAATTTTTTCTGTCGCTTGAAAAAGTACTTTCCGCTGCGAAGAAATTTTCTTTTCATTTCCTGATGGATACCAAGCTTGACTTTAAAAAATTACTGTTGCATATGTACATACATATTGTAAGCAGCAATAAAAACTAAGAATTACGGATTTATATAAATTTAGGATTTTGCATGTTGTCGATGGCCAGCACTTTGATCTAAACTTAGAACACTGAAACTTTTTCTATCAGCACTGGTAACAAAAATTCTGTTAGCTGTAAATAATGAATGAAAACCGAGAAGGGGGCGAAAAAAAAACCCAAAAACAAACCTTAAAAGTGTCGAAAAATCACGAAAAGCGCCTAATGAACCACGAGAAATCACGAGAAGCCATCGAAAAAAATCTTTATGAAAAGTCCACAAAAAAAATTTCGGGAAATACGAAAACAAAAATCCCGTGATATTAAAAAAAAAAACTTGCAATTGTCGCGAAAAACCTTAAAATCCCCAATCGAACACGAAAAGTCACGGTAAAATTCAAGAAGTGCCACAAATATCACGAAAAAGTTAAAGAAAATTTTGAAATCGTTGAAAAATCAGAAATCATTTTGATTTAGCGTCAACACCTAAGAAATAAAAAGTAAAAACTACCGCCATTTTTTGCACAAATTATTAAAAGTCAATATCTTTGAAGTCATGGGAAATGATGTGGTCGAGTATTCCACGAAAATGGCATACTTTCATCGACCAAACCCATTTCGATTTATACAAATCTTCAAATATCTCAAAAATACTATAAATGTTCAAATTAAAAATACATATCTTACACTCTTTCATTTTACGCGCATATTTTAATATTCATTAAATTTATTATATTCGAAACAGGCGGCAACCCTCTTCAAAATATTTTCAAACTAAAATATTTTTAAAAACTTTTCAGCCTGTACCCATATCTATACTCTATAACTATATACTCGTGAACGGCTGGTCCGATTTTCATGAAATTTTGTATATAAATAGCTTTTGGTAACCACCATGTTTTAGGCTAAAAAAAGATTAACTTTTTTCGTGTAAGTGGACCAGGGACCGTTCTATTCGAAAAAATCTTATTATGGTCCGATTTGCTTAAAATTTGGTACGTAAGTAGCTTTTTAGCATGTATTAGCATATATGATCCATTTTTTCCGAGAAGTGGACCAGGGACCGATCTATTCGAAAAAATCGCATTTATGGTCCGATTTGTTTAAATTTGGTACGTAAGTAGCTTTTTAACATATATGATCCATTTTTTCCGAGAAGTGGACCAGGGACCGATCTATTTGAAAACATTGTATTTACGGTCCGATTTGCTTAAAATTCGGTACGTAGCATATATGGTCCATTTTTTCCGAGAAGTGGACCAGGGACCGATCTATTCGAAACAATCTTATTATGGTCCGATTTGCTTAAAATTCGGTACGTAGGTAGCTTTTTACCTGGATAAGCTTATAGATTCCTGTTTTCCAATTTTAATGCAATTTCGAATATAAATAGCTTTGAGCAACGACCATATCAAGGGGCGAATTCGTCACTTGGCAAGATTTTTTTACGCCAATCAAAAACAACGGATACTGTCAAAATATAATTATAATATATAATATATCTCAGCTAATATATATTTTGAAAGCCGTTTTTTAGTTTTCGCAAGGCTCGAGAGCGGCTGAACCGATTTTTTTGAAACTGCCACCTGCCGCACGTGTCCCAAGGATGGTTTTAGGCTAAACAAAAATCTATATGTAAAGGGGGCGTGGCACTTCCCATACAAACCGAATTTCTCATGCTACATATCTCTGAAAGTGTGCATGGTAGAGTTCAGGAACTTGGTATGGAGATGCACGAAATCAATCGCAATAAATCGAATTTTTATACTGCATATCTCTGAAAGTATTCAGATATGTATGTAGTTGAAATCAAGCCCATACTCATGGAGAAAATTTGGGCTATTTGAAAAGGGGGTGTGAGGCCTACAAACGTACCGACCTTTTTTAGCTATCTTTGAATGTATTTTTTAATTCTTTTGTAGGTGTGTTGGTGAGTGAAATCATCCTAAATGATTGTACGGATTTTAACGAAACTTTTTGTGTGTTTGAGTGGGTCTCTGGATGGTTTAGTTTCACAATTTAATCCGACAGTTGGCGCTGTAGTTGAGTTATTACTAAAAATCTTATTTATGATCCGATTTGGCTAATGTTTTAAATATGTATGCAATACTATTGCAAAAACGTGCTGCCAAGTGGTGCTGAAGTCGAGCTATTACTAAAAATAGTCAAGTGACAAAAGAGGCCGTGTAGGTCAGATTAAATCGACCTGTTGCAGCATTGGGTATATCGAACGCTCCTGCGTTGCGATTGGCCCAATGGATGTGATTTTCCAATATTATTATGCGTTCAAACTTTTAAGGTATTTCGTCTGAAATGAGTATATGTATATTGCATTTCTGTAGAACAATGATTCGCACCCATTTTGAAAGTGCCACCAACTATACTGTAAAGCTTCTAGGACATTTACTATAGAACCGGGTCATTGTTGCCACCAGGGAGTGAAGAGAAAAAAATTTATTTCGCTTTGCAAATAACCGTGCTATGAAATGCCGCACAATTGGAGAATTTCAAGAACTTCTTCACGGATATTTATTAGGTTATTTAAAGCGGCAAATGACCACCAAACCATAATCTTAGCAGACGAATGTGCCAATGAAAATCGTAAACGTGAATTGTTGGTAAAAATGTTGGACCAAAAAGTTTCAATAAAATACATATATAAAAATTTTGGGCGGGACGAAGTTCGCCAGGTCTGCTAGTTGTGTTATATATTTCAATTACCTCCTTCCGCAAGTGAAATTGAATTTAATTTTTTAAACATGTGGCAACCCTGCTACATATACATATGTAGTTCTGAAATAAATTCTTTCCAACCCCATCTCGATTGATACCCATCTTTTACTAACTCATTTAAGATATTAAATAATTTGAATTGAATTTTCCAACAGGGGGTGGGGTACCCTCTTCAAACACCTCAAAAAAATTCGAAATGTTTAAACTAAAGTTTTATTAACACTCTTTCGTTTCACATTCATATTTTAATATTTCACATAACTTACGCATATTTGAATTAAATTCAACTTCCCAACCTAGTGGGAACCCTGTTCAAAAAATTTTCAAATTAACACCTTCTAAGACGTTTTCCATCTGACACCCATATGGTGATACGTATTTCAATTACATTGAATATCGTTTATAGCGACATCGCCTATAACGATCTATCGGTTAGAGCGAACAACAGATTAAGTGGCGGATGTTCATATAAAATAGTTCAATTTTACTCGCTTATAACGATACAGCTTAGCTTATAACGATACAGCTTAGCTTATAGCGTGATGTCGGCTATTGCGAACAGATTTCCACGCGCAAATGGAATTAGATATCGCTTATAACGAACACAAGTCCGAATTTCGGAAATGTTTTTGTGGAAATTTGTTTTCGAATAACGTAAAAATGCCTTAATTCTTATTGAATACTACAAGTGTATGTTCCTTATTTTAATATTTCTATTCGGAGACGGAAGTCGAGGCCGCAGTAAATAAGTTGCAGCGCAGCAACAAAAAATTACATCGATTTTTCATATATCTAAAATGTAAAACTAAATAAGTATTGTTAACGCTTTTTAAATGAAACTATGAATAAAGATCTATAAAGATAGTTCGTTACAAATCACCCCTAATACACATAAAACCAATAAACGCATTTTCATCGCTCAGCTACTGCAATTCGCGACGAATAACTTCAACTTTTGCAATAAAACACCAAAGATCATCGATATAGAAATTTATGGTTGTGTGCTTCAATAACAAGCATTACCGAGAAGGAATACATAGCACGATGCATTGTTGTTGTTGCACAAGTGCATATGTACATTAGTGCGGATCGGTCCCCATACAAAAAAAAAAGTTTTTCCAGTCCACCCCTAGGATTAAAGATATTTTGAAGGTGATCCCAAAAAAAAAATTTTTTTTTGCCACGCCCCCCCCGATGGGCTTATTTACTTTTTTTGACACTACGTCGCCATTTTAAGTCCGATTTTAATGAGCCTGGAAAAACTTTTTTTGTCGATCCACCCTAATGTACATACATACATAATTATGTATTAAATTTCATCTGATACGACACGGCGTATGAGTAGCCAGTGCGAACTAGGAGTATAAACAGCAATAACAACAATCACCGCAAAGCACAGTGGTCATATCAGAACTTTGTAGTAACACCCTAAATTGTAAACTCTTGACAGGAAGGTATATAATGAATATAAGCGTAATGTAAAAGTTAAGCACAGAGTAATGCTCACGACAAATTATTGCAGAAAAAAACGAAAGCGAAGGAAATTTAACTGGAAATGAGTACGAACCAAGAGAGTGAGGCGACAC
>NW_023458558.1:24438633-24443841 GCF_013731165.1 Rhagoletis pomonella
ATTGAACGTTTAAGTTTACCTAGCTATTCAAATCCACATTCCATCAAACTTTGTATACAAGTTAAAAAAGTTCAACAAATTTTTACCAAAATTTCAAGCTGATTCACTTAAACATAAAATAAACCAAAGAAATATTGCCAAACTGGCAAAAATAGGGCGAGTCTATTATTTCTGCCGCTAATATATAGCGCCGGAAAAATAAATACGGTCGCGATATTTTAACAACTTTTGTCACCCTTTATTTAGCTAAACGCAGCCAAGTTATTGCAATTACATTAAGAGTTCGACCTTTTTCAGCAAGCAGTTCATTTTAGTGGCCATGGCCATTTCTCTCAATATCCTTCGATATACTGTGTGTTGGCAATTTGTACGAGTAGTAACGCAATTCGAATTTGCAATGGCTTTTGTGCTATTGATAATGGCCATTTTATTTATATTCATGCACGTATATATATACATAGGTACATGTATGCACATTAGGGTGGTTCGAAAATACATGGGGGGGGGAGAGGGTTGGGAAGTAAAGTCGGAATTTGTATGCTCTCATCCCCTAGGAATGTTCTGTACCGAAAAAATATGTCCCCGATTTTTTTTATTTTTAAATCAAAAAATATTTATAGGTCGCTCAAAGCGCTCAAAGTTTTCCCTGTATTTTATATGGGAAAAGAACAACTTTTCATAGAAATGGCATAGAATTCTTGAAAATCAAAATTTTCGATGGGAAAACTCTGTTTCTCTTCAAGAGATTCCCAGTTATAACATCTACTCAATTATTTATTTAACCATTTTTTCATAGTTACTATATTTTAAAGGTACGCCAAAACCCACAGAAAATGCAATGAGGGGATAAATAAAAAAATTTTCGTATTAAAAAGTGATTAAATAAACATTTGGATATTACTATTGGAAGTCACCTGAAGAGAACCAGAGTTTTCCGATTCGAAACATATTGATTTTCAAGACTTCTTTACCACATGGAAAACATTGAGCGCTTTGAGCGACCTCTGAATATTTTTTTTTATTTTATTTGGGATCAAAAACGTCGCCTTCTATTAAGAGATATTTTTTTTTTCGTCTTTGTATAATAATTATTTATGAGAAATATATTTTTTCATCTCGCGGGACGATTATTTTCAATGAATGAATTTTCCATAAACCGTATATACATCGTATTTTCGATAGGCCTGATAGTTTCTGAGAAATGGATTAATAACTCCAGATTTTTTTATGAAAAAATTAAAAAAATTCAAGCTTTAAAAGGGGAAAAATAAAAACATAACGACTGTTTTGTTTTCTTTATTTTTTTGTTAATTAATTTCGCAGAAACTATTACGCCTATTGAAAATGTATTTATGTATACATGGCTTATGGAGAATTTCATTCGCTTTCGTTTGCCGTAGTTCGTCTTACGAGGTTCGTAAGATATACGTGATTAAATGGAACCACTGAATAACGGTAAATTGCAAATACCTCAAAAACGTATGCATAGAAAAAAAATTAAATCGATTTTCGGAGTCATCGAGCATTTCTACATAGGAATTGGATAGAGGCATCCATAGAACACTTTTGCTGTACACCAGTGCAATTATACCGCAACATTTAATTTTATTACTTATAGTTGTTATGGTCTCTGTTTCAAAATAAAAAATAGGGGTTTTTTTTCTTCGATATAAAACAATCCTAGGGTTTACCCAAAAAAAAAAATCCGACTTTATATTCTTTTTTGACCATCCTAATGTACATACATATGTCTGTTGTACTACGTAACTTTCCAATAACAAATACTCACAGTTTTAGTATGTAGGGCCAAAGGTTATGCAGCACCGATCGTCGATTATTGGAAATCTATTCTGTAGGTATGTTTCCCACATCGTATGGTAAGAGATTGCTCGCGTGGAAAAACGCTTCATTCGGATGAGTCAGTAACTCAGAACCAATAATGATAGGACGAAGGGGTAATTTTGAAGCTTGCCGAAGAATGGCATAAGTAGTAGTCATTGAACAAAGTTGCCGCTGGATTAGTTTTGATCTTTCTACAAAAAAAGATCAAACAAAAAATACGCAATGACTTTTAATGTGTGTTGCATTCGAAGAATTTCTATGAACCAATCAAGATTGTATTAAATGGCTTTCTAAAACATTACCCCCAAACTGCGAGTAAAATCATAAAAACGTTAGTATGCGAACGTCACATCTCGAAGTTGCTAATTTCAAGCGCACGACTAGACATTTGTATGCGCGAGATAGCCGAAGTTGACTTGAAAAAAGTTAAGTAAATAAATTCAAGCATTTTGACAGCTTGTAAAATAATTATGAATCACTTAACGTGATAGAAAAAAGAAAAAAAAAAAACAAAAAAAAAGAAAACACAAAATGGGTATGTATGTCAGCTTGACACAAACACTTGTTTATTAATGGAATAATTTGAAAATATTTTTGCCATGAGTGCAAATATGCACGGAGCACATACTATTCGCATACACAGATTCAGAAATACAAAAACACATCAGGTTGGAGGGTTAACTACGCAGATCATGATCAACGAGCGATAGACAGCAAAAGATGAAAAATGCATGAGAAAATGACAATAGCGTTCAAAAACATTATACATATGTACATCTAATGACGCAAGTGACACTTCAAGCTTAAAAAAACAATTGAGCGCTACCGCAGCCAGACTAGGATACAACTATTTGCTAATAAATAAACAAACAAACAAACGAAAACTAGCAAAAAAAACAACCGGCAAATACTACTTGAAAAATAATGCAAGCTCAACGACACCACCTGTCTATACAGTCAGCGTCGAAAAAATATGACGATTTTATTTATTTATATTTTCCACCACAAATTTTTCTTATTTTTGTATAAAAATATAGTTATATCAATAGCACAAACCATAAGAATAAATTTTATTAATTTCATACAAAACTCGGGGAAAATGCAAGAAACAACCAGAAATTTTCAATTTTATTTTTTAGAAAATTTTTTAGTATCCAGTTTTGTAACGAATAAAATTTAAGTATAATAAAGTGACAGTTTCAAGTTGGTACATATTACGGTTGAATTTTGATAATTTTTTTTTTTTGTCGAGTGTGTTTCACAATCTCTTCCATATAACGCATGAACAAGCTCTATTTTTGCTCTGCATACTCAAAATTTTCTAAGAAATCAAAAAAAAAATTACATTTCGATGAAAAGTTTTTGGTGCATATTTCTTGCATCTCCTCCGAGTGCTGTATGAAATTTAAAAAGTTGATTCTTGTGGTTTTGTAGTTGAATGAACTAAGTAAATTTTCATAAAAAAAAAAAAACAAATAAGACAAATTTGGTATGGAAAATATAAATAGAAAAATAATCAAAACGTCAGGGTATGAATATTTTTTACGCTGACTGTATATAATAATATGTTTTACTCATTATTAATGATTTCTGTTGTTGTTGCTATTGCTGGAGCTGTTGCATTTAACGCATGAGGCCTATTGAAAATCATATCATAAATACTGTTGAGTAATTATAGGCACTTACAGTTTATTTACTAATTAATAAATAAAGTTCTAACGAGCATTCACGGCATAGACGATGCTAATTACCTTTGTCTATAAAAACAAAAAGATACGTTCAAAAAACAGCCAAAAATTAAGTATCGGAGAAGAAATAGTTTTTACACATGGGTACTTACTTACTTACAGTTAGGATTGTGTACATTATACTTTATCATCTTAAAAATTATTAACAAAACAATGTTCGCCATACACCCCAAAAGCCGAAAAGCATGTTCCCACTATCGTAATTTACTCAAAGCAAATCTGTATCAAGCAATGAAACCGATTCAAAATAACGTTCCGGTTTCGGTTTTGATTTCCTTCTTCAAAATTTGTTTCGGTTTCGGTTTTGGGTTAAAAAAAGAAAATAAAACAAGTTTGACAAAAAATGTCATCCAGCTACGAACTCACAATTGCAATTCACTGTGGCAGCATACAACCCATACAAGATTTTTTTTCCTTCTTCGAATCGATAAATACAGCAATTATGGCTTCCCGTAAAATAACATGAGTAGTAATTGAATAACGTTACAGTAATTGAAGCGATAGATTACTTCTTAATCAATTTAATGGCATATTATAAACACGTTGGCGTACAGTATTGTATACAGAGGGGGCAAAAAAAAAATATTAACATCAATCAGAAACGTAGTTGATCCTCCTACATAAACTTAAACTTCAACAAAAGGTCTGTATATTGGTAAATATTCAATTCAACTACGTGCATAATAAAATGGTTCGTAAAAAACTTCCATGAAGTGAATAATCGGGATAAAAATAAAAATTTAATATTTAAATTGCATGTCGTGTTCAATGGAATTCGAATCCAGACTCCCTGGAAGCTAACAAATTGTGGCAAACATCTTTGCCCGCTCAGCTACAGCCAGACATATAAATTTGCTTTCAAATGTTGAATTTCCATTGGGGCCTCAAACTTTATACAGAATTCAGAAAAAATCTACAAATTTTTATCTAAATTTCGAGGTTTTTAACCAGATTTTTTGTTTTTTAATTTTTGGAATGCAGTTAACAGGATTATAAAATGTTAGTAAAATTAGTGTAAGTTTTGAGCGGCTAAAAATCGCATTGGTTTTTAATATATTTTTTTTAAGACGTTTTAAACTTTTTTCCATATAAACATGAATTTTTTGTGGAAGAATATGCGCAAGAACTTGTGCGAAAAAAAGTCAACTCCAGTTTTCCTAAATTTCGCTTTTTATTAAAAAAACGGCAAAAAAGACGTCAGAAAAAATATTACAAATAAAAGCGATTTTTCAGCCGCTCCAAACTTGCACAAATTTTACTAAAATTGTATAATCCTGTTAACTAAATACCCAAACAATTTAAGAAAAATTTGGTTAAGAAGCTCGAAATTTAGATAAAAATTTGTGGAATTTTTCCTAAATTCTGTATAAAGTTTATAAGCGTAATTTATATGCTTTTTGTTAAAGCATGAATCCTATTTTTATAAAAAGATATTAAAAAAATGTTCATCCATTTTTGGCTGCCACTGTATGTACATACTCAGATGTGCACATTCGATTACATGCGCGCTAAATTTTGGTTTGAAAATATTATTTTTAAATACGAACATATTTAACGATAATCAAACAAAAACAATAACATTGACAAATACATAGTTTAGGAAGAGCCTGCCTGAAAC
>NW_023458558.1:24443851-24530853 GCF_013731165.1 Rhagoletis pomonella
TTAAAAATAAAATGTTAACAAGCCACAATAACATTGACAAATACATAAACAATTTAGTTTATATAACCCTACAAGTTCTAGGCATTTGTGTACTTGCTTGTATTGGGTGATGCAGATATTGGACAGCAATTACACTACATAGCTTACAAGAAATTCGACCTCGCTAAATCCGGATACAAAGTCAAAAGATAAGAAGCCAAGTAAAAAATTAAACAGTTTCCGTGATAGTATTGCCACAGTCAAATCTCAAAAAGAAAAACCGAATTGGGTCTGTATAATATTCAGGAAACATCAAAGTCAAGTGAGAGGTGTATTGAAAAATGTAACTCCTCCTGGGTGTTTGTTTTTTATTTATAATACTTACATACATACATACATAAGTATGTACTGCTTAAAAGGCGCAACAATAATGCAACAATCTTGAATGAAGTGATCCAGATTAGATATTTTCACCTGCTGTGTTTCAAAAGACAAAAGATATGTACAGAAGCATTGTGTTAATAAATACTTTTCGAAATATGTACTTTCTATGGGAATTTAGTGTTCGCTTGAAAGTTTCCTGTTTCATTTTATTAAAACTGCCTTCTGTTTACTAAGGCTTCCATCCTTCAAATGGAGTTCCATGTGAAAAGTATACGCAAATAAAAAATGTCGTGCTCTGCATTGTATCCGCTTTTATGCCAACATATTTCAATTTACCAAATTATTTATTGGTAAATAGAGAGTAAAAAGTAATCAATTTTCAACTGAACAATTTCAGGCAAGAGTAAATACATAAATATGTAGGTGCCAAATCAATTCAAATATTCTGCAACGTCATTGGCATGCTTATGTTTTTATCCCAGCCTAGAGAAATAAGTTGAAATTGAAATAATCGTTGCATTTTATCGACTGGAATGCAAAATTATTTCATGATTGCTGGTTTAAATGGAAAATTAAAATATTTAAGAAAGGCATAGAAATTCTCAAAAAGGACTCCTACGAATACATATGTACAGTTATTCAAACAAATGACCACGTGTTGCTTTCTTTTTTTAATATTCGTACTGTTTTTCGGGCTAAATTCTTTTGTTATTTTTCTATAATAATATCGTCCAAGCTTTACCCGGTTGAACAGTTTCTTCCATATAACAGTTGATCAAAAAAAAATTTTTTATATGAAAAAAAAAATCCGCAAAAAAAATTTTAAAATCAACGGTAATTTTTAACGACTTGAGACTTGCACTTTCTTAGACTAAAATTGAATGGGCCACAGAACTGCATACCCGAAAATTTTCTAAATATTCTGATTAAAATTTTGGAAATTTGTATGACATTTTTTTGAAGTTGCATTAATTGTTTTTGCAATTTTTAAAAGCTTTGAAACTTTTATTCATGTGGTTTCTGTTAGAGATTGAATTATAGTTTAAATGAAAATAATAAAAAATAAACATATAAAAACATCATTTTGTATTTCCTTCATTTAGAGTACCCGTCAAATGCATACATATGTGTCAATAGAAGAGGGCTTCATTTTTTATTTGTACTTTTGAAGAGGTTTAAGAAAGCTCTATGTCAAGGTTACCACCTGTTTAGAAATTCAAAATTTATTTAATTGCCAAGTTAAACAAATTTTAAATGAGGGCAAGGCAATCGAGAGAAATTTAAGTAAGCTTTATTTCAGAAAAGAGCTGCGGTCAGTTAAAAAATTCCAGTTCAATATATTGAGAAGTTAAATGAAACATTACAATACTACGGGTGCCAAACGAAAGTATCTTACATCTATACATATGGTGACCATAAATATGGATTCAAAATGAAGGACAATTTTTCAAAAATATGCCTACATATATTTACGTAGTATAAAAATATTAAAAGAGTATTTATGATTCTAAATTCTTAATACATTTTAAACTTTAAAACTTAATCACGTTTTTTTCACCGATGTTAATCTTTTTTTACGTGAATATTTATGAAAGTATAGTAAAACATATTATAATTACAATAGCTTACACGAAAAATTAAAATCTTTAAAAGATTATTTTATAGTCAAATTTTCAAAACGAAAACAATACCCTTTTTTGTTTTTTGGTACTTTTCGCAGTTATTTGTCAAAAATCGACGTCATGAATCGACATAAACGACGAGTTACCAAGTGCCCATTACAAAAATATATAATTTGTGCAGATTGCGCTCCATAGCATTTACATATCTAATCCGATGTTCATTATCTTTGGCTCAAAATTTACTGTAATGATATATATTCTTTATCGAATTTTTAAAATAATGAAAAAAATAATCAAATGAAACTGCGTATTCGATTGAAACTCTCACCTTTTTCGACTTTGACGACAAAATGCAAATGGTCGTCTGTAGCACTAATAATTTTCATTGAAGTCGCCACAAGTTATATATTTTGGTAAGAGGCACATCAATACCCTCATGAGATATTGAAGAAAAGCTACGAAAAGTACCAAAAAATACTTTTTTGAAAAAATCCATCCATTGTCCGATAATTTTAAAATAACGAATATAATGCGGGACAAATGCAGGACACTTGGAAAAAATCAGTACATTTTCAGGTTTTTTAGGTTTGAAAAACTACGCAGGACCGCCCTTTGAAAAACAGTACGGTCCTGCAAAAAACAGAACGGATGGTCACCGTATCTATACACCAAATTATGTTGAAAGCATTTTATAAGAGAGTGGCCACACTTCCAAAAATTTTCTAAATCAACTTTTTCCGTTTAAGTTAAATAAAATAATTATAAAAATTTGCCAATGATTTGAAAGTCAAATTATATTGATGCACACTCCAAAGAATTGTTGTTTAAATTTGCGCATATTAATACAGTGAACCAGTTTCTCTAATGAATTCAAATTTACACACCGTGTTAATTAAATTAAACACTACTTGTTTACTTTTACTTATCATATATGTGGCGTAGAACACATTTCAAATTTGTTTGCTGAGGTCTAAACATTTATTGTTCATAATTCCACAGTTTAAACATAAAATGTTTACAATTTTCTCTAATAATTTTTGTTTAAATTTACGCAACCGCATAACGATTTCTGTAGAAGCTGTAGAGATGAGGAGGAGGTAGAATCCTTCCTTTGTGAGTGTCCAGCACTCCGAAGAAAACCTCTCAAGTTTCTTGAGGACTATTTCTTCGAGAGCCTGGATACCTTAGGGAAAGCTCCACTGGAAGGACTGTTGGGATTCGCCAGAGAACCGAAATGCTTCAAAGATATGTAGGGATGGGGGAACTCCCCTGGGCATCGCAATGAGCCTTTGTGGCCTCCGAGTGGACTCTTCTCAGAGCCTTAACCAAACGTAACCTAACCTGCGCATATAAAGAGAGGTAACCAGTTTCCTCTCCTTATGTGTGTACAGTTAAACAATTACTACGTTTATACGCACAGAATAATCGACTTAATTGACAGAATAATCGACTTAATTGAAAGCGCATTGACACCGTACACATTTCGCTCTAGTGTTTATACTTACGGCTTTATATCGGCATCAAAGTAACCGTCTTCAAAAGCAAACAAAATCAGCTGTTTTCATTCGACATTTTATAAGCTAACATAATGGAAAGTGATAAAAATCTAGTTTTACTCGGCATTATAAAATCGTGGCAAAGAAAAAGAACGATTATTATTAATCAGCTTTTAAATACTGATGCGATTGTTTGGAATTTGAGCGGAAACGCCTAACCTCCAATTCGCTTTGAGTGAGAGCGGTGTTTATACACTCTTTCTAACTGTCTGGAGAAATAAACTACCGATTTGAAATGGAGTGTGAACCAAAACACTTCGCTCTTTCAAAGCGAATTGAAATTCAGTTTATACATATGTTTTGAATCGCGGCGAAATGAATTAAAACGACTTATGCATGCGTATAAACGTAGTAATTGTCTGTTTACTTTTACATATAAAATTTGTCACGTAGAGAAAAATTACACACAAAGTGTTTAAAATTGAGTAAATCTGAGCACTTTATGTTTATTATTAGTAGAAAATATATTTTTACTTGACAATTTTTTACAATTTTAAACATTTCATGTGTCTATTTATTTGTAGCTTTTAAACGTCTGATGTCCAAAATCAAATCTTGAATCTCTTGTGCGTATATATTTGCACAGGATCTGGTTGAAAAATAAACACTTTTCAGTAGTAGTTTTACATGCACTTTTTAGAGTGCATATAAAGACTATCTACGAAAAATAAGTTGTTTTTCATATGTAATGACACGGCGGATTAAGTTAAAATTTGGCACAAACATCAACCTTGTCCTGAGATATAATTTATTTCCCAGAATTCCCAGATAAGGAAAGTATCAAGACTAGCTCGTTAACTGTATACCCAAAAAATTTCTAAAATGTAACCAAACGAAATTTAGATAAAAATTTGTGGAATTTTTCTAAGTTCTGCATACAGTTTGAAAGTGTGTATCAAAAAAAATTTAGCTTGAAAAACATTGTAAATATTAACAACGAACCACCTTTCATCAATTTTTGACCGCCAGTGTATATGTATATGTATATACACAATTTACTACGCTTGAAACTTTCTGATTTGTGCGAAAAAATTTAACTGTGCAAAAAATAAATAAAAGTTTTCTCAAAACTTACGAGTTAAACGAGCAGAAAGAAGAAAGGCATAACATACTCGTAAATTTCTTTGTTCTAGAGAAAACAAAGAAAATTAAAATGAAGAAAATAAAAAGCCACATAAAGCATAAACACACAAACATCTAAGGATGTTCCGTAGTCAAGTGTAAGGGCTCCCAATTCTGAGGGTGCTACGGTTTAAATTCACAAAACATACAAATTGTGTGGGTGGAATATAAAGATGCTGTATACATATGTATGTAGATTAGACCGTATCACGATGTATGGGCCGCAAAAAAGTTCAATTTCTTCCAAGCGATTTGGGACACTCACTAAGAAAGTATCTCAGAAAAGTAAAAACTTGTTTGGCTCCCTGTAAAAACAGCTACATACTTACATATGTAAATATAACCGGTTTTTTTCTTTGCGCTATTTCGATAAATTAAGAATAAGTATCAAGTAATTAATTAAGGAAAATCTTTTCAGGATTCAAGTTGACTATAGTTACAAGTATATATATCGAACTTGCTCTTCATCATTCACTATTGATTACACGGTGGCGTTCTCAGAAAAAAATTACAACTTTTTAGTTTGATAATCTTTTGTGGTGGGAGTGTCTATGTCGGCTTTTTTTAATACCTTTAAAACGGTATATCTTTTATAGAAGAAGAGAAGTTATAGCAAAAACCCGTTTCGCCGTTTTTACAGGGTGCCGAAAAAATGTTTACTTCCATGAAATAACCTCATAGTGAGCGTTCCAAATCGCTTGAAACAAATTGAACTTGTTTCTTGTGATACGGCCTAATGTACATACAGTGGGGAGCAGAAATGAGTACACGGTGATTTTTGTTAAGTATTCGCAAGGTTTTTAAAGTTAACATTTTTTGTTACTGTTCATAAAAAATACTTTTTAATCTGATTTTTTAGAATTTTCTTTTTGAGTATGCTGTTTTGTAGCCCATTAAATTTTAGTATAATAAAGTGCAAGTTTTAAGCGGCTGCAAAACAGCGTTGATAGTTAAATATTATAGTTAGTCAATAAGGTTTAGGTAAAGCGAATTTTTTACAATTCGGGTAACTATTCTTTAAATATTTTATTTTTCGTAAATTTTTTTATAAAAATATGGTTAATTCTACAACAAAAACCCCAAAAAGTCCCAAAGTTCCTTGTACCAAATTAAAGAAATTTCTGCAAAATTTCATTCAAATATTGCACTTTTTAGTTTCGCTCTCAAGAAAAAAGTTGAGTATGCAGTTTTTTAGCTAGGAATTACCATTGATTTTTGGGAATTTTTTTTTGTTGAAGGTGTCACACATTTTTTCTATATATAAAGTTATCAAACATTACTTTATATGTTGAAAATGAGCGACACAATCAATGGTAAGTCCTACCTTCGTCAACTTGCACTTTGTTAGACTAAAATTGAATGGGCTATAAAGCTGCGTACTCAAAAAAATTATAACACTTCAGAGAAAAATGTTTGAAATTTAGGTGAAAATTTGTTGATTTTTTTTTCTAGTCTTTTAAAGTTTTAAAGTTGGGTTTATATGGGTTTTGTTAGAGAATGAACAGTATTTTAATTGAAAATTCTTAAAAATTAATAATTAAACATAAGTGGCAAACAATATAACTTATCACAATGGAGGTGCTATAGATATGGCCAATACTGTATAAAGTTTTGGTTAAACGATGAACTATATTTTTATGAAAAAATAACAAAAAAAGAATTTACTTTACTTTGTAAACTAGCAAATATTTAACAAAAAATCACCTTGTACTAATTTCTGCTCCCCACTGTACATACATAGGAATATATGTATGTACTTGTTTGTGCAAGTCGTAAATATGTATGCACAATTTGCAATAAACACACTTTTAGTTGAGTAAAGAAACATAGTCGCACTCTACAGTACAGTAAAATTTGAAAAGCGCGCTTGAAAGCGAGTAAGCGTGTTTATTCGCAGGAGTCGTCAGCATGTATGTACGCCCGCATGCATACACTTGAACAAATGTGTATGGCAACATTTTGCACACAGTCGAAACTTATAGCAAAATACTTGTGAGAGCTTTTAAGAAATCGAGACAGTAAAAAATAGGACAGAAATGAAGATTTATATGGGTAGACATATGTACATACATAAATGTATATTTATGTATTAATATACGAACTATGTTTTTTGCCTTTTTTATGGAGAGAATTTTTCCCCCTTTTTATGGAGAGAATGTATTTTTTTTTTTGTTCAACACATCTGCAGGCGTATTCGTGTTTTCATGATGAATAGATTTGAATGCGTCTGCCTCATTTGCATACGACATTTAAGGAAGCAGATACACATCTTAAATGCATTTAAAATTTGTTTACTGGTATAGTAAAAAAATGCAATACATGTACATACACACATAGAATTGCATCCTATTTTTTTTTCTCAGTCGAATTGAAATATTTGTGATTTAATGCCAGACTAAGGTAATAGCGAGCATTCATGTTGGAAAACTTATTAGTTAAATATTTAAAACACTAGTGCAATAGCTTTAAGTTTGTAACTGTGTGATTTTTTTTTTTTTTTTTTTTTTTTAGACTAGACGCATTCTTTGCCCTAAGAGAACGGTCGAAAGTAGGTTTTTGAGGCCGACGGCCAAACCAAACTGTGGTTTGGATCAGTCACCGATCCAAATAAAACTTTCAAGGGTTCAAACAAAAGGCAACATTGGTTTTTAGTGCGTAAATAAAGTGCAGCAATGGCAAAAAGCTTGCTTAGGTAAATTTTTTTTTTTACTTCTCAGTATTTTTTTGAGACTTTTTGGGATACAGGCATTTTCGGAATCTCTCGGAATTTTTCGTTTTTTTTTTCAATGCCTTCTGAATTCTTCAGATCTTCTTGGAAGTATTTCCAAAATCGGAGGTTTTCGGGTATTTTTTCGAATCTTCATGGTTTTTCATATTTTTTTGCGGTACATATTTACATCACGTTTATATCAACTCGCTTTCTTGTTTGTCAGTACAAACTTTGCAGTACAGTAAAAGTATTTACTATACTAAAACTTTGCCTTAAAAAATTGCAACTGAGACACACTGCGTCAGCTTTTTCATTGATGTAGGAATAGGTTGCATTGCGTTCATTTACGTTAGTAATGATTTTGGCTTTTGGCGTTTGCATTACAAGCTGTGGATGGCACTGTGTTCAATAACCACCTTTCTATTGCGGCGCCTTATGTATGCGACATGTACTGCTTTCTAGCGAAGAGCCTAAATGTATGTTATAGCTTTTAGCTACATTTCGGAAAACGATGTCCATATATTGCAAAATTGTATACAGACAAGCCTAAAAAGTATAAAAAAATCAAATAAAGTTTGTAATAGATAAATATGTATGTATACCACGTCTCGAAACAAATTTCAAATTTTGGGAATTTGATAAAAACGAGGATTTAAGATACACCGTTAAACATGAAAATTCCCGAAAAATGCACTAAAAAGTAGAAAATAATTGCCTTTCCTTTCAGGATTGTTTCAAAATCTTTACGAATTTTTCGAGATTTTGCAGGTTTTTTTTTGTTTTTTTCTTCGATTGTACGGGCCTTCCGGATTTTATTTTTTTTTCGAGAATTTTCGGGCCAACGCACAGTGCTTCCCTTCCATATAAAATGTGGGCAAAAATAGAATTATGGACGGATCTAAATGAAAATTCTCTTCTTAGTAAAATTGAAGACGCTAAATTCAAAAATGCAATTTGTTTTTGGATAGCTTTCATACTTTCACTATAAATGCAGTTTGAAGTTGAAAATGTGGGTTCTTGTGGCTTTTACATAGGTATATACATATAGTTCGTTCTATTTTCAATAGTGAGGTGTCACATGACAGGGCTTAGCCTGTAGATGTGCAATAAAGTTTTTCATGTGAAAGGGTTGCCACCTGTTACAAATTTTATTAAAATTATTTAATAAGTTAAATGAATTAGATATTACAATATGGGTATAAATTGAACTAGTTTTGAAAATACTTTATTTCTAAACGACATGTAGAAGGGTTGCCACATATTTAAAAAACCAAATTCGGTTTAATGAAGGGAAAAAGGTAACTGAAATATGTATGGCAATATAAGTATCAGAAAAATGAAAAAAAATTACATATTTAGAAAGTAATAAGTGAAGAGTACAAACATTCCTGAGTTAATTTAAGAGTCCAGTAATTTAAAAGGAATGTAATCAGAACAAATCACTGGTTGACAATGTGTGTATTTGTAATAAAACAACAAATACGATGGCGTAATCCTATGGTTTGACGTAATTATTATTTAGTTTAACTAAATCCGACTTTACAAACAGGTGGCAACCCTATTCGTAATATTTTTAAGCTAAAACCTTCTCAAACCTCTTTCGTTTGACTCCTTTATGGTGGTACCTATCTATTTCAATTACCCAATTCCTTTAATTCAAGTGAAATTTGATTTTTTAAACAGGTGGCAACTCGCTGCATGTAGTTAATTCACATCTCGATTGATACCCATCTCTTGATATTTCATTTAACTTATAAAAAAACTTGAATCTAATTTTTTAATAATCTAATTATTTAACAGGTGGCAACTCTTAAAAAAAAATAAACCTTCTATTATCCACAGGTCAAGCTTTTTAATCTGACACTTCACTTTTGAAAATAGAACGAATCGTGCAGATCTCAGGGCACTGACAAAAAATTAAAAAATAATTTTATGCATTAGGGAAAAACGCATTACTTCGGAAAGTGGAAAAAATGAGCAGGTTTCTATTTCTCCTCTTGAAAGCTAAAAGCCAGTACTATTTAATAAGGTAATAAAAAATAACCTATTTTTATATATATTTTTTATTCATTCCATTAAAATTTACCATTTTTTGAAATTTTGTTTAAAAAAAATTGTTTTTATACCAAAATTTTAATTCCTGTAATTCTCTACTATCTATATGGAAACAAGAAACGTCAAACCAACATTTTATTTCAAAGAATATATTTTTGACATTTTTTTTCTACGCATGGCTATACTCTTATTAAAATTCTTAGTATAAAATTTGTCGACTTTAGTGGCTTCCTGTCGGCATATAATTAATTTTTTAGGGAAATGTCTGTTTAATTCTTTTCAGTGAATAAATTGTCTTTACAAAAATACCAAGCAGGTTCACATTGCAGATAACGAATTTTTCGATTTTTGCCAACTTAGGCGGCACTGTGCAACGGTACAATTTAATCTTTGTTTTTTTTTATGTTTTCCATTTTTTTTCTAACTTGAATCTTTATGAAATTCTTTTTCAACTTTTTTCGTGAGTTTTTCGAAACTTTTAAGCATTTCTGGAGTCGTTCGGGACTGTTTCGATTTGTAAAGACTTCGAGCCTTTTTGTTTTTTATTTAAGTGGAAAGTTGTTGCAAATGGAGTATTTGCCACTTCGCGTCACAGCTGATTTCGGGATCAGTGGTTCGGTAAATCAGGAAATTTCAAGAAAATTTTACATTCTATAAATTTATTTTGCTGCCATATACTTATGTATGTGTGTACATATGCTTCATACTTCTTTCTACCCCTGCAGAAATAATGACTAGCTCAGAACTAGCGTAAAACGCGTAAGACCTTTTTGCCGACAGTACTAGTTCTAGCTCAATACCCAAGCAATGCTGTCAGCCGTTTTGCACCAGTTCAGAGATAGTTCTGAAATATGTAGTGCGGAACTAGTAGCGCTTTGCCAGACTGTCTCTAAATTTTACTGCAGGGATACTCTAAATTTACTACAACTGGAAAAGCTACACATTATAGATGCTATGTACATTTTAGTACCCTCCTGCCACGACGCTGCTTTACAGGCAACCATAGCTGACAGCCGACCTTGTGGAAGTTTAAACACCAGCCCCCGTACATATGTATGTATGCTTAGTAAAGTGAAATTTTGCATCAGCATGCAAGTATTTCAACCAGTATTCACACATGCATACAAATTTTATATACACACACACATATATATCCATGCATGTATGCAAATATGTGCATGCTGCTCGTTTACATAAAAATCTATGTATATTTGAAGGTTCAGCATTCGATGTTTCCTCCTCGCAAAAAAAAAGCACACATACATAATTGCATGCACATATGTATGTATTGCAGCGGCTAACTGCTCATCTGAGTGTCATACATATCCATGCTAGTGGAAAGCTCCTCGAAAAGTCTGATGTTGGTAAAAATGCTCTAATTCTATTTCCAACTCAATCTGTACAGGCATATGTGCATGTATGTATGTACGTTCATACACATGTTCTCAATGTATATTTGCAGCTTAAAAAGGTAATGCCGAGCTGCTGGCATATTTTCCACATTTTGCTGAACAAATACCACCTGTCTTGTTTGATGTGTGGTTGCTGAAATACCTTAAATGTTGGCTAGGTGGAGATGTGACCAGCAGTAAGCTTGCTTAAATTTTTGTTTGAATTTTATACAGCAGCTCCTCGTGTGTATAATAAGTGTGTGATTGACGTAACGCGAAAAGACAGCAATTTGTATGGTTTCGATTTTAGGAATCCTTGATTATTATATATATGTATAGCTACATTCATACATATGTGCTTGACCCAGATACCAAGTTCACTCGGGTATGATATAAGATAAGGAAATCCAAATACATAGGTATGCATAACGAATTAGTAAGAAAGAGATTGCAATCCAATATTCAGTTATCATTATTGACATACGAAATCAGACGAATAGTTATTTGCTTGAATACGCGGGGAATTTTTAGGCAATAAACTTGGTTTGAATTACACTTTTTTGTTATGAGTGCTTGCCTTGGCCATAGTGTGCCAAGGAATCTCTCATGTCGCCTGGATATATAAATTGATAAGGGCTCTCTAAAGCCAATTACAAAAGCGACAGAGTTCATTTTACCTACCTTATACCTAGTAGTATATAGCACCTAATGAGAATACCGGCCAGAATTCTCTGTTTCTCTCTTGGGTGCCCAATTAGACGGTTAAACGTCTTAGGATCGTACTCACACGGTAAGCACCTCGCATGTTGTTATTGTTGTAGTCGATTGTATTCTGCCAGCGATATTCCTTGATCTCCTGCACCTCATTTCTCATCACACCCTGTAGTAGTGTGTTGCCCTGGCGAAGAAAAGCTCAGACTCAAATGGCATTATTGTCCATGCAGCTCTGACTACCCTATTTCCTTCCCCTTTACTTAAGGGGATTTTGTAGTCTGGTACCCAAATTAGTGGGATATCATCTTGCTTGCCTGGAGCATTGAGTATTTCTATAAATTGGGGAACTAAAGAAGATAATAATAATAGTCATGATACTTGGTTGTCCCTGGGAATAACAATTCGCTCATAATAATAGCTCATTCTTAAGTTAGTCTCAGCACACACGCTGAATGCAGACTGTATGAACAGGGGCTGAAAGCTTAGTGTTTCCACTTTTCTAGGTTATATCCAATTTTCTTCTCTGAAACCATTTCTAGCTACGTATGCGGGGAAATCTCTTGCGATGGGGACATTTTGCGTACTGGCATAGTGTGGCTGCCACAAAGCGGCTACACCGCCAAGTTCGCTTGGCATACCTTCGTTAATACTACTTATACATTGACTCAAACAAATGACTACCTGCTGACTTTTTTTATACCCGAGCGCACTTGTGCACATAACGGTTGTTTGTAACAGGCAAAACGAATCGAGATAGATATAGACAAATGTATACATACATAAATGCTCAGAATGAAAAGAGAAATCGATTAATCGGTGACTGTCTATCCGTCCGTCTGTCTGTGCACACGATAACTCGAGTAAATATTGAGATATCTTAACGAAACTTGGTACGTACACTTCTTTCTGGCGTAGAACGGATGGTATTGAAAATGGGAAAAAACCGGACAATAACCACGCCTACCTCCCATATAACGGTAATTTTCAGAAATACGAAAACTGCGATATTTTAGTAACTACTGAAGATAATTCACTCAAAATTGACATTTAGAATAAATTTTGGACGAAAAATAAGAATATTATACATTTTTGGAAAATGGGCGTTGCCACGCCCTCTTATGTTAACATCTTGGTAACCGCTATACCAATTTCGTCCAAACATGGCACAGTTGTTGGCCTTGGTATAGCATACCAAATGGCCGAACCACGCCCACATCCCATATAACGGTAATTGAGAGAATTACGAAATCTTCGATAAATCAGTAAATATTAAAGCTAATTTATTCAAAATTGATGCTTGCAACAAATCTTTACCAAGTAATACGTTTATGATAAAATTTTGGAAAATGGGCGTGGCACCGCCCACTTATGATCACAAATATGTATCTCGGTAACCGTTCTACCCATTTGTACCAAACTCGGTATGGTTATTGTGCTTGCCACATAAAAGGAAAACGTTGAAATTACCATGATAAAAATATAGTAAGGTAGAACCGCTGAGAGTCACTTTTAAAATTCTTGACGTTTCCAAACAATTTATTTTTAAATTTACTCACAAACTCACACACACATTTTCATTTTCAATCTCAAGCAACAACAATTTCGAACAATTTCAATTTTTCATTTTCACTTTTATATGATTTTAAAATGTTGGCAAACTTCAAAAAAAAAAATCATGACCGACAAATTGAGAGAACGGTTCTACCTTGCTATGTTTTTATCATGGAAATTACGGCCGCTTTTCATATAACGGTAAATTTCAGAAATGCTTGAAACTTCAATATTTCGAAATTTAAGGAAGCTAATTTACTCGAAATGGATACACCCCAGCTTACCATGTAGCAGTAGCTATCGGAAAGGTGAAAACAATATATATTTAATTCTTGCGCCGGGTATTTAATGTTCGGCTCCGCCTGAACTTAGACTTTCTTACTTGGTTTTTTTTTTTTTTCATTTGGTGACACACTCATTTTATTACACTAGATTCGTTCGTTTTGGCAATAAGAACATTTTCACCGTTTAATTTTAACATTTTGAAATAACTTAAAATACTAAAATTCTAAAAAATTTTAAAATTCAAAAATTACAAAATCGCTGAGAAGGATATTCTGCATGCTGGCATTTTTTTTTTTGTAATTTAGTGGTACTTTCTTGAAACTTTACACATATTTTATATTTGATGCCAAAGTCCATTGCCTGTAATATGAATATTCTATTTGAAAACTTTCCAAAATTATTAAAAAAAAAACTACCTTTGATTTTTTTTCGAGTGGCAATGAAAATATGAGAAATTTCGGTACTTTTTCGCCTAAATAAACGTTTTAAGGCTAAGATTTTTCAAATACCAGATTATTATTATTTTTTACTTGTTTCTAGAACTCCATTGATTGACATGCATTCAAGAATGCTTTAGCTTTTTTTTCTGCCGAGAGAAGAGAGTGACACTAAAAAAAAAACTCGTGAGATTTGCTAATATGTACTCATATTTATATAGGTGGAATGCCCAGAAGTATCACGAATGCCGCCTGGTGCGTCAACTGTATGTTGCTCGGACCAGCGATTGAAGCAGTATATGTACACCAACCGTTTATCATCTATAGCGCGACAATATGCCGCAGCTGACGTCGCCAAGCCAGCTTAGAAACCTTCATTGTCATAAAATTACAAGGGACCCACAATTGTAACAACCCTTTTTGTTTTGTTAAGTCAGTTGCGGGACAGCCACACGAGTGTGTGCCACGACGCGTTACGAGTACAATATCAGAATTTCTGTTCACTATTAAAATTCCATTTAATTTAATTATTAACTTTTGAATTTGAATAAATAATCTGTTACCTAAGTGCGAATAATTCTGGAATCGGAGTACCATCTAAGCCTTTCAGTAGCCTTTCGCAATATTGTATTGTATTGAATCGACTGGTGGACAAAACAAAAATTCAATAATTCCGCAACCGAGATATATGAAATGTGACCGCAACGCAAACACTTCTTAACTATGCATTTATGTGCACATTATAAACAAATTAAATGTGTAAGTTAAAGGATTAATGAACACCTTTCATATTCTCGCATGTACATACATAAGTGCATACGTGTAGGTAATAAGTAAGAATCACGTCCTTGTACTACAAAATTTTCGGCCAACTTGGCAGGAATCATTGCGAAACTAAAAGTAAAAAAGGAAAGCGAATAAACGCATAAATTGAAGCAACAAGCAAGGACGTGTGAACTGGAGATTGCTTGACGCCAACAACAACCAAGCAAAATATTCACTGTGAACTGCTTGGCTGGCTGTCTTCACGGCGGGTTTAGCTCCAAAATGTACTACATACAAATTTGCATTTTTATTAGCAATAAGAGTACAACAGTGACTGCAGTTTATATGAGGTGATTGCAGTTCTTTGACACATCACAAAGCACACATAATCATACAGATACAGTCACGCAATCAGTGTGGCCTTGCTTAGGTGGCTATTTACTTTTAAATTCAAATATTTATATACTATACTATATATCCTTAGCGGTTGCTGTAATCTACATATATACATATGCACACATATTTTTGTTTGAAATATTTTGGCAAACCATGATTATGCCATAATCATTGTAATAGCTTAAGGCGTATGAGTTTCTATGCCAAGACTTAACCGCATGCCGCTGGTCTGCATTGCATATTAAAATTGTTCAAAGAACTTAAATATTACTTGATTTTGTGGTGCCTGTGGCTCCTTTGGATCAAAGCACCAGCAAATTTTACAAAGTGTTAAGCTCTTTTTCGAACAATTTTAATATGCAATACCTATAGCATATTATAATCGCTTCAAAATGAAACTTTGATAGGCACGTAATGAATGCAAATTAAACACAATAGCTGACGATGACGATGATTATCCTCCTATCGATTTAGGTATTTGCTTTTAATAATTCTCTTTGTATTGGTTTCTTGTTCGACAGCTACAGACCACAAATATTTACATGCGCTGGCGCTTGGAAACCTTTTGAAACTTGATATTATCATTTTATTATTTTACGAGGCTGCTCAAATATAGGAGGCTTTAAGCCAGAGGTGAGCAGCTAACACAACGCGCCCGCCTGGGCGTATGAGTACCGTTTTGGGTAATGTGACCAACTATTTCTTAGCTCAAAGAAGGACAGCTTAGGTTGGGTTAAGTTGACGCCGCGAGCCGATTACGATAATTTCGAATGCGGCTAATTTGAATCCCTGAGAACTCAGTGCCGAAATGCTTCCATCTTAGCCTCGTAAAGGTCGGACAGTCTAAAAGAAAGTGGGATTCGACCTCATCTTCCTCGTTGACAGCTGATACAAAATGATCAGTTGAAATTCCTAGTCTCACCGCATGAATACAAATCGCACAATGGCCTGTCGGAGCCCCCATCACACTAGCCCTTGAGAGGTAACGTGTTTTAAAGTGCTCTATAAAATTGCTGCAGCGGAGAAAGGTCTTCTTTTCTTTTTTATGTAAAAAAAGCAGTCGGTTTCCCTTAGCCTAATAGCAGTTCGTGATGCGATAATTCTGTCTGCAATATCCGCAGGCGCCGTATTCAACATATGTATATATATTAAGCACCAGTGTAGGTGTAAACCACACCTACTAATGTTCCGCTAATTGATATTTGACAAGTGTAGCCTTATCTAGTGAGTTCCACCAGACGAGAGCTCCTTGAAACAATATAGGCTTAAATCTGGTTTCCTAGAGCTAATGAATTAATATCTACTGACGCAGTATTCTTGATTGGTTATATGACCGCAAAGGAGGCTCGACAGCCCACCTCAAAAGTTGACACTGAGCTATATAGATGCGTGGTTACCAAGTCGTCGAGTATATCGACCATTTAAGATGCTCAGTACTACTCAGAGATGCTAGCGAAAAACGGTTCCAACTAGCCCATAAGGGCCATAAGGAATTAACAAGCTAACCTTCATGCCATGGATGGGTTCGATAGGTACATTTACGACCAACTTGGCTTGGTACGCCCCTGATTAACGGTATCAATAACACATCTCATACTCTTTTCAGAGGCCGTGGTCGAGATGTCAAGTCTACCACCAACCTAGTTCCCACGTGACGTACTCGGTTCCACTTATGGAAATGGCTAAAAGAACTATTTGCAAAGTTTGCGGTTACCAGAAAACGGACAAAGGGTAACTAACACCAGTCAACGAGTACAGGACCAATCTTTCTGATTACAATTAACTTATAGGACGCTCCACAATGCGGAGAGCAAAATATATGGGGGCTTTCCGTCTGCATAAAATTTGATCTAAGGAGTCTCCCTATGGGAGCCAAATCATGTTAAGGGACTTTTTTTAGACCATCATTCATCGCCAGGGTCGAAAAGTTAAAGCTTTTGCTTGAAATTGCTGATTTTGCTTATTCAGGGGTTCCAAGCTCAATATTAACGATCATGCTTATTTTGCTTATTTCAACGTATAAAACTAAGTACAGATCTTTAAAGTAAATGGTCAAGAAATAAATTGCTATTATTTCGTGTGTGTGAATAGTAGTGTCCAAGGAGTTTTGACATCTGATATTCTACAGCCGGGTGTCTCACTTTTTCTATACGAAATAAAGGAACGTGTATATATTTCTGTTGAAAACAAGGATGCCTTCTTGTGCTCTTCTCAAACAAACTTTAGCAAACCGTAGTAGAAAGCGTGGATAATTTCTTAAGAACTGCGTACTGCTTAAGAAAATTTTACTCAATAAATTTCTCTTTGCCATTTCTTTTTTTTTTTTTTTATTCGTCGGACTAAAGATATGTTTAGGCTTCAATAACCCGTAACTTCAATAGCATTTCTGGCTGGATACAAAAATTTAAAACCAATGGTTCGTACCAAATCCAATTTATAATAGTGAAAAATTGATTTCATAATAAAGTTCAACTTTTTTTTTCCTACCGTGACTAAATTCTCCACCTCCATGATTTTGCCCTTATGCACTAAGTTCTTCCATTGCTTTTTAGCTCTAGAGTTCTTGAAAAAGGAAAAAAGTTCTGAAAATTAGGCCGAAAAACATGTTCACAAAAAGTCGAAAAATCGTAATGTTTAAAAAAACTTAAAAACGTTTCTGCGTAGCTTTTCAATAGTTGTAGAGTTTCTGAAAAGGTAAAAATCTCCAAAACTACGCAAAAAAAAAAAATGAAAAATAGTCGAATTGTGCAGAACTTTTTTTCTTTTTCAGGAACTCGAGAACTATTGAAAATCTCCTCATAACAGTTTTTTTCAACCCTACTTTTTTGCTCTTTTGGAAAAAATATAGACACATGTTTGCAGAACCTTTGCTTCTATTTCAGAAACTATAGAGCTAAAAACAATGAAAGAACTTAGTGCATAAGGGTCAAAATCATGACAGTGGAGAATTTAGTTACGGTAGGCAAAAAGGTAGCCAAAACTTTTTATTTCTTTCTGCGACATCCCGTACGCCAACTTTAAGACAATAAATACATATTACTTTTAATTGCCTAGATGAAAAGGATATCTCCACCGGAGCATAATCGTCCAGGTCCAACGACATGACCGAGCCAGCGCAATCGTTATCATTTTATGAGCTTTACATGTCCATATCGTTAAAAGGCTTGTTGACTTCATCGCCCACGCGAACATGGCCATAGATCTTGAGTAGAAGGTGTCAACTCAGAATACAAAAGATCGTTCGGGTCTGCAATATAACTAACGTTACATGATATCTCATATTTTTCTTTTTGCCTTGCGGATATTGCATTGTGCCAATGTTGTCCATCTTTCAGTTTCATGCCAGTGGCAAGCTCGAGCTAATGGGCAAAACTGATTTTATAAAAATCAAAAACACAATCTCGTTTCTCTATCACTTTATAGGGTCTTTGTTAGAGCAACTGAAGCCAAATCAAAAATTTGTCTGCCTGTATGTACCTATGTATGTTTGTAGGCGCATCACTCGAAAACTAATGCATGGAATCGAATGCAGTTTTCACCGATGCAATGCTAAAGGCCTAACTTAAAATATAGGAAGAAAATAATCATAGAGTTGCCACCTGTTTCAAAATGAAGAGGTTTAAGAAAGCATACAAATGAATATATTTTTGTGAAAGGTTGCCACCTGTTTGAAAATTTGAATTTGATTTAATTGATAAGATAAATTAAATATTGCAACATGGGTATCAAATTAAAGAGGTTTAGGATAGTTTCCTGCCAAAAATATTTTTGAGGAAACTTGCCACCCGTTTGAAAATTTTTAACCAATTATGAAATTGATAAAATAAATGAAATATTACTACATGGATATCAAACTAAAGAGGTTTAACAAAATTTACTGCCGAAAATATATTTGTAGCAGGTTGCCACCTATTTGAAAAATGTTATTCAGTTAAAGTAATAAGATATGGTAAATACTGATTTAATACAAATGTGAAGGAAATGCACGAAATGTAGAACCGAGTTAGAAGATTATAAATTAAATTTCCATTATTATTCATAAAAATAAAGTATGTTTTATAAATAAAAAAAAGTTCGAAAGTCTCACTTCATAAAGCTCTTCTAACCTATTTATTTTTTATGAATGAAGTTATAAGAGTTGTGGAAGAGAGTAACAACACAAAAATACTTTTTAGGTGCAGTGAAGCACGCCGGGTGTTTGCTAGTTTTAAATAATTTGGAAATAAAACCCATATTTAAAATTTTTTAAACCCCCTTAGTAAAGCACAAGTATTAATATTTTCGAAGAACTTACCACTGTTGGATCCATTTACAATGCTGCAAGAAAATGAGATAATATGTTTTTAGTAAAATCTCTAAAATACTTTGTTAAAAATTATTATCATGAAATCATAAATTAAAGAAAATTTTAAATCTATAAAAAAAAATTAAGCAGGATACCATTTTAACATTATGTTTTCACTCCTCCAATACCTACAGTTGAAATATTTGTGCGACAAGTTTTGTTGCTCACATATTGATTGAATTGTATTTCGTGAAAAGTTCAACGCACTCAACACTGCCTATTTTCCATATCACATTTGAATTTAGCAAACTTCGAACGCCTGTCAGGGCAAATCCTTGGACCGAAAACACTATTCATCTATTCAGCCTACGCATGCAACACGCAAACCGTGTGAGTGCATCATTGTCGCAGTGGCAAAACAGCACAAGAAAAGTTGCTGAGTGCCAAATATGTATTTAGACACAAATATTTGGTTAGAGGGGAAAAACTACAGAAAGCATTTTACAGCAGAAACTAACGTCTTAAACGGGTATGTACTTGTACGTGCGTGTCATACGGCGGCAGCACTTAAAGCTGCAACTGTGCGACTACCTGTTTGGCGGCAGCCCACTTACACCTGGCGTCCCTCAATAGTCCACTACTAGCCCACTCGCCTAACTGCCAAGCTGACAATTGCAAATGTGAAATCACAGTTGCATGCAACGACAAAATAAAAATTGCCTATGACTTTGCTACATTTTCACATTTTCTACGTTGCAACAAGAGAAAAATCAACAAAACTGGCAGAAGCGTAGCACTGGAAAACAGCAAATGGCTAAAAGAGGTTTTTTGGAAAAATGTTTGGTTGATTCGGGTGCTGGCCCAGAATGCATACTTTTGGCTAGGTAGATTTGAAATGACGACGCTGTGAGTTACATTTGTATGGCATTTGCTGTATTTTAACTTCTGTTCGGTTTTTATTTTTTATTTTATTTTTTTTTTTTGTGATTACAGATTTGCACACCAGCATACCAGCTAGTTCAGCAACTATTGAATGAGTTTTTTTCTGTATCAGGCAGAATTCTAGCAGAAAGACGTACACGATCACTCGGTGAAAACCTGGAGAAAAAATTTTATTTGAACAAAAATATGAGATAATGCCATTTTAAAATTACATTGAATAAATATTCATAAAAATTCGTTTCTATGAAATTTGCCAAGCTTTTGTAACAATACTTGTGCGATAAACATTTGCGTTCAACTCAACGCAGTGTTGCACGGGAAAAAAGTTGAATGGCTAAAAATATCTAAATATGAAAAAATATCAAAATATTCCCCGTTAAAATGCGTTTGCAATGTTCAACTTTGCATTCAACTTTTGGTTGAACGGCTTTTCAACAAATCGCTTTCGACAAAGTTGATCGCCAGCCAACATTTAGCCATTCAACTTTTTTTTCGTGCAACCCTGCCTTGAGTTAAACGCAAAGTTGAACAATAAAACTACGCTAAAAAAATTATTGCTAATTGTATGAGGGATTGTATCTTCAACGTGAGGAACTCCAAATAAGATGGCTACCAGGAGAATGTTGTAAAGATGTAAAGAGTACGCTTTGCAATTCACCTCGTTCCGGACGCTATTCACTGCATTGAGCTTGGTCGAAATCCAAGTCTGACAATAATCCGTTGAATACCACTCGAGCTTCAAAGGTAGCCAGATATTTTCATCATGTTTCCCTGCCTAAGAATGTTTGAAACACATTTTGCGGGGTAAAAATCCGAGCACAAAATAAAAAGTTATGGAAAAATATTCAGCGAAAGTGTGATGTTACAGCTGAGTATTTATGTATGTGCTGCATGCACAAAATATCGAGAAATATATGCCAAATAAAATGCTGCTTCAAGGATTTTGTGGGAAAAACTAGCAAAATTATTTATTGTCCCGTATTCAGCTGCCATAATTATGGTCACCGTTGGTATGACAGAAATTCGTCCCAAAATATGTACAACATCTTCTCAATTTCAACACAATTACAGAATGAATACACTTATTTCAAATCATAGTGATAAAAAGTCATGGCGAATGGCGAATAAGTAAAACGCAGCTATTTTTGTGCAGCGCAATAAAAAGTGTACTTTGGCTCGCATTTATAAGGAAATAAAAACAGTAAAGAGCAAAGTACTCGTACTTAAATTAAATAGTAAACTGAAACGAAATATTTACGATTATATGCGTTATAAAAATTAGAGCGTTCGGGTCACTACCCTGTAGGGAAACCCCGAACTGGTGAACCAAATTTGTAGTTCCGTACTAGATCTTTATCGCCAAAAACGAACCAGTCCGATAGTAACTGGATCGCCACCAATTCAAAAGCAGCGATATGTGGTACTTTTAAAAAACAATTTAAGAAATCTATATCTAAAATGACGAATTTAGAACTGGTTCAAAACTATAGAAAAAGGGATGCAGAACGAACTAGATCTCACCTGGCGAATTTTGAACTTGTTCGAAACTACTGAAAAAGGGATGCAGCGGAGGGCTTGTTTACTTTAATTAGACTTTTGCTTGGCGGGTTTTTCGTTCAAATACGCTTTCAGTCTGCACGTCGCAGATGCTTTTTCATAGTTTGGTAATACAAAACTAATATTTGTGTTAACATCTTAACATTTTGGGACCTTCTGGAATATTACCAATAACAGTCAGCACCTCTGCAAATTCAGCTACAGCCAAAGGTATGTAAACGAGTTTTGAAATTCACAATTTAATTTACATACATTCGTTCAAACAAATTTGATTTGAATGATTGAAAATACATTTCTCTGAAAATAATTAAAAAATGCCTACCATGGTAACCCAAAAAGAAAACATCTTGTTACTTTTTTCGTTTACAACTGGTTCGAAACTATAGAAAATGAGGTGCAAAGCGAACTAGATCCCATATGTCGAATTTAGGACTGGTTCTGAACTATAGAAAAGGCAATGCAGCGGGGGACGATTTCCAATTCCTATGGCATCACTGTGTTAAACTCGCCAGTTGTTTGCATGCAAAAGAAATTTATCGCGAACTAGTAGTGGTTCTATATGTACTAGAAGGGCACCAGTTCAAAACTAGAGATTTTCCCCACAGGGTAGCTAACGGAAGTATGTATGCGCGTAAGTACATATGTGTGTCTCCAGCTGCTGACGCGCGATATTAATAAATTATATCATGGAAGGAAATGGCCATGGAAATGTCGAAATGACCTTTAGAAATCAACTAATGCTGGCAAAGGACGGAAAATAATCATACATATATGGCTCATTCCATCTCAAATCACCCAGGCCGGGGGAAAAAGAATTTAAGTTTGCGATAAAACTCACAGGGATTGTTCCTTGAACAATTTAAGGAGACGCGTATTTTTCCTTTTTGCTCAGAAATGCGAATTTTTCAAATAATGAATTTTTCTCTTTTTGAGTATGAATGCTTCTTTTTTTCTCTCTTAATAGCAACTTTTGATGAAATCGTTTATAACTGCCGCAAAAAAGCAAGGATTTTAACGATTTTTTTTTAATTGCAGATATTGATCTACTGAATCGATCTAGTGAACTAAACATCAGTAATTGTTTATTAATAATTAATTATTGTTTATAAACAAAAAAATTTTTTTTTTCAAATTGATTTTTTTCAAATTGCCACATCTTTTTTTTCTCTCAAACTTTTTTGTCTATTGGGGAATAGTATAAACTATTTTCAGTACGAGTAGCAATATGCTAAAATTCGTCATTTTCGAGTTATGATTTTTTTTCTGAAAATGCACTTATATGATGCTAGCAGATTTTCGTGCCAGTTGAGGGCACAAAAATTGTTGCCCATTATGACCAAATTTCCTTGCTGGAAATTTTTTGAGGTTGCCCGATCAGAGCCAAAAGTTTTTCCCAATTGGGCTCTAATTTTGGCCAAATTGGGCCCAATTAGCGATTTGCCCAATCTACCGGAGATTTCCCCAACCAGTGCTCACAATTTGCTCAAAGTGAACATGCATACGCAATTAAAACGTTTTTATCGATAAAATCACACATACACACATCAAAATTCCCTACGAAAAAAAATATTTTTTAATTTTTTTCTTGAAAAATTTTCCACATACAAATTTTTTGATAAAAAAAATTAGTTTTTGAAAATATGCCATTTCAAAAAAAAAATGGAAAAAATCACAATGGTAGCTCTGAGTATTGCACAATATTTAAGTATAATGTTATGGGGTGCACTCTACAATAATTTGAGTTATGAATTTTTTTTGCAATAGTTCAGGTGACACCCAGGTTAACTTAAGTGAAGTTTTGAAGTTGTAATAAAATTATCTAATTGTAAAGGTGAATAATAAAGACAAATTGCATGAGCACACCAACGAGAATTTCAGAAACGATAACATAAAAAATGAAGTAAGACATAAACAAAAAGTAAAACTTGAAGTAAACGTTAAAACCAAATGTGCGCCTAAAGATGCCCCAAGGGAGACGTTTAGCGTGGCCAAATTAAGGCTGTCATAAAATAAAATAAAATTTAACTTAAATCTAAGGAATCACAGTTAAGGCAATTTTATTGCTTCAAATTTTAAATAACATCATCTGTGTAAGCCGTTGGGGGTTGACTGGAAAGCATTCCATTCACACCGGCATGTGCCAAAATTGTCGCAACCCCTTTGTATATGTATGTATGCATGTCGCTATGTACATATGTAACCTGAAAATTGCCAACTTAAGCAACGCGCCAACAAACCAACGCTGTCTTTACCGGCAACATTGACGCCAGAAATGACATGCTGAAAACCGCAATAAATAGCTGGTCATTCGGCAGGCAGTCGTCGCACTGTGGGCTAAATTGATTTTTTTTTTTTTTTTTTTTTTGTTTAAAACCTAATATAACGAAAAAGAATGGGGATAGGCCAAATGTTTTTTAAATAAAATTTGAGCTATGCCCATTAGAGGAAAAAGTAGAAGGTTGGTCGAGCTTTGCTCGGAGTGCATATATTTTTTTAAATATTCATGGTGTTGATAAATTTTAGCTTTAATTTTAAAATATTTTTTTTTATGTAATATTTCCACAGAAATTGTGTCGATAAGAAAAATATTACACCGTGCTATAAAAAACGAAAATTTTCTAAACACACTAATGTATGGTTAAATATGTATAGCAAATGTGTGTTTTAAGTTTTTTGTCTCACAAGCGCAAACCGGTAAATTGAAATGCCCTTTTAATTAATTCTATTATAATAATAATATTATAAATATAAGGTAATAAAGTTAAAAGGACGAAATTCTAGGCTGTAGTAGTAGTATATTAGTCATCAAATTTATTCAAAAGTTAATATTTCACATTTTCAAGGAAACAAGGGTACGTTCTGTGTTTTTTAGTGCATCAAGACGAATAGGTATTAAAAATCTCCTTTTTAAATTTTATCCCTGAGTATACTTGAAAATTTTCAATATTTATTTAAAAAAAAAACATTAAGTTACACAAAATAAAAATAAAAAACTTAGAAAAAAATAATATTGATGAAAAAAATTTCGTGAATATTTTAGCCTAATCTTCCATTAAAAATTAGATGGCAACTCTATTGAGAAATACACCTAGCTAAAGAGTACATATTTTTAGTTTAAAAAAATTCTCATTGAAATTAGTTAGATACAAATAATAAAAAAACGTGGTACGAAAATATTTTTGGATCAAAGTTTTCTAAAATACCTTTCATTTGATGTCTATATTAACTTAGTTTACTTAAATGTTATAGAATTGAAAATAAGTGGCAACCTGCTCGACGTTTTGTTAACTTTTTTTATACTTTTTCACTTTAAATATCAGACCAAAGTATATATAACACCATTTCACTTTCATGAAAGGTATAAAAAATGTTATGCTATCTCTATTCCATCTCGTTATATTAGTTAAAGAAAAAATTAATTTAGCCCATAGTGCGTCGTTGGGTGGCTGGTTGTTTTTCGGTTGGTTTGGCTAGATTTGTGTTAGCTCGAACAGGCAACCGCAAAATATTTCAGCAGTTACTGGCATCGATGTAAATGGTGATGGTTCTTGTGTTGTGGTCGTTGTTTGTTGTTGACATTGTAATTTATTGGTAATTCCTTGGTGTAACATGTCAACTTCAGCAACCGGTTGCAAGTAGCAAACAGAAGCTGGTGGCAGCAATGACAGAAAGTATTAGAATTGTGTTTGTATTTGACTGTCTTATCAAAAAAAAAAAAAAAAACAATGAAAATAAAATGTTGCCAAAGTTTCAACTGGTAAGCGACTGGTAGCAAGACTTATTGGATGCATTTTAGTAATTATACATTTTTTAATGTAATTTTCAAATTAGAGAAAGAACGATGAAAGGCAGAGGGAGGCAGCCACTGAGATGGACAGACCAAGTGTAGAAGGAATCGGCTTCATTTGGCATTTCCAATTGGCGTCATTTGGCTCAGAAAAGAAGCGACTGGCGTGCTTTACTGAACCCGGCCAAAATCGCTTAGCCGGTTACAGCGCCAAATAAGAAGGAGTATTATTACATATACATATATGTAGATGGTTTCCTTACATTTTCGAACTTTTACATATAGACATGGCGCAATAAACAGGTGAAGTAATAAAACAGCTTTCTTTATTTATTCTCTAACATTCGGCTGCCTTGTAGTCAAATTTTAAAAGCAAATTCTTAAATACGGCAATTTCAAAATATTTCTTCTCGATGTACATAATTAAATACTTCACCTGGTATAATTCCACAGACTTGCCACAACCTTATCATTAAGGAGCTTACAAAAAAAAACAAAGAAGAAAATTAATAATAACTAGAGTGCCAGTTACTGTCGAAATTCGACAGTTTTTCTTGTTTTAGAAGCCTTGGAGAGGTTTTCTAACTTAACACGTAGCAAAACTTATACGGTACAAATTAACTAACCGGAAAATCTTCTGTTGGTCTTTGGAGGACCTCGGCAGGACTTGGAATTGACCCGATACATTCAAGTTTATCGATAAATTTCAATGATTTGATACATATCGATAGTTCGATGAATTTCAAGAACACTAAAATTCGATAACTCAACAAAAATCGTTAACTCGACCAATTTCGATAACTGTGAAATCCGATGGCTCGATAAATTTCGATAACTCAAAAATGTAAAAACTTTTGATACCTTTATAAATTTTTACTTTTGACATCTCCACATTTTTCGAAAACTATCTAAACATTTTGATAACTCGTTACACTCTGTTAAGACGATTAAATTCGATAAGCAGTGATAAATCGATAAGCTTATATAACCTTGAAATTTCGATAAATCGATATATTTTGAAAATTCCATAAACTTCGCTTCGTTAAACCAACCAATTTCAGTAGATCAATAATTATCGATAACTCTGTAAGTTGAAAGAGCTCCATGCATTACGTCACCTCGATATATTTCGTTAAGTCTATAAATAATGATCATTCAATAAATATCGATAACTTGTTACATTTCTTTAACTTGACAAATTTCGTTAATTCCACATGTTTTTATAGCTCGATAACTATCCGTAAATTTGGACAACTTAGTTTCTGTGTCTATATATTTCGACAACTCAGTAAACATTGATCGGTTTGAATAATTCGATACGGTGCGATAACTTAATAAGCATGGATAAATTTCGATAACTATAAACTTCGATGATTCGAAAAATTTCAGTAACCTTTATGGCTGATTTTATTTCGATTCCTATCGGAAAATTTCAGCTCTGTTAACCTAATTCTTATGTATTTCTCATTGTCTCCATTTTCGCCTTTATCTCAATTTTCGACTTTATCTTCACTTTTGCCTTTTTTTGTCTTCATCGTTATCACTTGTTTCTTCATCTTCATATTTATCTTTATTTCAAAGATTAATTTCAAATACGAAGTAAAACCAAATGAGAAACCGCTTAAATTGAATAGGTTGCAAAAACAACCATACACAAATATGGAAATTTTTAAACGACGATTTTCAACCAATTTCGAAACTATAAAAACTCTCCTCATCTACAGAAAATTACTTTTCCAACGGTGTTTTTGGATTTGAAATCGGTAGCTTTACCTTGGTCTTCATCTTTGTTTTTATCTTTCACATCTTTGCTTATATCCTCTCCTTTTTCTTCTCACGTAGATGAGATGAGGTGCGATGACGTGATAAGATGTGACGTGATTTTATGTGATGTGATAGGATGTCATGTCATGTGTTGTCATATCCTGTGATGTCATGTCATATGATGTCATACCATACGATGTCATATCATGTGATGTCAAGTCATGTGATGTCATGCCATATAATGTGATGTCGCGTGATATCGTGTGATGTGATATCATATTATGTGATGTAATATCATGTTATGTCTCTTTATATCATGTGATAAAATGTGATGTGATGTCATATAATGTGATCACATTCCATGTTCCGATTAGTATATCGATAACACTGTTGGTAACTGTGTCGATAAAAATACCGATAACAATATCCATAAACATATAGAAAAATACAACGATTGTAAGATCGATTAATTCATCGATAAATATAACAATCATCAGTATCGATTATTGTACATATCGTTAAAAATATAAATGACTAACTCGATAACAAAATCAATTATTTAATCGATTATTATACCTATAACAATATCCATTATTGTATCGATAACATTATCGATTATTATTATTGATTATTATATCGATTACAATAGTGGTTATTTAATCAATAACAGTATCGATAACAATATAGATTATTTTATCGATAGCAATATCGATTATTATATCGATAAAAATATCGAGTTTTATATCGATAACAATATCGATCTTCACCTCATCCTTTTCTTCATATTTATCTTTATTTTTGCATATTCCTCTCACCTTTACCTTAAAGTGTTTAAATTTACTTTGATCGTCGTTTTTGCCTGAATCTCTAGGCATCTTTGTTTTTGTTTTTATTCTCAAGCCGCTAAACCGCTGAGAACCGTTTCCATGTGCATTATTCCCCTTGAATTTGACAATTTACTCCCAACCAACCAACTGCCGCTAAAGCAGTTTCACTTCATAAATTCAAGAATTGTTCTTACTCTTTCAGTTACCCTACTTTTTATGTATCTGTCATTGTCTCCATTTTCGACTTTATCTTCACTTTTGCCTTCTTTTTTTGACTTCATCGTTATCATTTATTTCTTCATCTTCATATTTATCTTTATTTCAAAGCTTAATTTCAAATGTGTAGTGAAGCAACAGGCGAAACATGTCAAATTGAACATGTTGCAGCAACATGTATACACAATTCGAAAATGTTTAAACGACGGTTTTAGCCGTAAATTTCAACCAATTGTGAAATCATAAAAACTCTGCTCAACTACGGAAAAATGCCTTTCCAACGGTGTTCTTGGTTTTGAAATCGGTTCGGTAGAATCGCCAAACGAACGGAGACAAAATTTATGTTAGCGTATTAATATATAGATAATACCTCAAAAGGATGCTTTTAGTTTTTTTTTTTTTTGCAAAATTAATTGATGCATTTTTGCTACTAAACCACTTTAAAATTGCTAAACTACATCTGTAAAATTGTTCGCTTTCTTATTACATACACCTGTTTATGCAGCTTGATTAAGAGACGAATAAAGTTTTCCATGTTGATATGTAGTATTTCTGAGTGAAATAATTGGGGCAACTATGCCAACTATGTACGCAACTTATTAAGAAAATATTTCTCTAGAGCCATACATCAAAACATGCGAAGGCATTTGATTGAGATTAAGTTGCTGCATCGTTGCTGATGGGGCCGATTCTGATGCTGATGACAATGGCCATCAAGACAAGTGGAAGAAGAAAATGGAAGCTTTGATAGATACATCGACTGGCCGGAGCAACAATATTTTAAGCACAGCAGGAGAGCTATTCAAAACAAAATTAATGTCTAGATAAATATGTATTTACTATGCTTATGCTGATAGAGCAGTCATAAAGGATAGATGAATAGCAGAATCAGAACCACAATTCGAAATCTAGAATTTTAATGCTCTCACCCCTAAGATTGTTATATTTTCGAAAACAACATAAATTATGTTACATAACCCTATTTTTTGTTATTCTGAAATCACAGAATATTCAGCGGTCGCTCAAGGCGTCACAGTTTTCCATGTATTTTATATGAAAAAAAAAATTAAAATTTCTCGTACAAATGGTATAGAATTCTAGAAAATCAATATTTATCGACCAGAAAACACTATTTCTCATAAGGAGATGTCCAATAAGTATACCTAACTGTTTATGTTGCCATATTTTTTAATATATTTATATATTTACTTTTACTGGTCCTCCAAAAATTCCAAAAAATGCTACGGCGGTCCCATAAAAAATCGTTGGTATTAAAAATTGGTCAATTAAACAATTGGAGAGAAACAGAGTTTTCCGATCAAAAAATATTGATTTCCAAAATGTTTGTCTCCCAAATAAAATACATAGAAAACTTTTGGCGCTTTGAGCTACCTCTAAATATTTTGTGATTTCAAAAAAAAAAAAAAAATCGGACTTTGCTTTTTATTTTTTACCACCCTAATGTATGTACATACGTATGTTTGTATTATATGTACATATGTTTGTATTTTGCTCATTGCAGACAGAAACAAACTCAAATGCAACCAAGCACTTTGCTTTTCACAGCTTACGGACAAGTAGGGAATTCAAATAAATTACAAATTTCTGCAAATTCACATTTTGTGGAGTAATTGTATCCCTGCAAAAATTGTTGGACCATGTAGTCTATTTGTGGTAAATTGGAGTACTTACAAAAGTGTTCCTCTGTCATGCTGTATCGGACCAACTCGTGTCTCTGCGCCAGCTTATTGTTTGTTATCCGATCACTGCTCGTGTTTTAACGAAATGTCATTGAAGTTGATCATTTGAAAGCACATTTGCATGTCTGGCTGTAGCTGAACGTGTAGAAATGCTCGCTGTTAGTTCTTAGCTCCCAGTATGTTCGGGTTCGATTGCCATCAGAGGCAACATGTAATTTTTAATTTTTGGCTTGGTTTTTATTAATTTCGAAAAAGCATTTGAGAAGTGAAGAACAAAAGCGTGTACAAACGAAAAAATATAGCAACAATGCCATTGTTAATATGTTGGAGTAGTTTTGTGCTACTCTGATGTAATGCAGGGATGGAGTATATGGTCCTGCCCTAGGACATCGCAATGTTAATTGGACCATATTTTTTATATGAATTGTGGTTAATTTTGGAGTACTCCTTGATCCTTAGGGAGTACTCTTTACACGCATGCATGGCGTAGTCGCGATTTTTGCAGGGATGTACATATGTATGTATGTAGCTAACTGCGTAGTTGCCAAGCAAGGAGTAACCGAAACAAAATGGAGAGAGTCGGCTAATCATCAACGTATGGCAACCATCGACATCAATGCGGTTAACGCTTTTGTCCAGCAGCTTGCCATTCAAGCCAGGCATCCATCATACAGGCAGGCAGCCAGTATTATAGCAACCAGCATATGTACATATGTATGTTCGCCTAACTACTTAGTTAGAAGTAAAATTACGGGAGTCTCCTTGGCGCGTGTAGGCCGCCAACAGCGTGGAGACGGAAAGCTGGCATTAATAGTTACCAGGGGATTAAGTATGGTACTCAGCACAACAAAGTTGGCTTTACAAACACGATTCACTTAAAAATTCTGTTGTTGTGTGTATGTGTGCTTTGGGTCGGTAACGGGGTTAAGCAAAAGCGCACGTATTTCAACAGCCGTAGAACGTTTGTTGATGGATTATTTTGGCTGATTGGCTGACGACTCACTACTAACAGTAACTCTTGGGGCACGTGGCACGTCAGCAGTCAGCTAATTTTCAAATATTTGCAATTTGGCAGTTTTCTGATTTTGCTATTTGTGTTTCGAGTTCATGCTGTCAGCAAGCAAATGTCACTTGTGCAATAGCAACACAACGCTTGTGGGTGGAGAAAGTTGCGTTTGTGTGTAGCAAATGTTTACGTAAACTTCAATTAGGTAGCCTCAAGTGCGCGAATTTGGCATAAAAGTGCCACAACAAACACATAGAGTGCATGCACATACCGAATGCGGTTTGAAGAAATTAAAAGAGAAATTTAAATAAAAAGTAAAAAAAAAATAAATATGAAAAGCTCAATGAACAAAGAAGTCTAGACTTGTTTACGTTATGCCGACTTGAGTTGTAGAATGTTAATGAAATAAAAACTGTAGCTCTCGTTGGCTGAAGCACGTCATAATAAAAACAAAAAAAAATTGACAAAAGAGCTCTCATGAGAGTATAGCTTGACTATTTTTTATTTAACTTTTTCCGCATTGTTTTTTGAGTTATGACGCACAGCGTAAAAAATGATTTTTTTTTTGTACAAAAATTTAATACATTTGATACATGCTTTATAAGTTTAACAGTATTTTAATAGGGTTTTAAATGTGTGTTTTTTTTTTACCTGAAAAACAGTATGCAATGAACTTTTTAGAAAGTTTTTAAACATATTATTTTGCTGTTCTCGCATGAAGGGGTCCATTTCCATGTTCGCAAGAACCGAAAAACATATCAATATAAAATTTAAAAAATTTTTTTTTAAAGTTCATTAAATGCCTTTTTTAGGGCGAAAACAAGAAAAGCAATTCAAGCATTTAACTGTTGGGATCAATGCGATTTGTATTCAATGACACCTTCAAAAGTAAGCATTTAAATTTTTTTATGTATGTATAGATAATTTTTTTCTGATTTTGTTTTTAATACGTTCGATATGCTCTTACATACGTATGGCTCGATAACTCCTCGAAATCGCTCATGAGAATGGCGAAACCCGGGTATCGGAAATCTCAAAAATGTGCGAGCAGAAATCGAAAGCCCTCATTGAAAATGTTTGCTGGGTTTGAGCTTTTTTTATTTGAGTTAAAAACGCCATGGAACTTGAAAAAAAAAACAAACGCTTTTAAACTTTCAACTTAAAAGAAAAAAATTGAAAAGCGTTTCGGTTCTTGGAATCATGGAATGGATTTGTTCACGCAAGAACAAACAAAAAAAAATTTAAAACTTTTTAAAAAGTTAATTGCATACTATTTTCAGAGCAGAAAAAAATGAATAATTAACGTGCGCTATTTTTGAAGACCATTTTCAAGGTCAAAGAAATTTTTTTATTGACGAAACTATCTTTTCGGAATTCACCGTCTCAAAATCTGTAAAATATTTATTTATTTCCTTAGCTGTTCTTGTTCTTGGTTTTTGTTATGGAAAAAGGGTATTTTCCATACTGTATGACCATTTTACAACAAACGAGCGTTTTGTTATTAAATTCCGACAGACAGCACTCTTAAAAGCCGTTTCACACGATTGTTACTTTGGTACAAATTTGTGCAGTTTTTTTATTATGCCCGATTGGTACAAAAATAAAAATTGGAAAGTTGTCCCACGAATAGAAATTTTTGTGTTGGCCTGACTCCGCCTTAAGATTTTATGAACTGTGAACATGGCAAAGACTCTTTTAATCGCTACATGGCAGAGGCCGTAAATGAAAGTAACTTCCAAATATTGAAATCAAAAGGACATACATATCGTAACCTTAATTCACAAAGGCCCTAACCAACACTATTTTCAAAACTCCGTTTTCAACAGATTTTGGTACGATATATTAAAATACAAAAACAACGCCACTTCTGAAAAATTCCCTACGTGATTTTAACTGACTAATTGGGTTTAAATCTGATCTTTGGACCATGAAGAAATTAACGGTAATCTTAAATTTTTATATGATAATTGAAGTCGGTTTTGTTTTTTGCTAAAAAATGACTTCTTGTTATACATGTTATAATCAGTCTCATTGCGTAAGTCGCAAAATAGGCTACTACTGTCGTGCCGAACTAAGTAAACGACGAAAATCGTCGAAAACTATGCAGTGCTGCCAAGTTTTTCCGTTTTAATACACTAGTCGAGTCGAAATTTTAGGCAATGCCATGAAATTTTCGATACGATTTGACTCTCGAAAAACGACTTGCATTCGACACGACTCTCGCAATGAGGCTCAACTTTTTTTTTGATTATCCTGTGAAATAAAAAATTTGTTGGTTAGAACCTTTGTGAATTAAGTAGGTATGTATATATCAACTAAAATTGACCTGCCACTTTTTTAAATACCATTAGGATAATTTTTTTTTTTGCATGCCTTTTAAATGACTGCCATTTATTATTTTGGGCAAAAAATACCGACTAGATTTTTTTTTAACAGAAAATAATCGAAAATGGGTTTCATTTTTATTTTTCAGGCGCATTGATAAAAATCTAAGTGAATAGGCCCAATTACTTTGGAAAATATTACATACTTTCACACAAGGTTTTTGGACGTAAAATTATTGGGGATTCTTCGTGTTTTTGTTTTCGGGATTTTATTTCAATATGTATGGGATTTTTTGATACTTTTCGCATACTTCGTATTTTTTGGTATCTTACCGATATTTGTTACTGTTATGGTATTTCGGGATTATCGGGACAATTCGATATTATCGGGATTAATTCAGGATTTTCAAAACTGTTTCGGGATCCGGAATGTTTCAGGGTTTCGGGGCTACTTCGGTATTCTCTGGACTATTTTGGGATTTTCGGGAGTAATTCGGGATTCCTGGAACTATTTCGGGATTTCCAGGACTCGTTTGGGATTTACATCCAGTATTTAAATACATCAAAAATACGTAGTACTTGTGTATGCGGTATTTCGTTAAGGAGAAGTAACTATGTAAATACTTTTATACTCAGTATTTGGCCCTGTGAAAATATTTAAATACTTTTGGCCTTATTCATAAAAAAAAAATAAAATAGAGTTAAAGAGCTCTATAAAGTGACATTTTCACACAAATTTTCGATTTATAAAACAGTTAAAGCAGTGATGCCAGATTGTGGGTAATTTCCCTATTTGAGGGATATTTTGCAACAAAAATTATTAAAAGGGAAAAAAGGGACATTTCAAATAAATAAGGGATTTTCTTTTGATGCAGTTATTGTTGCATAATTGATCCAAATTTAAGAATATTCGACATTCTTACGTAATTAATCTTTCTGAAGATGTGATGTGGAATGAAATGGTATATAATTGTTAAAAAGTATAAGGACAATTTCGAAAATTTTCTGACGTTAACCAACAGAGAATGTCTGGCATCACTGAGTTAAAGTCTTCTTTATTTTTTTTTTAAATTAGAGTATTAGCCCTTAATGTTTGCGATATCGCTGGAAAAAACAGATGAAGATATGAGAAAACATCAGGTATGGAAAAAAATTAGCTTCGTGTCTTGTATAAGCTCGTTACTAACAATGAAAGAACACCAGCTATATGTATAACTTAATGGAAGAGATGTCCTCTATTTTAGCGTGCATATTCTAAGAAAACACAATGTGCCTATCCTGGGTTTCGCCCGAAAAAAAAACACCCGAAAATGTTTCACAAAGCTCGAGCATTCTACATACATATATGATCCCACATTGTTTAAGGGCAGCGCAAGATGAGTACCGAGCACCCCAACAAACCGCCGAGTGTTCACGCGGCTTTACGAAAATGTGAAACGACGAGAGATGAATTTATGAACAGAATTGTCGCAGTGGCATATAAAAGCTGCAACACAGCCTAAGGTCGAGGCCATGCAATGAGCGGCAAACCGGCGAGCGGCGCCATACAAAAATGCCGCTCAGCCGCTAAGAAATGCCGCTCAGTGCGTGTCCACTTACATAGTATTTCATATGTTTTAATTTTAAGCCGTTTTGCCGCTCATTGCGTGGCCTCGTCCTAAGAAGCCCAGAATGCCACAATCGGCCCATCTCTGACGGGCATATGGGTCAGAAATTTTTCACTTATAATGCGGATTGGAAGGCAGTAAAACAGTTCGCCAACATATTAACAAGTTTCAAAAAATTTGTGTTATTTAATTTTAGTTATTTTCTTAAAAAAACTATGATTTATACTTTAACAAAAAGCACAAAATTTCGTAAAAATTACGAGCTTTTAATTGGATTTCTTAAAACGATTTAGAGTATGCAGCTTTGAAACCAATTCAATTTAGCACTTTTAATTTTTTTTGCTGGAGGTGTTGCTCATTTTCTTCCATATAAAGAAATCGTCGTCAGGAAAAACAAATTGTCAAAAACCAACGGCAAGTCTTAGCTACTTTAAACTTAAACTTTATTCTGCTAAAATTTAACTGGCTACAAAACTGCAAAATCTGTCTAAGAAATCTAACCAATAAGCTCGACATTTTGACGAAAGTTTGTTTAATTTTTTTTTTTTTTTTTTTTAATATTGCACAAGTTTTGAAACTTATGTACATTTAAATGGCTTTTGTTAAAGTATATACAATATTTTTATAAAAATCAAATAAATAATAATTTTTATAAAAGTTAACACTGGGTGTATACGGGGTAACGGTTAATATTTTGCCTTAAAGCTGGATATAAATCGAACCAGTCCAACCCCTCGGCATGATGCAACCAACCGCATTGAATACCCTCGACAATTTTTCTTAAGCTTTTCATTGCAAAAATGCTTCATAAAGCACAAAGAGAGTTTGGAGGTGCAACTCATTTTTGCCCACCCAACTGCAACCACAAATTTATACACATACACATTTATTTCAAAGAATTTAAACATTCGCCCAACGGTAAAAGGATGAAGTTAAGGTAGTGCGAGAGTGCAGGCGGCAGTCGCCGGTTGTATGAATGCCACCGCGCCGCACCCTCAGCGCTGGCGTTTAACCACAAAAAAAATTACCGTTCTGCTGTTGGTAATCCAACTGAAAGAACCCCCTCTCTCATTGCTTATCATTTACCCTCGCGCGACGCTTCCTTTAGTGCATCGGTGGCTGCCAAATACAGAGTCATTGCACTTTTTCATTTCCCTCCCACATGCAGCAAGTCGCAGCAAATTGTGAATGCGACCACCACCGTCTTTTAGCTTTTAATAAAATGCTGAAAAAATAAAAAAATTATTCGAGTGCCAGCTTGTTAAATTTGATTGCAATGGCAGAAAAAGAGGATCAAATTCACCAGGATTACACATTAGGCATGATTACTTTGCTGTCGTTGATGTGTAACGACACAGAATGGGAGAAGCAAAGAGGGAGAACTTGCACCAAAATATGTTTAGGAAAAAGAGTCAAGCGTGCAAAAAAGAGCAATTTATATTTTAAAATGGAAATTCTACTTTGTTGTTGTTGTTGTTGTTGTCGTTTTTGCAATTCCTCATAAAGCACAAGGGTAAACTGGTAAGCTTTATCCTTGAGTTTCGCAAACGGATTTAATAATAATGCGTGTGTTTTTAGGAGTGAGCGCGAATGCAATTTACATCAACATTTTTACTAAATTTCATGAGAATCTATTAACAAATTATGGAACTCTCGTTATAAGTTTGTTTGTCAAATACAATAGTTACCACTAGTCGAATGCTAGTTAGTTAATAGTTAGCTACTAACTAGTCCCATTTCGTGCAGGGTAGTTAGTTACCAAATATTTCAACTTAAAGGCCTGTAGTATGCAGCTCTCAAGAAAAGCAAAAATTCCATATAAATGACGTACAAGAAATGGCTAAGAAATTTTCTTGAGTCAAATTTCCTTAAGGCAGTACGCAGTTCTTAAGAAATTTACTACGCTTTCTACTACGGTTTTCTAAAGTTTTTTTGTGAAAAAAGAGCACAAGGCAACCTAGGCTTGCAACAGAAATATATGCCCGTTCCATTATTTCTTGAGGAAAGAGTGAGGCAACAGGCTGTGAGGTATCAAAAATGTCAAAATTCCTTGGACACACACGCGAAATAATGGCAATTTTTTCTTGACCGTTTTCTTGAGAGCTGCATACAGGGCTTAAGAGCTGGTGGCAAAAAGTCCTACTACTAATTGGTAAGGGAAAAACTTAGTAGTAGTCCGGAACCACAAAGCCAGAAGCTTTTGCAAACAATAAACTCAAAAAAAACGAGCAAACGAGCCAATTCTCGTGTTTATCGCAGCAAAGCAACATTAAATATATAGTGAACTCAAACTTACGTACTCTCTCATCTGTTTACAAATTTATGCAAACACTTATCAACCAATAACAGCACACGGGCTGTGAAGCGTGCGGTAGTGACGCCAATGCCTTAGGAAATGGGGTTTCACTAGATATCGATAATATGATTATTTATTATTGCCAACTACTGCTACATATTTTTCATTTTTTTTTTCATTTTTACATACGTAAATGGTCTTGACATGCTAGATATTGTATACTGCTTGTACATACACATGTAAATACATACTTATGTATGGTTCAGTATTTTTACAAACTCATCGCATGGAAATTGCGAAAAAAGGTGAGAAATATTTGTTTGATTAATGGTATTTCTTTATGGGCATGCCTATAGACGTAATAATTTAATGATTTGGTAGATGCCTGTGATGTCAAGGCCTTGCCAAACACATTAAGGGGTCTATGTGATTTTTTTATTTTGAGTTCAATTTATTTTAGATTTTAATGGTTAAAAATGGGCTTAGAAACCATAACAACAAAAAACAACAAATTTTTAACAGCGCGAAACTTTATAATATGTCTCTTATGGACGTTGGAACGCTTTTATGCTAAAAAAAAACGTTTCCAAAAAAAAAAATTTTTTTTAATCGCTATGAGTGTAAAAATACAGGGGAAAATACAGCGAAAAATACATAAAAATTCGTAAAATACCCAATAATCATAATACAACATCACCAAATTTTTTTTTTTTTAATTTGTGGAAGGTGAGCTGCTTTCAATACCCGTTATCGTCGATTAGAAAATTACTTTGAAAGCTATGATCTTACCTAAACATCCAGTCTATGCACCATGCTAGACAGTATGCATCGGATCGTGAATACCTCTATTGTAATCCCGAATCCAAGCCCCCATTAGATGCTCCACCGCCTGACTGACTATGACGAGGTAAGAAGAACAATTACGCGGCTGAAAAACAATAAAGCTGTTAGAGCTGGCGGTCTACCAGCTGAGCTATTCAAGTACGACGGCGAGGTGCTAAATACGGTCAGATGAATGCATGCCCGACGATTGGAATTCATTTGAGCTCTGCCCAATCTACATCAACTATACGCCAAATATTGGAAAATACTCTCTATAAAAAGATCGACACTCACCATCTCACCATTTACGCCGCGACGCCTGAATCCCCCGCAAAATTAATACGGCGATACCATCAGCTCCGTCATCATTGGGAAAGAGCTCTCCGAGCCGTTGATACCAAACAAGGTTTCAGAACGGGCGACTACCTCTATCTATCTTTAAACCTGGATCAGATAATATGAGCCGCAGAATTGAATCGCTCAGATAAAATTTTTTTACAATTACGTACAATGCTGGCGTATGCGGACGACACCGACAGAGGCTGTGATCGGACTTAAAAAAAAAAAATTTGTGTGGTAGAGTCTGGAAAAAAAAACGTGGTAGATTTAAAAAAAAATGGTTTTGGATCAAACTTTGTATAAAAATTAAACATATTCTGCAAGGTTTCATCTAAATTGCAAACATTTTAATTCAAATCTAAAAAAAAATAATTTTAGTAGTAGAATAAAGTGCAAGACTGAAGTTGCTAAAAATTCCGTTGAGTTTTGGCAATTTTTTTCCTTAAGAGTGTAAAGCAGTTCCTTCCATATCAAGATATTTTTCGAACATATTTTTCTGCAACCTTGCGGAGTGCTGCCAGCTTTTCTTTTTTTCACATCACGATGATGCGAACAAGTGTGGCACGTTCCAGAAGCCGCTACTTGGGATTTGACGATTTTGACAATTCTCAAGTAAAAGTAAACAACGCTTTAGAAACTTTAGATGCATTGAAATTTTCTAGTGCTTTCACAAAAATCGCCACTTTTTAACATTTTCGCTATTAATCCTTTTTTATAAATCTTATATTTTGCAATTTAACACAATAAAACCATGTTTCCTGTCGAAAAATTGAATATTGAGAAAATTTACTATTTTACGGTTTATTTTATCCTGCCATTCTGCCTGTTGTTAGTGTTTAGTATTGGACAATTTTTGCTCTTAAAAAGAAGAAAATTATTTCGAGCAAAAATAAAACTACTCAAAAACGCGAATAAGTAGTAGATTTCATACCTTGTGTGGTAGATGTGGTAGATGCTCAAAAACGTGGCAGAGCTACCACAAGGGGCTAGAAGTACGAACTCTGAGTAGAGGTAGGTGGCGACCGACTACTCCCTATGAATGCCGTTGATCACTCGTCGGTACGTTTTCGGGTCCAGTGGTTGGTCGATGTAGGTCTGTAACGCGAGAAAGCTCGGAGCCGTTTTTAGTAAAATCAAATCTGTCTTTTTTTTTAAATTTTTTCCCCTCAGTGTAGGTTTTTAAGGTTTGATCTCGGAAGTTTAATGACGACTTTCGACCACTCATATAATTCGCCGACCACCGTTTGAGCCCGTGTGGGTGTCAAACGCTTTTGACAAGTCCAACAAGTAAAGTCCTCATCATGCCCGTGCTGGTGCCTTTCGCAGAAGCATGGACTGTTCAAAAGGACTGTTAAATGAACGGTCAAAAGACATATAGTCTCACACAGCCGTAGAAAAAAATTAAATAATTAAGAGTTGTATGAAAAACCAACACAGCGTGAGGTGTGTCCACAAGGTGTCCGTCACAACTAACGCAATCAGCAAGCCGTGTTGCCTATGATGCATTGCGGTAGCGTTTCTGTCGCAAGCAAGCCACATGCTATCCCACGAAGATTCCATATGTGTGTACTGTTTATGCATACGTACTACACTAGGCGACAAATGAAAGTGTACACCTTGTTCTAACATAATATTCATGAAACATTTTGTGCGTTAATTATTTATGAAATATATTTTGTTATATATCCAATATAAACCATATGAATTAAAGTTTCACACTTTAAATGAAGTTCACAAAATGTCAAAACAAAATAAAAAACAAAATTTAATTTTTTATTCGTAAAATCTTATTTCTAGAAAATTTTCGAGCATGCAGTTTTGCAACCCATACAATTTTAGGCTAACGAAGTGCAAGTTTCAAGCGGCTACAAAATCTCGTTGAATTTTGAGAATTTTTTTTTTTAGACTTTTTCCGTATAATCATGAAATTCTTATAAAATAAAATGCGGGAGAACGTTAGCAACAAAATTTCAAAAAATCAACGCCAGTTTCTTGTAAATTGCACTTGTTATATAAAAAACAAAAAAAAAACGCTAAAGCAATCTCAAAAAAAAAAAATAAAAAATTCTCAAAAATCAGCGCGGTTTTTAAGCTGGTTGAAACTTGCACTTTATTAGACTAAAATTGGATGGGCCACAAAACTGCATACTCAAATATTTTTTAGAGATTCTGAATAAAAATTTGAATTTTTTGAGGAAAATTTTTTGAATTTTTGTGAACTTTATGTAAAGTGTAAAGCTTTGATTTATATGGTTTATATTACAGAATGAACTATATTTTCATAAATAATTAATGCAAAAATTGTGTCATGAAAATAACTGTGAATATTATATTAAAACAAGGCGTCCACTTTCACTTGTCGCCTAGTTTATGTACACACAAAGATGTAGCCAAGCGTGACAGCTGGGAGTTAGAGGTCATGAACGACGCCGCGAACGTGAAGCTATTTCTTTAGTATATGTATGTACTATTATTTCTTCCTACGGTGGGTATTATACGCATAGGAGCTGTTTGTTTATTATTTGTTACTTAACTTTTTTTCTATGTTTCATTGTTTCTTCTATTCGTTTGTGTGCCTTTCGCTAGCTTCGTGTGCACCAGATTTTTAGTTTTTTACTTTTTGCCGCACTATAGATACGAATGTTTGATTTATTATTGATGTGACAGCCATGCCATGCCATGCCATGCCACGTATTTCTTGCCGCTTGTACTATCAGCTTTGTTCACCTCTGTCGCGGTGCTATAGAATTTGTTTATCGGCGGCGTTTCCTTTAACAAATTAATAACAATAACAATTCTAAAAACTTATCGGCAAAGCTTCCAAGCAGTGACTATTGACAGTGGAATTTCATGCGCTTATGCATCACAAAAGGAAAAATACTTAAGAGCAACAATAAAAAGAAACAGAAATGGCGATTCACTCGCGACTAAATCTATGCATTTTTAATAAAATTAAATGAACAATGAAACATCTTGTTAGCGGCGATTATTCTTCACACAATCTCCACCGGCTGGCTTTTTACTTTTACACACATACATGTACACTAAAACTCAATTCATCATGAATGTTTATGAGGTGAGGCGCGGTTTCGGGTATTTTGAAATATGCCAAACAAGGTCAATGTTAAATGCTTTTATTGTCTTCATTTATTGTAAATATAATAAAGTTTACAAAATTACGTTGTAATTTATTAATTGAATTACGTCAAAGCAGCACTTGGACGTAGCGTTCGCCAAAGCAAAACAACGAAAATAACTTGTTTGTTTACTAAATATGAAAATATGTAGTAAGTTGTGACTTAATGTTTTAATTATCAAATTGGCCTACGTGAATGTAAGAAAAAAATTTCGCTGTCTATTTTTTAGGGCAAAAAATATAGGCAGATTTTGACTTTTATTTTATTAACAGAAAATAATTTGTCATTTCGCATTTTTCTATTTAGATTTTTGGGAAAATAAAAATTCCAAAACTCTCGAAAGAGGTTTCGAGAAGTCTGAAAAAGGTCGCGAAGCCGAAAAATAATGCACAAGTACTAACGAAAAATCCTGACAAGTATCGAAAATAAAAAAAAAAAATCCTAAAGATGTCGAAAAAATACATACAACACGAAGATTGCTGAAAAATGCCCACAAGATATATGGAAATATTCCGCAAAAGCTCCGCATATAGCAAAACACCCAGTGCACCCAAAAGTCCCGAAAAATTTTAGAATGGTATCGAACAAATCTCGAAAAACCCCGAATCTCGAAAAATCGAATCGAAAAATCGAGGAATCTCGAAAATATTCCGAAAAGCCATACAAAAATTTCTGACGAAAATACCTAAATCGGGTGACCCTGAAAGATCCCGAAAAATTTACACAGGAAAAATTACGAAAAGTATCGAATAAAACAATAAGGTACCGAAAAAAAAATGTCGAAAAGCAAAACACGATGCATTACAATAAAACGCAATAAAAAAAATAAAACCCGATAAAGCCGTATTTCTTGTTCAATATCTGAAAGCAACTTTTTTTTTAGTCTCAACTAAACTAATATCTAACGAACTAGATAATGGAGGTATTTATTAACGACATCACATATTTGAGAAACTTATCGACTGATCCCTTAAAAAATATACTAGGATAATCTGGAAACCTAAATTTTAGCCGCTCTTCCGTTAAGCTTCGATCCAGCCATGCAAAAATTTGAGCTTTCCTCCAAATGACTCCAGAATTATGTATTAATGGAACACTGATCCACATATTTTTAAAAACAGTTCTCCATTTAATCGAAAAAGACTATTTAAAACCATTACACATACAACATTTATCTAATGAAAGGTATTAGTTATTTTAAAACACAAATATTTTTTAATTGGACTAATAACTGAACAGCCGCAGCTGTTCAGCTCCTAACCCATTTTTTATATGGGAAAATACACCAAATGCAAAAAGCAAAGTTATGATATCCGAAATGTTTATCAAAAAGGTCAGATGAGTTATCCACAATTCGGTTGCTCTCGAATACTTCCTGATGAGAATTTAATATGACTATGTGAAGTTTTGTACGACCGAGAAGCGCGCTCACAGAGAAATGAAAATTTTGGGGTTGAATTGACTTCTTGGGCATATTAGCAAGCAGAACAATAACAATTGTCGACTTTTCTAAAACAGTTAAAAAATGGCTGATTGTAGTGTACACTAGCAAATACCCGGCGTGCTTCACTGCACAAACATACGGACAGACAGAGAGACAAAAATTCTAAAAATTGTGGTTTTGGCTGATTGAAAGTTATACTTGTACAATGGAAAAATCCTATCATTCTCATGTTGATGGTCTACCTTTTGGTAAGCTTAAATATCCTTTGACTTACTTATATCTAACTGAGGTTATAGGTACGTAGAACTACCCTTACGTAACATAGTTCATATAAGTACATTAAAATTTTTGTATGCATACATAACATACCTTTATGCAAGTGCGGAAAATTATGCGCAGCAAACAATTGCCATTGTAGACATGTTTTCTGATTTCAAAACTGTCGATTATCCTGTAAAAAGAATAATAAAAATTTTTTAGAATATCTGTAAGACGCATACAAAAATAACATAATCAGCCTAATCGTGAGTTTCATTTTCCCCAAACCGGTTCACTTTTACCTTTTGGTTTTCAGGTATTTACTATGGGCGGAATAGAAATTTTCGGGTGAACTTTTTTTCGGGCGAAACTCAGGATATGGCAGATTTTCTTAGAAACATGAACATATGTGTAATGTGTATGTACTTATCTAAATATAAAAAATATGTTTATAATAAAAATATATTTAAAAAAAATTTCTCTAAGTATGCACCAAAGCAGGGGTTCCCAAATATCTCGACGACTGCGCCGCCTATTGGACAAATTTTCTGTTGAGTAATTCCTTTTTTATAAGTAATATGTTGGTGGGATATTAATTGCAAAATTCCAGGACAAGTGAAGTTAAATAAAGGCTTGCAAAAACTTTTACTTTCAAAATATTTAAGCGAAACGCAACCCACTTATACTCTAAAAAAAAAAAATAATAAATAAAACTATAAAATAAATAAAAAATTTCATTAAAAAAAAAAAACGTTTAATGCGCAAAGCAATTTTTAATCTCCTGCATCCATTCATTGAAATTATAGTTGTACATACTTTTCTGATATGGCATCACACAATTCCAAATGCATTAAAATTGCATTAACAGCTTGTGGCCATAGTCACCGCCAAAAAAACACGCTCGCAAGTAACTTATACGCATGAAAATTGCACGCGCACTCGCAGAGCTCGCCATATCACAAGTATGTGCATTTAATGGTTTTATTTACGTATTAAGCAGCCTTGTGCCTAAAACAATAAACAAATGAAGACAAACTACACAAGAAGTAGGTTGATGGCAAAGGGCAGCACACTTAGAGGTGAGAGGGATCAATATCGAAAATACTCGTACAAATGCGTCGCTGCAATTGTCCGTTGTCTGCTCTGCTCATTAAAATGTGTAAGTGCCTTTAAGTTGAAGTACTTTTGGGTCTTAAATCAATTAATACATAATTAAAATGCAAATGGAAATTTAAAAGAAGTTGAAAATACGAAATAATTTAGACAAAACTGTTGACAAATGCGTTTTCATAATGAAAGAGAAACGAAATAAAGAGAAAAAATTCATGATGAGTGTAAAAGTGAGGTTACATGTGACAAAAAAGTACTCTTCCAACGCATTTTGCTTTCAGATTGTAAAAGTGAAATATTAACCTTTTTGTGAAAAAAAAAAATTACCTAGATAATAGTAATAAATTTGATTTTCCGGATTTCACAGTTTCTATAATGGTGTGCAATCGAATAATGCTACCATCATTATTTTCTCCATAAAAATGACAAGGCACAAATGGATGGATACCTTGGCGACAAAGTCTCTGGGAACCCACACTCTGATAAAGCTATACTAAAGACCAGGTCCTCAATATGGGCTTGAGTAAAGCTCATGGACAAGGCATCAAACCCAAGATGACAGTCTGCATATACGAAACCATAGCCTAACCCATACTAACATATGCTGCACCTGTCAGGTGAAAAAAAATGGGCGGTGAGCTGAAAAAACTGCAAAAGCTGACTTGGATAGGAATCCCCGGCGCAATGAAAACTACGCCTGCTGTGGTCCACGTGGTGCTATTAAGCATAATGCATATCGCCCTCAAGAAAGAAGTCCTGCTTTTCACAGCAAAGCTCCCTTCAGGAGGAAAATTGGTGAATAAAAAGCTGATAAACCCCCCTTCAACTTTCAGTTTAATAGATTAGATAACTTCCCGAGATATATTTTTAAATTAAAGACCTCAACTTCGGCATGGCAGGCCGGACCAGAGAGTCGGTGCAGGGGTTTATGATTTGCAACGCAGAAGGCGCCTATTCAGCGACATATGGAAGCACAACTCTGCATTCAAAGACAGAGGGCTGGCCACAGAATTGCCTGAAGGCAGTGGTGAAAGAGCAAAGAGCAGGCAGCGTTCTTCGTTGGTTCCTTGGTCACGGTGGTTACAAGGGCAACGACTTCGCTGGAATACCAAAAGGCGAAATTGACGGAAATAGATACATATGTACATACTTGAATTGCCACATAGTTTTAAGCTTGTAGTTGTTGCTGCATCTATGTACATATGTATGTGAGCAAAACTCACGAGTTGTTGAATTTTTCCACAAAAACGTGTTTTTGGGTTTTTGTTTCGCAACTCATCGTCATCTTATAATCCATGTAAGTTTTTTTTATTTCATTTGGTGACACACTAGTTTTATTACTCTAGATTTGTTCGTTTTAGCAAGAAGAAAATTTTCAGTGTTTAATGATGGCATTTTGAAGTATCTTAAACTTTTAAAATGAAAAACATCGTCAAATTTCAAAAAATACACACTAGCTGCTGTCATTTTTTGTTTTCATTTTGTGGCACGCTCTTGAAACTTCACAGGTATGTTGTATTAGATGCTGACTTCCAATGCCTCTAGTATGAAAATTCTATTTGAAAACTTCCCAAAGTTGAAAAAAAAACAATTATAATTTTTTCGAGTGACAATGAAGAAATGAGTAATTTCGGTACTTTTTCACCTAAAAAAATGTATAAAGAAGGGAGTGACACTAAAAATAAAACAACTCATAAGATTTGCTCATGTTTGTAAAAGTACCGGCGAGAACAACTATACAAGTACAAATATACGAATAAAATAATACGAGTACAAAAATACGAGTAGGACAACTTTTAAGATCCACGCGCCATACAGTAATATTTGGTACCCATTTCGTGCCCATAAATCCAAAAATAAATACGTGGGGTACTGAGCCTTAACCAAAACCATATAAACCAAAATTTTAAACTTTATGCAGAATTTAAAAAAATTAAAAAATTTTCATCAAAATTTTGAACCTTTTAAATCCCGTGCAAAGTGCAGGTTTTAGGCGGCTTAAAAATTGCACCCATTTTTAATAATTTTTTGGACGGGTCACTTTAAAATCATTTAAGCATTATTTATTTTTTCTGCAAAGATAAAAGTTAAATTTCTCAGACACCCTGTAAGATAGTTCGAAAGTTAACAGCATAACTAAATTCATGTCCCCAATTTGACTAAAAGTAAAATCAATCAACTGGTTTTTATTAATGATCATCCTCTAATAATTTATTATACAAATTTGCAAAAACAACAGAAAAATATGAAACTAAAGTTCGCTCAGTCGCAAAAAAATTTAACCAACTGGTTTAACTATGTACGTCGAAAACTATGGCCAATTTATGCGTTCATAAATTAATATGCAAAAATATTTAAACGCTTTCACATGAAACGACATAATCAAAGTGAAAAAAGAAGAAGAAAAACCGACGACATCAATAAAAACCACTCGTCTGTGGAATTATCGAACAAGTTTAATGAAACAACTGCATGAGAGACATTCCCCGCTCGGCTGACTAAATTTACCCTAAATATTTGTACTATGTATGCTCATTAGGGTGGTCCAAAAATGCATAATAAATATTAAAGTCGGAATTTTTATGCTCTCACCCCCTAGGATTGTTCTATACCGAAAAAAATATCGAGCCCTAACCGCCAAATAACGTAAGCGATATTTTTTTCAAAATTTTCTTTTTGATGCAGAAATGCATCTAGATGCTCTAGGAATATTTCTGCATCAAAAAGAAAATTTTGAAAAAAGTGTCGCTTATGTCATTTTGGCGGTTAAGGCTCGATATACCTCCATTTATTTATTTTGAAATCAAAATATATTTCCATCTATTTGGTATGGAGAAAAACATCTATTTTGTATGGAACAAAACTTGTCTGCAGAAGATTCCCAGTAATAATAACAAATTCTTTATTTAACTATTTTTTCATCGCAACTATAATTTATAGGTCCGCCGAAAACCCACAAAAACCCCGAAAAATGCAAAAGGGGGACCAATAAAAAATCGTTAGTATTAAAAAATGTTTAAAGAAATAATTGGGTTTGATGACTGAAAGTCTCCTGAAGAGAACCAGAGTTTTCCGATCGAAAATTAGTTGATTTTCAAGAATTCTATACCATTTCTACGAAAAGTTGTTTTTCCCCATATAAAAATACATGGAAAACTTTGAGCGCTTTGAACGACGACTTAAAATTTTTTTGATTTCAAAATGAAAAATATGAGTATACTTTTTTCTGGTATAGAACAATCCTAGGCGTTGAGAGCATTACAATTTCGACTTTACTGTTTTTGGACCACCCTAATGTACATACATATAACTATGTATAATAAGTCTATTGATAATTTAGAAGTGTGAATGTTTTGTTTTTTGTTTTTTTTTTTGCTACCAATGAACCTAGTAGAATCATAAGCCATTTTTGATTATCGTCAAGCATTTAGCTTCTTAATCGGCTCACCCAACCAGTTATTTACTTGGTACATTCATTATAGCCGAATTTGCGGCATACTTTTAAAATTAATTTATTCACCTCTAATAATAATAAAAAAAAACAAAGTGTTTGTTATGCACATGACGTCGTTGTGACGTCAAAACACAAACGATAATTCATAATAGCAATACCTGTTGATACAACAATCAAAAGCAATAACAAAAGCGAAACAAACAAGAAATTTAAAAATAAAAAGTTGGCAAGAAAGAGTTAAGACAATGTGTGTAGAGAGGTAATAAGAATACATACTTAACAACATCGTATGTGCACGTATGTATTTACGCTGGAAAAATTTGAGGACCAGGTGGTTCACTGGGACGTACTTTTAAAGTAGGTGCAAAAGGACCAGGTTCATGGCCCATCGCCGATATGATTCGGTCGGTTGCCGAATGTGAATATTATTGAGGCGAATTTTATTAAATTCATTTTAAATAATAAATTTTACTATTTTAATTTAAACAGCACTTTTAAAAGTTATCAAATATTCGATTTATACAAAATCTTATGAAGTTCAGTCTATGGTCCAAAAGTAGTAGTAGTATCTCAGTAAGTACGATTAAAAATGTTAAGATATACTAACTTACGTATGTATGTATGTATTTATCTCCTACGAAAGAAATACCGTGATCCATAAAATTTGATCGCTTATAATCTGTTAGCATTTAATGTCTCTCAGACATCTCTTTATGAATTTACGGCAGATAATAAATTTCAAATATTAATGAGTTTGTAGACAAACTGCTGGCAATAAAATTTCAGACACAATTTTGTTTAATGCGCTAACGAAAATATTGAATATTGGGCTTAGCCGCTGACTTTTGATAAGCGGTTTAATACCCTGATTTTTATTAGTACTTAGTTGATGATGCAAACAAATTTTGAATAGAACATCCGTTATGTAAGATGTGAAGTAGAAAAAATTAAATGAGTTTGGAAATCATTTTGTAGTTACTTTTTTTTTTTTTTTTTTATAATGGCAAAGGAAAAGCTTTTCAAAGAGAGGGTAATGGATGAATGACAATGAAAATCGAAACTAACACATTAGGACAGTGCTTCAGAACGTTCATGGACATCAGAAAATTTTACCTTAACCGATTATTGCATTTGGAATTAAATAGTTGTTTGGGAGCTAAAAAAATTTGTATATTCGCTGCATATATAGATAGAGTAGTTATATAAAAACAAAAATCATATCTGAACAACCAGTGGCATGGAAGATATCCTATGTAAAGCAAAGGAATAGAATAAAATACATACACAAATTGTAAAGTTTAGGCGACGTAGGAGCTGTAAACAAACTACCCGGGCGTAAAGCCCTGCCGCCTTCAAGGGGTCCAGTAAGGTGTAGAGTGTTGCCATCGGTTTAGTTGAAGATGGCCGTGTCGCACAGAGGGGTAATTGAAGGTGGTCGTGGAAGTGTCAGTCTATACTCTATGTAGAGGTAGGTCGGTGAGAGCCGAGTTTTATTTAGTTATTTTTTTATTTTACAATAAATTTTATATATAATAATATATATAAATATATGGCCCATATAAACTCTCCATTCTATAAGAAAGGTTTTCTCTTTCATTGTCGTGAAGATCCAGTAGGAGAAACGATAAGCCCCACAAGGGTTTTCTCCGCCCTCCAATTTTCTACCGAGTATTTTTCCGAAGTACTTGGTGATTTGCCTCCGCGGGAAAGTCACTCCATCTAGCTTAGGTATAGGCCAGTTCGGAATATTTCCCAGAAAAAGGTACTAAGCCCGTTTTTTCTGCATTGATGCTAAGACCAACTTTGGTTGTCTAAAGGTGTATGTATGTATGTCTCGTAGTGCTTGGCTAATGAGTGAGCGGAGAGTGGATACACACTTCCCCCTTACTATAACGGAGACATCATGTGCGGCAGCAATAAGGAGACACGCACATAGACGGTTTGTAGCTGAGCTAAGATACACATATGTATGTGCATATATTTCTCAAGCTACCGCAGAAAATATAAAATAAAAATAGATTCGTCACTGTGGATATAAGTGTGCAGTGTGTGATCAGGTTAGCCTTTTTGAGGCTAGATTTAGCATTTAATTTTATGCCATAGCCTCAGAAATTTAGATTTGACTTCGTGGCTTCTTTGTGTATTTATTTATTTTTTTTTAGTTCAAATATTCATAATAAAATTCGAACCGGAAGCATAAAAATAAGTACCTAAGCTTCATAAAGAGCTTTAATATCTCTTCAACTACTATTTATCGTTGAAATATTACAATAACAGTGCAAAGTACTATTTTCATGAGAAAATACTTTCTTGCTTCTTCGGGCCAAATTTGTATTTTTCACTAAAATAGGCGAAGATTCTAATCCACGCGTATCCATACAAGGTGGTGGAAACTGCATATGTCTAAGTAAAAGTCCGTATATTTTTAATCGACTTCCAAAAATGAATGAGGTTATCAGTTCAACGGAATATTTTTTTGTTTATGTATGTTACCGCTTGTATGGACCACGTCAACCGATTTCGATAATTCTTTTTGCATCGGAAAGATGGTGTCCCAGAGGTGGTCCCATACTAATCTGGTTAAGATCCGATCAGTGGATCATGGGATATATATATATATTTTTTTTTTTTTATATGAGAATTGAAGTCGGTTTTTTTTTGCTAAAAATTTCTTGTTTTATTGCTTTTCGGTACATCACGATCAGCGTTGCCGCTTTGGTAATTTTTTACCAAAACTGGTAATTTTCTTCTTTTTAGAACGAATTTGGTAATTTGGTAATTTTTTTAGATTTGGTATTTTTTTTAACATAAGTATTTTAAGTTTTTAATACTAACTTATTGCTTATAAAAATTTAAAACTTTTAACCTTCGACATATGTATGTGTGTGTCTGCACTTTAAGAGAGCCAAACATTTTTAGGGCGCTTTCACGTTGCAATTTACCTTGACAACGCAGAACTTTTAGTATGGGTGAGCAATATAGCTATTTAATAAAAAAAAAAATGTTTCGAAATAAGGCGGCTACCACAACCCCTACAGTCCCACAATTCAGGCTCTTGGATCATTTTTACCTGCTGGAACCAGTGGTGAAAGAAAAAACTTTCCAGTAGTAATTACAATTTTGCAATTACATAAATACGAATGTGACTCACTCATAACTGTAAAAGTAAATTGTATCTATCGTTTATCGATACATTTGCTGGATTCATGTTTTAATTCATCTTTTCGTTTTAAGTAATTTAAAATACTTCATATAAAAAACTATATATCAAACACCTTTTAAGTATTAGTAAATCGATTTATTTGTGTTATATATTGAATTGGTCTGAACACATTGAAAAAGACGCGACCACAGCTGTAAATTGTTCATTTTCATCTTCAGCGACATTATGAATTTGTATGAGTTTGTTATAAAAGGAGAGGCAGAACCTAATCTATCGCTCGAAAAATATATGTAAATCCATCGAAGCTGGCCACAACCAAAGTCGTGGTGTACCTCTGTCGCCGCCAAGATAATTACATCTACATAAGAATACGTGGAAAATAGTTTGACGGCGTTCAGACTATTCGGTTCATAAAAATTTGTTTTTTTTTTCTGAGTTTGACACTGATCAGGACGTCAAAACGAAAGGGAATAGAAGATAATTTCATCGTCATTTCGTTTTGTTGACATCCTAAAGTTTCGCCATTTCATCTTGGATGATATTCTCCTCTACTAGTGTGGAGAAAAAAATATCCAATCAGCTGTTCAATCAACACCACCATTATACAATTCCTACTTTACTGTTTTTGGACCACCCTAATGTACATACATGTATATGTACATATGTAATTCTAAATATGTAATTGTAAGTACCTAATTTCTCTTTTAACTGAAAATGGTCCCACAAAATCAATACTGGTATGTATGTATGTATCTATGCAGGTAATACGTACGAGAAAAGGTGATAATTACTATGCGCATTAGCAACCCAATAAAATGCTATTAAACGCTATTGTACCGCTAAAGACGAGGAGGCTATGGTTAAACAATGCCGGCGACTAAGTACTTAATAAGTTTAATAACACACTTCGCGGATTTGGTTTGGCTGACCTACAAATATGTATTGTATTATGTACATATGTATGTATGTATATATACTATGTTTAAAGCCATAATATTACTTGAATTTATTTACATACGTCAGACGTACTCGGTATTCATTCGAATGCGTATTAGTTTCCGGTGAAATGGGAAGTAACCACATACATACATATGTATATTCCAAGTTCGGCATTCACAGGCGAATTCATACAATTCATAAGTATGTATGTTTTTAATGGAATATTCGGTTATTTAAAATAATGTGTTTTATTTTTTAATTTTTCTGTCATTGGAAATTTTTTTCAAGGGAAATGAAATGTTGTTAGATTAAGTCGTTAGCGAAAAGGCACCTAAACGGAATATACTGTATTTTGTTTGTGCTTTGTAGATTTTAGGATGTGATGACGAAAGAAAATTGGAGAAATTTTCATCATTTCGTTACATGTAAAATACAACATACCATTTTGTATGAATTCACCTTGGTGCAACTTGTGTACTTTGTTTTCTTTTTTTTTTTTTGCGCCCGTTTTTTATTATCAAATGCAATTGCGTTATAAGATAATTACATAGATGTGTTGACGTCGTGAGTAGCTAACACTTATAATGAATAAATGTAAATTATGATTGAGTTGTGTAAAAGCGATTGCAAGCAATGTAAGGAGGGGCTAGTTATAAATAGTTTTCCAATCGCCTTAGTAATTTAAATATAGAAGAAATATCAGCACTTTTTCAAATAAGTAGTACTGCCAGATACATAGTAAATGGAAAGGTCAATAAATCTTGGCTTATTGGCTTATGTGAACTTTTTTAATTGACAGCGACAGTGAGGTAATGTGCGTCAATCGAATAAAAACAATTAAATTGTAGAGCTAAAGTGTTACACGCCGTGTCAGAGAGCTGCTACTGAACTTAGTTTCACTTGAATAAGTATTTTAATATGTTCGGAAATGCAGCAATGCATAGCATCAGCTTCTCTCATTTCTCAACTACAATTTGTGGAACTAAATAAGTTTCAGTGGAACAGAAATTTTTAACAAGGTATGCAAAATCTTTTATTTTAATTTTTTCTGCCAATTTTTTATAAAAATAAAGTTTACATATACTACAACAACAAAAAAAAACATAAAAATAAAATGTCTATACTTTGTGCAAAGTTTTTGAAAATTCAAAAAATTTACTTGAGAAAGGATTTGAAAATGCAGTTTGTAGACCTTGACAGTTTCTTCCATCCATATAAAAAACGAAGAAACTTTGTATGGAAAGATCGGTTGACACTGTCAGCAAAAAAAAACTGCGAATAATCAACGCAATTTTCAGCAAGTTCAAACTTGCACTTTATTAGACTAAAGACATGACAACGCCAAACCATAATGCGCTTGGATAGCATTATAAGGAACAGACTCTCATCATTGGTAGAAAACCACTGTCCCTCTCAAGTGTAGCTTCATTGTGCTCGAATGGTTGGAATTCCAAACTCCAATGAAAGGAAAACGCGAGAGAAGAATGGTAGGGATGCCGGCCGGAGCTAAACAGACGCAAGACTAATTTTAACCCTTTAAGTACAAGCGTCCAATATATTGGGCAATTTTTTTTTTTTTGGCTCAAAGTTTTTTTTTTGCGTAAATAAAAGCTTTCACTGTTAAGAGAGCAATTGTTGTGAGCAAATTAAATTATTCTTCTTTACCGCTTACAGTAGACGATGTGTTTTCACAAAAGTGGAAAGTGTCACAAAGTCGATAGGGAATGTATTTATTATACTATATTGTAAAAAAAAAAATGGCCGGTATATTCAGATTTTTAGGTTCAACGGTTGATCTTTTGTACTAACAGGGTTAAGATTAAACCCAATATTAAGAAGATTCAGAATCAGAATAAAATGAATTTGAAGATTAGGATGAAGATGAATTTGAATATTACGATGAAAATTATTTTGCGGATTAAGGAACGAAATCGGCTTACCAAATATTTCAGACTCGTGCGCCACCTATCGGCAAACATTTTAGTGGAGTTATTTCTTTTCATGTAGTTAATACGCGTTCTAAATATGAAGCAAATCGGACTATAAATACGGGATTTTCAAATAGCTTGACACATGTGCCACCTATCGGATTAAAGTCTCTAGATGATCGGAACCTTGTCAATTGATTGGAAGATTTTCCTCTAACAAACATACTTACAGAGCAAGTTAAATAAAAGCTTGTGAGAAGAAGTTTCAGAGCAGATATTAACAAAAAGTCAACAGTTTTACGCCGACTCCGAACGCCGATTGTGGCATTTTTCTTGTCGCCAGGGAATGTCGCTGGTCGTGGCGTCTTCGGCCACTTGCATTTGTTTCACGTTCTTTACTGCAACCACAAAATACCTTGAGGAGCAGTAGACGCAACATAATAAAGATGTTGTTTGCTATATAACAAAAATGAATTCTACTACTTTATTCCAAAATTTGAGAGAAAGCGGCACCCTGCTACCACTTCGGGAGCCCAGTCACTGACTCCATCGAAGGCAAAAGATGACAGGAAAGAAAAAAAGAATATACTACTGCCGTGATTATGCTAATCGTAACAAAACTTGATGCATGATGGTGCTTACTACCACGCAGTGGTAAAGAAAGTTTTTTATTCTGAGGCGGTCGCCCCCTGACAAGCAATGACAAATCAAACTCAACCATTTGCACGAATAAATTCAATGCTCTACTCTATTAAACCGAAATGAGTCATTAATGACTTCTGCGATCAATTCTGATGACCAAGCGAAGAAGAACAAAAAAAAAATCATCTGTGTATCTACATTAGGGTGGCCCAAACAAAGTAAAGTCACAATTTTAATGCGCTCACCCCTAGGAGTGTTTTGAACGGATAAAATATATCCCTACTTTTAATCTATATAAAATAAATGGAAGACATTGAGCGCTTTGAGCGACCTCTAAATATTTTTTGATTTCGAAATAAAGAAACGGAAGTATATTTTTTCGATATAAAACAATCCTTGGGGAGGAAAGCATTTTTTACTTTTTTCCACATGCATTTTTGGACTACCCTAATCTACATGCATACCACTATAACAAGCCGTCCGTATCCGAATTCCCCATATTCCCAATACCGCTGCGCACAACTTAAACAAAGTGAAGCATAAAATTAATCTATAAACAAATTTTTAAATTGAATTTTCTGACTGGAATATGTACCTCCAGTAAATTTTATTATCTAGCATTTTGTCTTACCATTCCTGCATGTATGTGTGTGCATAAACACTTATGACCAAAATAATAGAAACACGATATTTTTACAAGTTTTACGATTTTTTAAATTTGTTTTTTTTTTTAAATTTTTTATAAAAGTTTGGCTCATTATGTAACAAAAACCATATGAATTCTAATTTCAAACTGTATTACTTAATTTAAAAAATTCGACAAAGCTTAGTCGAAATTGCAAAGTTTTTAATTCGTGTTATGTTCTGAAATTCGAAACTTTGAAATCGACTCGATTTGCCAAATATTTTTTAATTATATCTGATGAAAAGAGTGAATATTCTAATTGAAAACCGTAAAAGAAGTAGCAGCGATATGAAATACATAATTTTAATGCGAGACTTTTAAATTTTTGTGTTAAAAACCTTCGAAAAAATTATCGAAATCGAGTCGATTTCAAATTTTCGAATTTCAGAACATGCCTGTAAGTGTCAAGATGTTGATAATGATTTTTGATAATATTTCTTTTTGCTGACGGTATTAGTATTATCCCCTCTACAAAAAAAAAATTAAAAATTATCGAACATAATTTTTACGGAAGAAAATGTGTCAACATAAAAAATTATCAAAAATCAATGGGATTTTTTTAGCAACTTCAAACCTGCGCTTTGTTATACAAGAATTTAATTGGCTGCAAATGTGAAAATTTATTTGTAGAAATTCGAATCAAAAAAATTGCTGTTGATTTTTTATTTAGTTTTTTTTTTAAACATTCACCAAAGTTTGAAATAAAAAATGAACAGTGAAATTAAACAAACCAAAGAAAAGTAACCAAAAGATGTCAAATGTTGCGTTTCTATTATTTTGATCATAGGTGTATATGGGTCCTTATAAATACATACATATGTATGTACAAACATGCAAATGCATTTGTCTGTCGGAATTCGTTTGTTTGTTGTTCTGTCTAGTAGGTTTTGTACGCATGCATGAACAATATGCAGAAAGCGCATCAGCAGATTTGCCGCGCCCGGGATCTGTTACGAGTTTGGGATGATATGCACGAAAAGTAGGAAAGGGATTTAAACATAGAGCTACAAATTTACATACATATGGATGCATTTACTATGTATTCCACGACGTACATAAATGTATAAATGTATGAATGGATATTCGGGTGGTCCAAAAATGCGTGTGAAAAAGTAAAGTCGGAATTTTTATGCTCCACACCCTACGATTGTTCTATCACGAAAAATATACCACAATTTTTAATTTTGGAATCAAAAAATATTTAGAGGTCGCTCAAAGCGCTCAAAGTTTTCCATGTATTTTATATGGACAGAAACAAATTTTCGTAGAAATGGTGTAGATTTCTTAAAAATCAATATTTTTCTAATGGAAAACTCTGTTTCACTGCAGGAGATTCCCGATAATAATACCCAATTGTATATTTAAAAAATTTTTCATCATAACTATAATTTATAGGTCCGCCAGAAACCCACAAAGACCCCGAAAAATGCAATGTGGGGCCCAATAAAAGCTTGTTAGTATTAAAAACAGGTTCAATAAACAATTGGGTATTATTATTATTGAAAGTCTCCTGAAGAGAACCTGATTTTCCCAATCGAAAAATATTGATTTTCAAGAATTCTATACCATTTCTACGAAAAGTTGTTTTTTCTAATATAAAAATACATACATGGAAAACTTTCGAGCGCTTTGAGCGACCTCTAAATATTTTTTGATTTCAAAATAAAAAATATGGGTATACTTTTTTCCAGTATAGAACAATCCTAGGGGTTGACAATTTCGACTTTACTGTTTTTGGACCACCCTAATGGATATGCCTTAAACAGACTAAACACGAGCAACAAAAGTTTGAAGTAGTATGCCCAGGTTACTCGTGTGTGTGCATGAGTCAAACAATGTTTAATGTTGAAGCTATTTCAGTATTTTGGCAACAAAGTCGGTATGTTTATGCCAGGTTTATGGGCATAGAAATATTTAAATTCAGAAGTTTTTTTGAAACCCTAAATCTGAAACCCTAAATCGGATGGCCTAAAGAATTAAAAACATATTTAAAATATCGTCTTCTGATTAAACTTTTGCTTTGCAATCTATCTCTTCAAAAATATGTCTGCAACAATGCCGCGACAGCCATCAAGAATGTGCGTATGTATGTATGTATGCCTTCTCTGTTGTATAAATTTGCTCAATATAAAAAAAAGCAATAATCCTGCTCCATCCATCTCGAATTATCTTTCCAGCTACTACCTTTCATTATGCTGGCGTTTAGCTTAGTCTTTGCTTTGCGTTTCGCCACTCTGCCGACAAGTCTCTTTCAACGTTTTTATTATGCCATTTGTTTGTTTGCACATTTTTGTTGAAATTCCTGTTTATTAATTTCTTTCTTAGCTGGTTTGTTTATTTGCTCCTGCCACTGTTACATTTCACCATTGGTCATACTCTTGCTGTAAAGCAATACAGGATGGTTCCCTAGCAACTATAGATATGTATGTTCGTTCATATGTACTCCCCTGTGCGAAATAATAGCAGAGTTTTTTTTTACCATTTTTTATCATTCATTTATTTTTTATCTAAATTTAATTATTTTTGCATAGAAAGTTCGAGCAAAATTCACGAAGAGCCACGAAATTTCAAAAAAAAAAAAACTGATAAAAAAATTTAAATTAGAATCCTCAGAAAAAAGTCTTGCATATGACGCCCTTGCTCTTGTTATCCATCCAGTCGAAGGATCATTTCACTGGAGAATTGTCATCTATGCTTGCATGTCCAAGCCAGCGCAATCGCGGCATTTTTATGCGACGAACTATGCCTATGTCCTTAAACAGCGCGTACAATTCGTCAGTCCATCTTCTTTGGTATCTGTCGGCCAAGCGAACAGAGCCCTAGATCTTGTGTAGAATAGTTCCGTCGAAAGCCCCAAAAGCCTTCTCATCTCCGTTCGACATCGTCCACGTTTGTGCATCATATAAAAGAATAGGTATGATAAGAGCTCTGTAGAGTGCTGTGCTTGTGTTTGGACTTACGAGGTACGCCCAGTTTTTTTTTTAATTTTTGATTTTTAATTTTAGCTTTTTTTAATTAGGTAACCTAATACAAATTCCAAGAATTAATTTCTTATTGATTTCATTAATAAGACTTCTGCTAGATAAAAAAAAAAAAATATATATTTTAATACTTGTATTCTATTTTATTAATTGGTCCTTTATCTCTGTATGCAACTGGATTTATCGATTCTGGGTGTACAACAATGATTTAATTTCGCAAAAATTCCCCAGAATCAATCGCCATTCTTTTAATTTCTCTTTTTAAATAAAATCGTTTCCATACCAAGGTTGCCAGAGAAAGTACCCTAAAATTCTTATTTTTTTCAAAAAAAAAAATAAAATCTTAAAAACAAGATCTTAAAGATAAAACAAGTAAGAAAGTCTAAGTTCGGGCGGAGCCGAACACTAAATACCCGGCGCAAGTATTAAATATATGTTTTCCACCTTTTCGAAAGCTACATGATAAGCGGGTGTATAAATTTTAAGAAACTAGCATCCTTAAATTTCGAAATATTGAAGTTTCAAGCATTTCTGAAATTTACTGTTATATCAAAAGCGGCCGTAATTTTAGTTCGATTTCAATAAGTTTCAACGTTTTGCTTCTATGTGGCAAGCACAATAACCATACCGAGTTTGGTACAAATTGCTAGAACGGTTAACGAGATATATATATGTGATCATAAGTGGGCGGTGCCGCGCCCATTTTCCAAAATTTTATCATAAACGTATTTCCTGGTAAAGAATTGTTGCAACCATCAATTTTGAATAAATTAGCTTATACTGATTTATCGAGGATTTCGTATTTCTCGAAATTACCGTTATATGGGATGTGAGCGTGGTTATTGTCCGATTTTAAAAATTTTCGGCTATTGGGTATGCTGTACCAGGGTCAACAACTGTGCCAAGTTTGGAAGAAATTGGACAAGATATACACATGTTACTATAAGTGGGCGTGGCTACGCCCATTTTCCAAAAATTTTTAATATTCTTATTTTTCGTCTAAAATTTATTCTAAATGTCAATTTTGAGTGAATTATCTTCAGTAGTTACTAAAATATCGCAGTTTTCGTATTTCTGAAAATTACCGTTATATGGGAGGTAGGCGTGGTTATTGTCCGATTTCGCCCATTTTCAATACCATCCGTCCTACGCCCAACAGAAGTGCATGTACCAAGTTTCGTTATGATATCTCAATTTTTACTTGAGTTATCGTGTATACAGACGGACGGACGGACAGACAGTCACCGTTTAATCGATTTCTCTTTTCATTCTGATCATTTATGTATACATTTGTCTATATCTACCTCGATTCGTTTTGCCTCTTACAAACAACCGTTATGTGAACAAAGCTATAATACCCTTGTGCACAAGTGCGCTCGGGTATAAAAATCTTTTCTATCCCGAAAAATTCTTTATTTAAAAATACCCTCGAAGAAACACACAATTTGATATTGGCTTTACGGCTGCAAATGGCCTTTAATATGTTGACAGAAAAAAATTAACAATTTTAATTTATAATGTTTTTATTTCAATTTAAACCAAAAACCAATATTGCTGTGTTGGCATCACAAAATTTTTAGGACAGTTTGCTTTCCAAATCACATATGGGGTTACAAATAACAAACCCACACATAAAATACGTACATTGAAATAAAGCGTGTATATAGGGACGCGACATTTTAGCAAGTTTTGAATTTTTTAACCGGCTTCCCAAAAAGTAGGAGGTATCAATTCGTCGGAATATTTTTTTAATGTACATATATATGGGTCATTCTATACAATATTTACACCTCAATATATTTTTTTTACATTCTTTATCGAAAGAAGACATCTTTTTTTTTATTTCGTCACGATATTCGAAAATCTCGGAAAAAATCCCAAAATTTTGAACTCACGGAGAAGTATTTTTTTGCATTAAAAAATCACATTTTTTTATTTTTAATTTTTTTATTAACTTCATCATGTTTGATTTTTATTTTTTTCAACCTGAATAGTTGTCAAACATTATAGAGTACGCTGTAAAAATTTGAGAATGGAAACACCAATTAATTTATGTCAAATTTTGCTTTTTTAAAAATCTTTTTTTGAAGATTTTTAATTAAAAAACAGCCCAAAAAATCGTCAGCCCAATAAATCGTCACTTATGGCAACGCTGTTCCATACACAAACCAGAAATCCTACCAGCAGTCAATTTATGGCACAACATAAATGACAAAGGCGACACAAGCGTCAATAACAGAGGGCTCATTCAGCAGTTCAATTTATTTACATTGTACATACATATTTATTCACTCTTTCGTTAAGCAAAATAAAAACCAACGTTGGACAGGTAAAGCTAAAGCACAAAAACAAAAACAAGAAAAAAACAATAAAACAAATACAAGGGACCAAAGGTAAAAGAATGTGAGCACGAAGGTAAATCACGAGTCGGCAACAGCGAGCGCTTGGCCGGCAATATCAATGGAGAAGTGGACATGTTGCTAGGTACGCATAAGCACGCGGTTATTGTTGGTGTTACTGACTGGCGCTTTGCTGCCGTTCAGCCAACTACAAATTTATGACCTCACAAGAATTTCAAATGAAATCACTTATGATGAAAATTATTCACATTCTTTGTCGTAATATTATACTATATACATACATACGGAGTATGTAGCTACATGTGTATGTACATACCCTGCAGAAAAAAATTATCAATTGTTTAAAATAACCAACTTCTAGTTAGCTTTTTTGCGGCAGTTCGATAATCAACTCTCCTTTAATTAGCTATGACCAAACTAACTTTAAGTAAGATGTAAAGTCGTGCAGGAGTCATGCAGACGTTATCGGGAGTTAAGTATAGTTTGGAAAACAAGCCTTTTCACACCCATTTCGATTGATAACCATATTTAATTAATCATTTAACTTGTAAATAATTTGAATTTAACCTTTTAAACAAACTCCTTCAAACACCTCAAAAATATTCTAAATGCTCAAACTAAAAACTTATAAAATCGCTTTCGTTTGACACTCATATTTTGATATTCTATATAACTTGGGTATAATTTAAATAAATTCAACTTTTTAAACTACCTTCTTAAACTTCTTTCGCCTGGCACCCATATGGTGATACATATTTCAATTATCTAATTGCTAATTGGACTTTATACACAGGTGGCAACTCTCTTACGTGTAGTTAAACACATTCCAAACCGTTTCAATTGGTACTCATATTGTAATAATTGATTTAACTTTTTAAAAAATGTCAACTAAATTATTTAAAAGGTGGCAATTCTTTACGAAAAAGTAAACCCAAAAAATTAAATTTGACAGCACATTTTTGAAAATCGAACAAACGGTGTGCATCTGACGGCATTGTTTATTAAATAATTTGAATTTATTTATTAACAGGTGGGAACTCTTTTCCAAAAAAAAACAAATATTTTTTGCATATCTTCACCCCAAATAATTTAATTTCACACCTCATTTTTGATATAGAACGAACTGTGCGGATCTTATGACCTGGACAAAAAATCTCTTCGCGATTTGTCACCCAATCAAGTTGGAAATACATTACAAAACACATCAGCTTTATACTTCTCCAGAAGTGTTTTTACCTCATGGCTTTTTTCACATTCTAACCGCCTAAGAAATATAATCTCTTGAGGGCTACACTGTTATATTCGACTATATCCGATTATGGAAATTGCTTGGTATCAAAGGAAGACAACTATGAATTCTAGTTGGCAGACCGTTGGCCGGTCAAATTCTTTACGAATCGCTTTTAAATCATAGAGTGTAGATACGAAACTTTATTTTTGGTAGGTTTTGAAGGTGAAAAATACAAGTCTGAGTGGCAACAATATCCGGCATTGAGGAGTCAACGGCCGTAAATAGTTTAACCTGAAAAGTTGGAACTTAATTAACGGTTGCTGCGCAGTTCCAGCACTGATAAGTACAAATGTAGGTGCGTATATGTAAGAATACCTTTATGTTACTAAGTATATAGTGGATTTGGTTGAACGTTACGGTTTAAATGCATATGTGTGTATGAAATTGATTAGCAGCTCAGCCAATCTGCCAGTCAGCCAGTCAGCCTATCTGCGTTGCTAAGTGCACACAGCCCGAGAAAAATGTGTTTTGTTTGAATTTTATTTTGAAGAATTGACACACAATGGCAATACATATGTATATATGTATTGTTGCGAGTGATGTGTTTGCCTCGTCCTGCAACTTGAAACATTTCTCATTCTGTTGTATGGCTGGCTGGCTTGTGGCGATGTGCGACATGCAAAGTTACTTTATGAGCAACAATACATACATACATACATATATATATATATATGTAAATATCTACAAGCCACACTTAGCGTCTTGACACCTGACTGCCTCTTTCGCTTTTGGCAGCACAAACACTGATTTTTTGTTTCTTTGCTTTTAGTTACAAGGCATACAAGCTCAGGTGGCAATCAGTAATGGCATAGTGGCTGCATGGCTACGAAAAGCTGACTGGTTGGCTGGTCATTTGTCGCGGCGTTAAGTAAGACAAGCGAAATGCTGTGTCAGCGAATCTTAGGGCAACAGCAGCAGATGCTCTGAGATGGTAGCGGCAAATTTAACATTGGCTTATACGATGTGCTTATTCCTCATCCTTCCTTTTTTTTTTTGTTATTATTTTATTCTTCAGAAACATTCTCTCTATTCTCCTTGGCAAGCATTCCTCGTAAACCCGTTGTTACTGTTACTGAAAATGTGCAGCTAATGGTTTAAATGTGCAACCGCAATGTCCATTAGGTTTTCGCTTTTTTGCTTTTATTATCACTTAGCAACAATCTGGTAATTGTTCGTCTTATAGTGACCATTAAAACTTAATGATAATTGAAGAAGCTTGACTGCAATCAATGGAAGCATTTTAGTGCTTTATGTGGCGTAAACACAAAATTTTCAGCAAAATGCGCAATATTGTGCAAAACTAATGGCTGCATGAACGAAGAGAATATAAATAGAAACATCATTTGGAAATTGTTTGATGATAAAAGCTATGAGTAAATACATACATATATAAATTTTCTATGAAAACAAGAAATGCTTAGCTTAGCATTTAGCATTACATGACTTGCCTTGAATAATGGAAACGTATTAGGTATGTACATATGTACATACACATTGGTTTAGCATTGGGGAATGGAACTGTGCTACCAAGAATGCACCTACTGGTTAAGAACTATACACAATTCCGACTCTTGGGGGCAATGTAATCCTGCCCAACGGAAGCTCTAAACGTTCTGTTCGATTTATTACCGATAGATATTCGTATCGAAAATTTTCCGAAATATACGCTACCTACCGACTATATTATAGCAAAGACCAGGACCAGTTTAAGGGCCGGTTGCTCAAATTCTGTTTAACACTAATTTTCGGTTAACATCATTATTAGTGTCAACCAGGGCTCGAATCGTAACATACGTTATCGTATTACTCGTCACGTAAAAATACATTTTTCGCATTATGGCACAGGTGAACGTACTCTTTGTCCCATTCAGTTTATACTGCCTGACGTATCTCGTAATTTTCTTTCGTATGGTTTTCGATCCGTGAACTGATGTTACTACGATTCGAGCACTGGCTTTGAGCAACCGGCCCTTAAACTAGCATATGGCACCACTTGCAGCCATACAGAACTTATGTGTCCAAAATGGAATTTGAAGCGGTTGTATGCGAATGTCCAGCACTTTGCAAAAGAAAAGAATTTCTCGAATGTTTAACCGACATAACCGAAGTAGGAATACGGCAACTTTTGGGTTTCGCAGACTCCGACCGATGCACTATGAGTAATTTTTATATCGGCATTTTATAAAAAAAAAAAATTCAAACCAAATAACGGTGTCTTTTGTTTTTGTAAAAAACGAACGATAACTGCTTAGCATAAAGAGAATTATAAGTACTTTTAAGATGTATAACTGTTTTTTTTGCAATTGTTTTTTTTTTTTTTTTTTTTTTTTTTTTAAAAAAAAGAAATAAAAAATAAAAAAAAAAAAAAAAATTTTAAATTTTTTTAAAATTTTTAATTTTTTTTTTTTTAATTTTTTTTTTTTTTTTTTTTTTTTTTTTTTAAAGGAAAGGACTTAAAAGTGAAAAACTCATATGCAATCTGTAATTGATTCTCCAAATGAATTCGTTTAGATTGTCAGCGCTTGGTATTTATTACGATTATTCAAATGAAATCAACTACATGCAAGAAATGCGCAAAGCAATGTGGTATAAAATAATATGAATTATGTAAATGGTGCATGAAAAGTTCACGATTTTCAATCAAAGATTACACAACTGGAAATGAAAAAGGTAAAATTCTAAATATGTACTTGCCAACATTCTTTTAAAATTTGCGCAAAATTAAAATGCGGCAAAAATTCGAAGAGAAAGCAGGGAGCTCCTCATAGGTGCCCCTGTTGAAAAATTTACAATGAAGGTCAAACTATTTACAACAAAATTTGTTGCCAACGTTTCCAAACCAATAAAACAAAAGCATGCAAGCGCCTTTACTTTAATGGTCGGGCAAAATTTCATCGTAATATGCAAAAAAAAAAAACAAATAAAAAAAAATATAGCAAAAATGTTCACTATCAAAACGCTTTCAAGAGAACGCAGCAAAGCGGAAACAGCAATGAGACAAACAAGTAAAAGTAACAGTTGTTATCGACACGAGCTACTTACTACTCTTTGCATGCATCGAGCTGCTGTGAGTAGTACTAAATTCAGGAGCTCAGGAGTTCATTGACCGCAGCTGTTGTGTTTAAATTGTGAAAGAGTTTAACGGCCAAGCAATATGCAAAACGTTCCGAGCTTTACTTTTTTTTGCTGCAGAGGGTATGCTCAAATTTTTTGTATGCACAAATGTAATTTTAGAATCGTTATGTGTCCGAACGTACGGTGCTCAATGTGGAAAATTAACATTTAACAAAAAAAAATCAAATACCTCGATAACGAGAACAGATGGCGAAATAAATGTAACTGTATTTTAAAGCTTTTGAGACAAAATATTCAGGAAAAATAGTATCGTTAGATAAAAAAAAAATTGCCTACACTTAAAGGTCAATGATCCTCAATAGTTTTTAAATTGTTAAATTTTTTTTAGCCTGAAAACAGTATGCAATGAACTTTTTTAAAAGTTTAAACACATATAGTGCTTAACATAACTATACGCCACTCACATATTGACAAGATGTGACTATTTATTTTAATATTTTTGAGCTCTAATTCGTTTTTTCATAAAAGCTTGTTTATTCTTTAAAAAAAAAAGTCAAAGTTTTGATCTTTGTGCAAAAAATCATAAACGTTTCGAAAAACTTTCGAGCTTATCTATTAGATTTCTTAGAAATATTTTGAGCATGCAGTTTTTTAGCCCATTCAATTTCGTATAATAAAGCGCAAGTTTAAAGTAGTTGAGACTTGCCGTTGATTTTTGGCTTTTTTTTTTTTTGTTGACGATGTCAGTCATTTTCTTCCACACGAACTATGTATGCAAGTTCGACGAATTTTTTAGGCGTAGCATATGAGTAATAGCTTAAAAAAAAATTCAAAAATTAACGGTAAGTCCCAGCTACCATAAACTTGCACTTTATTATATTAAAATTGAATGGGCTAAAGAATTGCATACTCGAAATATTTCTAAGAAATCTCTAGAAATTTCTACAAAAGTTTGTTTATTTTTTTTATATTGCAAAAAGATTGAAACTTGGATTTATACAGGTTTTGTTAAATAATAAACTATTTTTTTTAACTAATAATTAAAATTAAAAAAATAAATAATCAAATCTGGTCAAAAAGTGTCGTAAAATTATGATAAGCACTTTTTTCTGTTCTTGAGTGAGGAAATTCATTTCCATGGTTGCCATAACCGAAAAGCGTATTTTAAATTTACTCAAAAAGTTTGTTGTTATGTTGTTATGTCAAGAAAATACAAAAAATTAAACGAAAATTTAAGGTCATTTTGAGAGTCTGATTGAATGAAAAATTACCTTGACCTTAAAGCCGACCTTCAAAGGTAATATCTTTGAACATATTTTTAAATTAGAATGGCGTTTTGTGGCTCTTGCAATCATGTAAATGTACCCCAACAGGGATTCCCTTGACAAAAGGACAGAAAAAATATACGTTTGAAACTTTTTAAAAAGTTCATTGCATACCGCTTTCGAGTCAAAAAAAAAGAAAGAAAAATAAGAAAAACTTATGTATATTTTTAAAGGCCATTTTAAAACTCAAGGTAATTTTTTCATCCAACGAAGCTATTGTCTCCGAATTCTCCATTTCGAAAACTTTCGCTATCTGTGTTCTCTTTCGATAAATCTGAATTTTATTAGTTTGTCTTTATCATTAATGTATGCTCATGAATATGTTCAGAGTTTGCCATAATTGAGGGATGTTTCGAACCTTAAGGCTCTGTTATGCATACTTTGCACTGCACTCTACTTCACGTAGAAATCAAAAATCGACAGACGTTTACATACATATGTAATGCCGTGCGTTGGTGGTAACCGCCTGTACACGCAGAGCTCATTTAACAAATTCCATATGCGACAACTCTCATGCAATGAAAAGTATGCATAACTGAGCCTTTAATTTTCCACACTGTGCCGTGCTATCAATGAAGTACAGGAAATATAAAACCGTTACGTTTACTAACACAATTTTGCCCGTATTATTGAATTACTTATCTATTTTGAATGTTTTGCATTTGCATTTTCGATTGTCTTTCTTCTTCTTTTTATTGAGTGATTGATTTGCATGCTTGACATACTTAAAAAAAAAAAAAAGGTGGAAGAAGAAGAAAATAGCATTCTAATACAATTATTCATGATGACAAATGAAGAAAATAAATTTTAACGTTGCTCAGCTGGTTTGCGCTACATCGGAATTTCATTTAAAAAAAAAAAAACACATGATTTATGGTAATTGAAGAAATTGGGTAGTCTCAATTACGACGAGCACAATGAATGTAAATGCTACAGGCGAAATGTACTGTAATTACTTATATAATATTTTTGACTGGCACTCGACGAACACACGGAGTTGAAGCTTCTTTTCCCCCAAGCGATTCGTAGGAATTTACTCTCAGCGAAGGGGATGGAGGAGTGCTCATATCCTTCTGCTGGCGTTTTTTTTGCGTAATTTGTTAATAGCATGCTGATGAAAATGCATTTTCAATTGAGTCGGGAATATACTCGTCATGTGTAGTAATGAATACTTGAGGATTTTCTGTTACATATATTATGTATGTGTGTATATTAATAAAATATGTATGTATGTAAATATAAAATATCGCATACATACCCAGTCGTCAAAGAAGGAGGAGGATTTCTAAAAGCTGTAACAGACGTCAAAGCTTATGCATATAATCTGGCACACATATGCGCATAATAATTTTACCCTTACAGACGGCAGTAATGCGGATAAAGGAGCCGCAATGTCGTGAGTTCGAGTCCCAACCACGGCCAGTAGAATTTTCATTTATTTGGATTTCATTCCTTTTTTATAAGTTCTATATTTTTTTACAGGGCTTTCAGTTAGTTGTTGTTAACTTTTTAATAAAATTCAACCCTAAAGATTTAAATTAACTAATAGTATGTAAAATAAAAAATGTGATATAAAATAAAGCAAATGAAAATAAAATAAAGTAAAATTAAATATATAAATCAAATAAAATAAAATAAATTAAAACAAGTAATTTTTAACAAAAAAAAAAACGACTTAAAAAAATATATATGTATATATATTTAATGATCCCATGCTTGAATTTCAACCGCTGGGCGAACAAATTCAAATAATCAGAAATAAGGCTTCTAAAGGGCTTCTCTTTTCTAATTTTGCCAACTGGGTAGTAGTTCTATCTGCATAGACACATACATACATATGTATGTTTGTGTGTAATTGGATAGATATCTGGTAATGAATATTTATTAGAGTGTACACTAGGATATGGTGAAAATCGGTTTTTATGTACATTTGCGTCTAATTTTATTTGGGCTGCGAACATAAGAGATAATTAATATTAACTGTTATGTTGTATTTACTGTTTTAATAAGAACAAAAGAAGAATTAAGTGCAATACAATTTTCCGGTCGGAAAAATGAGGAGCGCTTTTAAATAAACGGTCAGAACTAGTACTGAAGCTGAATTGAATAGCTGTGCTATTCGAAAACAGCCGATAAAGAGTGTATCTATAGCAACCGAAGTCAAATACAGCAAACCATTCGCAATAGGCGTACATACTTTTCGAAAGTAAAAATAAAATTTGTACTGTGTCATTCATAATTCGTGTTAATATTAAGAAGTGCCTGAATTCTCGTGTATTTCAACGTAAACTTTGATTTTTTTCTTCAAAATTCTACAGCTCATAGGCATTTTTGGTCAATGATAGGGTTTCTTCCAGAATTTAATGCACTACAAAAGTGTCCATTATGGCGTAACCCTAACTCCCACAAACGAGATAGATGAAATCAAATATTTACCAGTTAATTAACCGATTCCGAAAAATTAAGCCGAATCCTTTTCATCACTTCGCCATCCTTTGCTGCCCAAATGCGTTTACCATAGTTCATACTGCACGCCGAAGTCAACACACAGTGGTTCAAAATTGGAATTAAATGTTCATAATTCACCTTAGCCTTCATTTTTCAATCAATTTTTACTAAGAAAAAAAAAAAAATATTTATTTTGCTATACATTTCAAACATTTTTTTGTGTAATTTTTTCGTTTTGGGAGAACCATACAAGTTAAATAGTTTTTGTTATGTAACATTTATTAACTGGAATCGGAGAATAAATTTTCCTCAAAATTGCTATTTTTCTGCATTTTCCATTAAAAAATTTAAAATAATCAAATAAAAATTCACAAATCAGGCTCAACTGGTATCTTGCAAATATTGTAAGCTTACAGCATAAAAAAAAATTTCAGATTAAGTGAAAAGCTAAGGCTCCAGTGAATTACGAACACTAAATGCCAGTTTTGAACCACTGAGCAGCAGAGGGTTTATTGTTCTCCCTCAGTGGAACTGGAAACTCAGCATGCAACACGATCCTGCGCACAACTTTCCCTGTGCTTTATAGATTGTACAAAATAACCCGATTAAATAGAAACCCTTAAGTGGGGTACGACGAAACCAACTGGCGAAGGTTTTCATTATGTTTTATAAGAGACATTTTTGGTTTTCATATATATTTACCTCTGAAACATGCAGAGCTGGTTAAAAGGACAGTTTAAGAAATAAAGGACAAAAGGCGTCCTTTATTTTAAAAAAAAATTATAAAGGACAGGGGGTTAAAATAAAGGACGGATGGTCACCGTAACCATAATACTCTTTTTTTTTTTTATAAAAGTATAGCTTCTTATCTGATGAAAACTGTGCAAAAATTATAACAATTCTACAAAATTGCATCTAAAATCTTAATTTTTTAATCAGAGTTTTGTAGCCCATTAAATTTTAGATACTTTAGCAACTTAAAACTTACACTTTATTCTACTAAAAATTTAATGGTCCATAAAACTGCATACTCAACAAAATTCTGCGCAACTCGGATTAAAAAGTTAAAAATTTAGATGCAGTGTTGCAAAATTTTTATAATTTTGCACAAAGATTAAAATATGAATTTAAATGGTTTTTGTTAGATAATGAGCTACACTTTTATAACAAATAATAAATATTTAATAAACAAAAAAAAAAATTGAATTTCTAAAATGTCGTGTCCTTATTTCTTTATTCACCACTGTATGTATTACTAGTAAAAATAGTAAGGAATTGCTTCTGATTAAAAATGAATTGGTTGTAATGGTCCGTAATTTGACTTTATTTTATTTAAAGAATGTTTAAGAAAGGAAAACCCCACAGGATTCGCAGAGTTTTGCCTATTTTTGCAAGAACTCCTCCTTTTCATCGATTTTCCCGACCCCAGTGTTCCAAGCGCATGTAACTTTTTTGTCAACCAAAGGACGATATGAAAGCTACACAATGGATTTTTTTTATAACTGACTTCCGTTTTCGTATGGAAACACCCATATGTATACCGCCTTTGTTATATAATGAACAAAAGAAATATAACCAAAGCTTGTCAGTCTACGGCCAGCCTTCACCATTTCGACCGACATCCACTTATCGACTCTTTCCAGCGAATTGTTCTGCAGAATTTAATGCCCCCTATAGTTACTAGATAATTACTTTTGTGGCAGCTTCTGAAATTATCAACCATTTCTTTGGTTCCTCTTTCCCTAAGCTAAAAAAACAAAACAAAGCTAGGAATATTGATAAAATAAAGGATTCTTGACCAAAAAATATTTGTCTGTGGAGAATAGGGTCGAATTAATATTTTATGAACTGTTGAATGTGTAATGGGCGAACAAAAAAAAAATGCATCTAATTAATTTAAAAGGTTAAAACGATGGAAGTTTCAGGAGTTGCATAAGCACACATTTACGCAAACACGTTGAACTACAGCAAAACAGCTGACAGCTATTTATGCTGAATATGCATGACTTTTCGAAGTTCGAACCCATCAGCAGCCGCCTCCTCACTTAAACAAAGGACAAATTGCTGGGGCGCGTCGTTCAATTAGCAAAGGATACAATACAATTTCGCCATTTCAACAACAACATACAGTATAATTATCAAAAGACGTCAGAAAATTAAGTAAATATCTCTGAAAAGCAAACAGTTTCGCACACGCTGCACAGTGTTCTATTTTGGAAAAAAAAAGGCAACAACAAACAAAGATAGCAAAATAAATCCAACGGTGTTGTAGAGCTTTTGAGATGGAGAATTCAAGAAAGATAGTCTTGGATGAAAAAATTAGTTGGCCTTTAAAATTACCTTGAAAAACAGATTTTAATTTTTTTTTTATTTTTGCATGAAACCAATATGTAAGTAATAAACTTTTTGGAAAGTTTTAAACACATACATGTTTTTGCTGTTCTTGCGTCAATGAATCCATTTCGATGGTGGCAGATCAAAAACACGCACGTTGCAGACTTTTAAAAAGACCTTCAAAGGTAAAATTTTTGCCCTAAAAACAGTTTGCGACCATGGAAATTGATTCCATTATGCAAGAACAGTAAATATTTGGGGAGATTTATGTTGAATTCTGCATAACAAAATCTTTAAAATACCGTTACATTCGAGATATTTGATTTTGTCCATTATTTTTCCAAAATAGAACACAGTGTGCCATCAACATATACAAAAAACAACCACTCAGCCTTTTTCCTTTTGTCACGCTCTGCATTTTACGCCATAATTCTATTATTGTGGCGAAATATTGTCTGTCATTAAAACTATACTTACCGTCTACAACGTTTGCATTCAGCGCGTCTGCGGTTCTACTTATCTAATCGTACAAAGAAAATATGAAATAAAGCTAAAGAAGCTTTTCTTCCAAGTGCTTGCCCAGAATTTGACCTTACAACACATTTCGATTATCACTAGCGACTAGCGGTATTATGGGGCCAAAGCAAGGTGCGGCAGAGTAAAAGTGTCTGGCAATTTTCTGTTGACTGCGTAAGAATGCAGAAAATGTCAACGCCACGCCAACTATCGGAGCCAAAATTTTTTCAGCTACGAGTATGTGTGTCTCGTGTTTTAGAAAGTAGTCCTCTTTTGCAACAAAATATCTCCTTTTTTTGTTTTCTTGTATGCGGCTATATAAAAGATAACTTACTGCTTTGTTTGTTCGTGCGGAAAATATGAAAACTTGTTTTTGGTTAATGCATACAAAAAGAAAAAAAATTATAATAATTTGTTTTCTACCAATTTTTCACCTTAGAACCTTTTGGTGCGGGCTTTTCAGCAATTTATATATTCATAATGGCGCTGATGGCTAATACATGTAAATACCAAATTTTGTTTTTTTCCACTTGGAAGCCTTTAACAACAGAAAATAAAAGTGATTGCAATAAAAAAAAAATATACAAGCATAATAACAGGCGTATGTACAAAGCTATTAAGGCTGACAATGAAAAGAGAACTTTTCAAATGACAGCTTAAATTGAAGAGAAAAAAACCTGAGTAATAATGTACGCATTATGTTGCCATCACCGCCTTCGTTGCCGTTATTGTTGCCCAGTGTGACTGGGTTAGATCTCTTGCGGCTAGATGTACATACATACATACATACATAGTAATTGATGAAACAACATCAATGGCCAGTCTTTATAATTGCTATAATGCATTCAAGTGTGGTTGTACTTCTCTCGCCGATGAAAATCGCAAAGGTCGTCAAATATCGGTTTGAACGACGGTTTGAAAAAATCGACGCTGTTGCTACATAGTCCTTGCTAATACGAATTCAGAATTCGGATGGCTGGTGGGCGTGACAGTTGACCGATTTTTAACATATCTCAGATTTATGTCGCCCTAAGTTAATCCAAGTTACAAACCGAATTTCACCATTGTGAACCGATTTGCCAATGTGAAGCGTTCACTCTATGGAAGATTAATGAAACGGAAGCAGCTGAAATTTGTTTTGCTATTAGTTTAAAGTGTAAAAGTATTTTTGTTTCAATCTCTCTCCACCACACGGCGCCGCAAGGTATTTATACTCTCCAAAAAAAAAACACTAAAAATGCATAACATCGCAGAAATGCCCTTAACTGTGTAAGGACTAGGAAAAATTATGATAACCTGATTTGGAGGCACCCTTGCATGCTATTGAGCTTAATATTGAAGATGAAGACAGATCCAGTTCCAATCGATCATTCAACTAAAATTGCTGATGCCGGAAAATGCGTATTCAAGTTCCTGCGCAAAAATTCTACTCCTGTGTCCTTTGACAATTGCTACAGTAGATTTTCTCAAGAAAAATTCCTTAAGACCTGTTAGTTGGATATTTTCACACATTTCGTAATTAGGACTTTCTGTAACTCTTAGACCACTGTGCGGTACTGCAGATGAAAAAGATGCCGCCTACAGGGCCATGCTCTGATCGGGCGCATCACGAGCTATGTGGGATCGGTTTAGGGAGCTGATGAGGAAGCGAAACATGTGAAGCGCGAAGAGCTTTGAATGCTGGCCGGCAGGAAAAGCGACCGACTTACGGAAGGTTTCCAGACCAGGGATAACTCATGGAAGAACAACCATGGCGACCTAGTGATTGATGCCCAGAACGTACTTAAACTGTGGAGGTAACACTTTTCCACACTATTGAATGGTAGCAGCACCGAAAACAGTGAAGAAGATGAACCCACAATGAACCACCGCCTGACAAATCTAGCTATTTATCATACGAATACTAGGTGCATTCTTTTGCAACCGAACTACAAAAGAACGCTCGCTCAAATGATGAAATATAGGCAAAGCAACAACACAAACTCGGCTATCGAGTTTCACTAGGTCGGTTAAAAAAATACGCGGCATGAGGGTAGTGTTGTTAAGTGAAAAACCTGCTTTATTGTAAATCTTTAATAGGAAAATGAAGAAGGATTTTTTTTTTTTCTTATATACATGATTTATGTTTTAAATAAATGGATACATATATTACACCAATACCTCGCATAATTACATCTAAATCCAACAGGGTTGCTTAAGGTGGAAATGACGCTTTGAGGTGGAAGTGAAGGAAGTGGCGTTGGCATGAGTGTGCCACACTCACGGCTGAGGCCTGGATGGAAGGCGATCGACCAGGTGGTGGTGGTGCCCCAACCACGTTTCAAATGCGGTCACTTCTGCTAACGTTGCGTTGTACACATTTTCTCATCGCATTTGTCAAATTCAATAAGCGCGTAATGTGAAAAGGTTTTCATATACATACGAGGAAATTGGTATGTATGAGTTTAAGTACATATGCAGGTAGTAAGAGCAGATAGTGCCATACAAGCAAAGAGCGACAAAATTAAGGTTATTGTAAGCGCAGAAATATGTGCTTAGATATTTCCTTATGTGGGGATACTCTACCAACAGACAACCGCTCATCTAGGAAACTATGTATTTTGAATTTAGTGCAATGGAAGATATTTTTTTATTGACGTTTATAGTGAAATGAATTGCAAAAACATACAAGTGATTTATTTTCAAATGCACGTACCTACATATGTTAATACATATATTTAGTAGCGTTGTAAGGTCGAGCTCTGATTGCCTAAAAATATCTTTATATTACAGGAGCTGATGTCCACCCTCTAGAACGCTGTTTAGAGGAATCTAAACGATGTCCAGACCATTCTAAAACTTAAAAGCCAGTGCAGAATTTTACAAACACGACAAAAGACAAATGCCAGCGGTGAAAAATATAACATCCGAGTCAGCAGCTCAATTTCTTAACGTTCCGTGACCACTTAGACGACGCTTGCATGAATAGGGAAAGCAAATTTAGCCGTACATAGATTTCAAATTAGACCAGCACCAGGTAAGATAACATCGGGCTGACAGGCAGCTGCACTCCTATCAACCCAGAGGAAAAAGAGGTTATGCTTAAGTATGAGACCCGCGCTGCACAGTGGTTCAAACCTGGCATTTAGTGCTCACAATCCACTGAAACCTCATTTTTCATTCAATTTGATTAGCTTTTTTTTAAATGAAACTTGAATGTTCTAAAAAATATGTTCACCTTAAATTAAAAAAAAAAAATAATAATAAAATAATATTTTTAATTTCTAGAAAAATTCTGTGTATGCAGTTTTACAAACCATTAAATTTTAGTATAATAAAGTGCAATTGGCAAGTGGTTAAGAGGTCGCTGATTTTTAATATATATATATATATATATATATATATTTATTTATATGTAAATACCAGCCCAGCATGAGGATAAGACCCTCACGGCATCCCTCATATCTTTGCATAATCTGCCAACCTGTCGACCCTGAATAAAGAAGCTCTCTACTCCGCACCTGGAAAGGTCACCCGCTTCTTTGGCCTCAGGCTCAACGCAAACGACAACCTCCTCGGATATCTCCGCTTTAAAAACTCACTTTCGTATTCAAGCTATTAGCAGAGTGTCCAGATTGGGTGATTTAGCGCCAATTTGGCGATTTTTTTGATATCCGCCGTAAAAATTTAGGAAATCACCTTTGGCGATTTTTTCCCCATCAAGTCAAATGTTTGTGCCTTACCATGTAAATGCGTCGAAAAACGTGGAAAGTAGGTTTTTGGAGTTAGAGCTTTAGTTTTGATGTGGCACCACTTTTTATTGTTATCGATTCTATTGTAGGATACCGAATATTTGCTAATATTAAACTGCCATTTGTGACAACTTCCGACGAATGTAAAATTTGCAATTTCATTTAAGAAATAGCTGATCTCGCCTTATTACAGCTTTTACTATATTTTTAGCTTCGAGTGCTTAAAGGCGGATTGCGCTATTAATCAATTAATATGAGTTATAATAAATTTGTTATATTATTATTGTGCAGTCCTATTGGAAAATGTGTTAATACAAATATTTTTTAAAAAGTTGCGTATTTTTAAAGAAAACTGTTTGTACGTCACTACGATATAAGTGATTTGTGTTATTTATTATTACCCTGAAAGTATTATATTCGTTTTTGGTTTTAAAAACTATAAATAAAATAAAAGTTTGTTTAGTCAATTTCATGAATCTTATTTAAAAAAAAATGGGGCGATTTTTGGCCCTTTTCTTTTTAAACGATCTGGACACTCTGGCTATTAGTGCCCTTAGTTAGATCGGTAACGAACATATCGAAGTGTATTAGGGAATATCGAGGAGGAGAGGAAACAAAAATATTAAGCTCTGCCGCCGCCCTGGTCTATGGCTATCTGAGATTGATTTTCAATAGGCAACAGATATAAAGGCTTTAACCTTTTTTATTATTATTTTTCTTCGGGACTTACAGCGGCTTTAACTTCTTATATCTCCAACGCTTGACGTGATAAAAGACGCAATCCAGGTTTCCCCGCTAGTCTTGGAACTATCAGCACGGTAATGAGGCGAATCTGTAAAAAGGGCCAAAGGCGACAAGCCGACGTTCCTTAGCATGCGTCTTACCTTCTGAGAAGCAGAATGTAAGGCTTTGCATTATTTTATTTTACACACTTCATATGTGTGCGTTGTGACCTCTGCATGTTTTAGCACCCATATCTTAGCCATAAATTAAGCAAATGTATTAAAGCAAAAAATAACGAAACGAAAAAAAAACAGATTAATAAGCACGCAGAAGGTGCTTATAAGCGCTACCAAATCCAGATGTCCGTACGTTCACACATGACAAGACACAGTGATATTTTGCACAATTATTTTATTTTATGTATGTTTGCTGTATCATGGCTGAATCCGCTGACCAGGCGACTGGCGGACTTTAGCGCCCACAGACTTCTTTCGGCCCATGCTGAACACATGCGCTCGGTCAGTCGGCAAGCAGTCAAATCAACCAAGCGTCAAGTTCACTACCAGCCAGCCAACAAATTCATAATGGGGTTCACACGATTTGTGCCTACTGCTTTCGTCTTGATTGTGAAACTTTTTGCCGGCTAATGGCTGTAAGCCGGCCTATCTTACATGGCAAGAATAAAGCAAAATTTTACAATAATAAAGGCAGCAGCATGCTTGCAAAGTTCTTCTCGCAACCTGCTTTTTTTTTTTGGTCTACACCTTTTTCTCCTTTTTATGCAAAATACTCAAATTAGCGCGACATTGCGTCAAGTCCTTTTTTTCGCCTTAAACTTCGCCTGCACCTCCGCATCCTTAAATGTAAGCTATAACAAATCATTAACTTTATAGGTCGCTCTGCATTGCCAAGAAGAAAACGAAGAAATGCGCAAAGAGGCAGAAAAAATGTGTTTAGCGTTGCTTATAGGCCAACGCACTTTTCGTCTGATACCAAGCGATGGCGACGCTGGAACGGCAACCACGGTGTGCCACGGAAAATATGTAAATACATACACACATATAGTCGTACAAAGTCCAATAGTATACATAGGTATGTATGTATGAATGCATGTGTATGTATGTGCACAAGTCTAATCCTGGGTGGTCTCATTTTTGCCGCTGTTGCGTTCATTCCTTTTTACCTTTTAATACACTCCTCGTCATTTGAATAGCGCACCCTTTTAATCCTTAGCATGTACAGTTTTCCTTTTGTTTATTTAATATTGACAATTTTTTTTTTAAGTACAGCATATTCTACGAGTAAATCCGTTTTCGAAATTTTATACAAATTAAAAAAAAAAATGTGAACAAGGAGGTGCGCTATCCTAGTGCAAGTTTCAAATGGTTGTAAAATAGCGTTGATTTTTTAAATTTTTTGTTGACGGTGATGCGCATTTTTTCTATATTTAAATTTCTTCGACATACGAGCTACAAAACTGCATATAAAATTTTTCAAAAAATATTATTAACTTATTCAGTGCAGGTCATTAGGATAGCGCACCTCGTTGTTGACATTTTTTTTAATTTGCATACAATTTTAAAATCGGATTTACACGTAGAGTATGCTCTATGTTTATACAAAATTAATGAATATTAAATAAACAAAAGGAACACTGCAAATACTAAGGATTAAAAGAGTGTGCTATTCAAATGAGGGGGAGTGTAAATTTTAGTATATTTTTTGTGCTAATCAGGTTTGCATACAATATTCTTTCTTCACTTATACAAACTTTCAACAGCCGTGCCAATGCGGCGCGTCCCAGCAAGTAAATAAGTATCTAGTATGTACCGACTAATATGTAGCGTTTACATACATACATACGTAAAGACAGCTTCCTCTTGGCTGATTCGTTATTGGCGCACGAAATTCCTAGAAAAAGGTTCCACATTTCAAGGCTACGAACGCATAACCAACAAATATGCGTACCACCAACACACAACTTTTTATGTTCACTTCAACAAATATTGGGTCATATAAAAAAGCTCCGCAGATTTTAGGGTTTTTGAAAAAAAAAACACAATTTTTATTAGAAATTAAGTACTTACCGGCCATTATTATCGACTATAACCTTTTGTAATTTTTCGTGTGGTGTCACAATTCCATCGGTATAGAACTTCTATAACTTGGCCAAGTGATTTTCAGCGACTCTTCGGTCGGCCAATTTTTTACCATGAAGGGAGTTTTCAGAGAGCAAAAGCGCATGGAAGTGAGACGGTTCGAGGTCCGGTATATCGATTAAAACTTCCCAACCAAGTCCCGTCAATTTGTTTTGAGTCATCAAAGATCTGTGTGGCCCGGCATTGTCATTATGGAACACAACTTCTTTTGCGTTGGTCAATTCTGGTCGCCCTTTCTTGATTGCTTCGTTCAAACGGTCGAGTTGTGCACAGTAGAGAGCCGAAATAATCGACAACTTTCCCTTCCAATCCCACCAAACACGTTTGCCGTCAATCCAGGCTTGGAAGTCGTTTGTGGAGCGTCATCATTAATGGTAATTAGGTAAATTAATTTTTTTTTTTTGCGGTAATTCAGGTGGTACCCAAACATCGAGCTTCTTTCTTTGAGTAGCCTAATCTGTTTAGATGATTCCAAACTGCCACAGGTGGTTGTAGCTTAGTGCCTCCTAACAGCTTGCATGCCGGTCTTGTTCAACCATTTGCATCATCCACTTTTCCATCAAAATTTCGTCAACGGAATCGAGCAAACAACTCCTGGGTACGGCGTTCATGCACAGCATTCGTACCGTACACTTCACAAATGTTTCGGCGTGTTGTTGCAGTGTTTTTTTTTTTTAGTAAAACCATCGTACAGCGTATCACTTAAGATATATCACTAATTCACAAATCAATATAATTTTTTGCACGAGCGGCGATTTACAGAACTGTCTTCAATGGATTAGTGTTGCCAGATGCATGGGCGCCAACACTACATATTGACAAAATTCGCAGAGACTTTTCATATGACCCAATAATATACACACATATGTGAGTTTATGCAAAAACAAAAATTTGAACGAATTTCGAAATTCCATATACCTACCCTTGTAGTCAGCTGATTAAGTTAAATCATATTTTTCCCAGTTTTGGCTATTTTTCTTCTGTCTATTTAATGTTAAGTTTTTACAACATTTTACAACATTACTTAACCGGCATCACATAAATCAAAATTTCAAACTTCGCACAAAATTTATAAAAGTTAAACAACTTTAACAATTACACCCAAAATTTTTTAACTTTTTATCAAAAATTTTTGTTGAGCATTTTCTCCTATACTTACTTACTTTTATAGGCTAATATAATGCTATAAATTATTGTTGCTTTTCCACAATAGTTTTTCATTAAAAACGGCAAAAAATAAGCTTGTTATTAAAATTTTATGAATGGAAAAAATTTTAATAAAAATTTTAAGTCAAAATTGTTGAAGTTTGTTGAGTTTTTATGATTTCTGTAAGAAGTTTGAAATGTGGATTTACATATGTGGTGGTGCCGGCTATGTAATGTGCTAGACTTTTATAAAAGAAAATATAAACTTACATAAATAGAAAAAAGAAAAATAACCAAAACTGGTTAAAATGTCACTTAACTTAATCAGCTGAGCACAAGTGTATGTGCGTGCAATAAGACGTCATTATTTGGCAATACATATGCTTCGCTTGCAACCTTGATTGTATTTTTTTTTTTACAAAATGGACTGTATTGTTAAGCATTTTTCCTAAAATTTATTATTGTGATTTATTGAAATTGATTTTGAAAGGTATGCAAGAATTTATTGAATTGTTTATTGAACCATTTGACGGCAAAATGCATGGCGGACTATGTAGAAAAAAGGCAAGCAATTTATATAAAAAAGGCTACAAATCACTTTCACTTGAATTGAATTAGAAAGATTATATGTAATACACTGGTCGAAGAAAATGCAGGCGGCATTTTGAAGGGACGGGATGACAGTTTCAATGCAAGCAGAGAAAATCGCATAAGTCAATACTTCCAAATAATGGCAGCGTCGTAAAATTGTTATTTAATATCGAGTTAAGTTATTAATTTACTTATTTCTAGTATAAGATTCTACGTGACCATGAAAATAAGTATATACTTCCTTACATTCAACTCAACTTAGACTTAATATTTTTTCCTAATTTTTTAAAAGAATTACCGAAACTTAAAGAAATGTTTACTTGTTTAAAGGTATTAGGCGGGTTTTTACTTAAAATCGTCGCAATATCCTTAAAAATAGTAAAATGTTATTTAATATCGAGTGAAGGATACGTTCCAATTTTATTTTCCGCATAAACTAGCCTAGGCTCGAGGGTTGTAAGGCTGGGGGTTGATATCAAGACCCTGAGAAGTGCACCATTCATCGATCTTATGCAGAACTATCTGCGTCTTTCTACAGCTCTACCTAAGAGTTTTTCCTGACGCTAATGCACAAATATCAACTTAAGTTTTGCTAATAGATAGATTGCACCAGAATGAGTATTGAAACTCTAGCTATACCGTCAATATGCAACCTCCAAGACAAGAACCTTGCTAACATTACGTTGGCAGATCCTAAGCAACTCGTTGTCAAACTCATTTAACATAGAGGAGCCACCATGGCTCTAAAATCTAAAATATGGAAACGCAAACATTTATCCAAAACCTCTTAAGTGAAATGCCCAATTCAACACGTATCGCGTATATCTGCTTACAGCTTTAAAATATTTTAAATATATAACTAGATATAAAATGTATTTAAATTACTTTACCTTTCGGATTTGGACCCTCAATTAAGTTTTTAAGCACCAAACACACTAAAATTTACGCACGGATGGAAACTACAAAATGTAACAATTTGTACGTGGTCCTCTGTTATTATTGTTATTGTCGTGACGATGTTGTAGTTGTATTTTGTTGAAATACTCGTAGAACTTTACAGCTTAACAACTAATGTTAGCAGCAATTGAATGCGTTTCTGAAGCATGAGCACGGAGGGACTCGAAGAAAATTTTCGAGGATTTATGCACAGACAAACTTTTTAACAATGAATTTATCTACCGTAAATATGCATGTATGTAGTAGTGAAAACGGTATGAAAGCACCCGCAAATCTGAAAGAGAGAAAAAGAAAATTAAAAATAGCAACAGCAGAATTAAATGTACACAAAAAGAGCTGGGAAAAAAATTTCTTTATAAAGCTGAATGAAGTATTTAGGTACATAAGTATGTACATCCGCGATTAAAACTGAGCGAATGATGATTTTTTTTTTTTTTAATTGAAATTTATTTTTTTTGTTAATTTTCTACCAAAACATTTTTCATGCTATAATCATGGTTGTGGTGAATCAAAGTTTCTAACGTTATAAAAAAAATTAAAAAATTAAAAAAATTTCCATGAAAATTTTATCTATTTATAGAAAATTTTTGGGTAAGAAGTCATATATAGTATAAAGTGAAAGTTTTAAAAAGCTAAAAACTTGCGTTGATTTTTATATATATCTTTTTATGCCCTTTTCAGTCTTTTTATACAACTATGAGATTTAAAAAAAAAAGCGTTGTTACACAAAATTTTGATAGGTTTTCAGTGGCCGCAACATCCAAAATTTTTCGCGAACCCCGTTCCATGATTACGAACCACTTCAATAAAAAAAAACTTTAAACCCAGGAAGATTTCGTAAATGTCACTTTTCAAATATTCTTTAACTTAAGTGGATACGTTTACTGATTCAAGTCGTCTAAAAAAACACTTGCTAGGTAGTACATACAATGGTGGCCACATAAATCGGGACAAGACTTCTTAAAAAAATTAAGTTTTATTCGTTTATTTTTTTTTTACAAAAATTTTGTCTTATTATTTAAAATGAGCAATTCTTGTATAAATACATATGTACATATGTCCATAGATTTCTCGAAAATGGCTGTAACGGTGTTGATGAAATTTTGAGTTCAGCTAATGTTTCGCATTTTAAGGTTACCTAGGTAGGTGTTATCTCCGAGAATATTCGTATGAGGTTGCCGCCTATTCGAAATTAATTACAACTTGAATAAAGATCAATATATGGGCTTTACACCAAAAAACAACAAAAAACCGGTACACAGTATACATACATACACTCAAAATATGTATTTCTTTATAGGGTTGTCACCTAATTTATAATGCAAGATATTAAGATTTAATTTATTAGATTCAAAACGTAAAATTTTTTTTTTGATTTGCTTCCAAAATATTAATTGTATAGATTTCTGGGGTACTGAGTAGGCTGATATTTTTGTTTATCAACATTATTTCTTCAAAGTTTTTTATTTTTATTTCGTTTCACTGAATACTGAGGTACCTATTAGGATAAAATATTAAGGCATCGAAAATATTTTTTTATCCATCTAGCCACATAATTTGTATAAAAAAGAAGTATTCGATTGGTTCAATGTTAGCGATTTAAAAAAATGTTCACCAAATTTCAAACTTTTTAATCAGCATTTTTTTTTTCTAATCAAATATATTGTTTATTTTCGGTAGTGTTTTTTTTTCTGATGGGCTTACGCATTTCTTTCCATAGATAAAAGGTACATATAGTCGGTACATACACGAGGGTTTGGACCGTGAAAAAGGAGCTTAAATATTAATAAGACGAAGAAAGACAATCGATAAAAGTAGACGGGTAGGGAGAGAATATTCAAAGAAATTTTCATGACGTGGTTCCTTTACCGTCAAATAGGTTTACGCGTCTTTTTTCGCACTCAACTTTGATATCGAATCTTTTTTCGGACACCGCGACGAAAAACAAAAATCTCAAAGTAAGCCACCACGTAAGTATACCCCACGCAGTAATACCAATTTTGAAGCGAAAATCCAAAAACAAATTCTACAAACTCAATAACCAAAAATAGAAACAACATAACTGCATACATAGATATGAATGTACGTACGTAAACAAACACATAAAACCCAACCACGAAATGACAAATCGATTGACAGTTGTGTTGTACAAGTACATATATCAATAAATAAGGATAATTTGAATACCGTTAACAAAATGGCAGTACACACCCACATCAACGTCCCGATCCATAAATAATAATCGACACGGGCTGGGCCACCAACCGGCGCGAAGCAATATCCATAAACCTGGCAAAATAAAGGGTGAGTTGACACACAATTCCAACAAGGAATATCGATAGCGATATGTACTATGCATTGTGGTAAACAAAGGCTATCGCCAAGGAGCCACGCCGGACAAAAATAACGATGTCACTGACGCTTTAATGCGTCAACGCTTTCGACAATGTTGATGACGAAAAGCAAATGAAATAGAAATACTTAGATGTTAGATATATGTACACATAAAATCCATACGTACATACATATAAACATAACTAAGAAGTTATACAGGAGAATATCGGTAAGGTCTAGCAAACAGGATTAGCGTTGATGACGTTGGCTTTGATGAGTGAGTCGCGTTAACGTTAATATTTACCCGCAAGTATACGTTTGCTTATATTATAATGCATACAAATATGCGTTGGGATGGATTGGATCGCTATTAATTGGCACAAAAATATGTACGTAACTAATATGCATTAAAATAGAAACGACAGAATTCAAATAAAATACATACTAATCATACATACGTATATTTGTCTGAGTATATTTGGTAGATGGGAAAAATGCCAGTAGATATTTGAGCATTATGGGCGTTATGGTATTTTTGGAACAATTATTTGGCGAAGGAGTTGCCAAAGAATAAGCCTTCAGTCGTCCTTTATTTGCCGCTCATTAAGTGTACAATTATATCGATTGGCTGGGTTATATTATGTATATGTACACAGGCGTAACAAAGTATTTTTTTTACTAGAATTTAATGGGCTGCAAAACTGCGTACTCAAAAAATTCTAAAAAATCTGATTAAAAAGTTGAAAATTTTTATGAAAATTTGCTGAATTTTCGCGAGTTTTGTACAAAATTTAGGAATTATATTTTTATATTTTTTGTTGTAGAATGAACCACATTTTTATACCAAATTAGCGGAAAAGTATTAGAATGAAAATTATTGCATATATTGTGACAAATCTGCTGTGCCAATACTTTGTTCCGGCAGTGTACATATGTATATGTAAATAGAAAGCATATATGTATGTACAGTAGACTGCATCACTCCCCATACAAAAAAAAAATTGGGACTTTTTTCCCATTGGAATTATTAAATCTATTATATTTTAAGACGTCCACCAAAATATTTCAGAAAAATATTAAGATTTAAGCGAGCTGGGACGATTTGAAAATACCTCTATTTAAAAATGAGTTTTTTATGAATAAAAATAGTTTCTTAAAGATGTTTTTTGAAAAAATCCCCTCAAATGACAAAACGGTTTAAGCTAAAAATATTTGCATAAAAATATTAAAAAAAATTAAAAAAAAAAATTTTACGAAATCGTAATGATGATATTTTTGATGCTGTTTTTTAACTTTTTTCAAAGGTTGGTATAAGAAAAACTTGAATAACTGAGCCTAAACTCTTCTGATTTAGACATAAGAGGTGTCGGTGGAAAGGTATTTTCTCACCCTTCTTAAAAACGTTGATTTTTTGATTTTTTTTTGTTGGCAGTGTCCTCCCTCCATAAAAAAGAAAATTGTCGAACATACTTTGTATGGACGAAACGTGAAACACCTTCAATAAAAAATAAAAAAAATCTCAAAAATCAACGGGATTTTTTAGCAACTTAAAATTTCAAAAGATCCCAAAATATATAAAACGAAGAAGCCCGAAAAGTGCTGAAGAAATTAATAAAAAGAAACGTGCCGAAAAGTCCTTAAACTTCTTGTGATAAAAACTGGGGTTGATGTTTTGAAATCTTGTTGTTGTTTTATATGAAAAAAGGGCAACAAAATATATATTAAAAATCAAAGCGATTTTTTGCCCGCTCTTTTTGCTCTTCATTAGACTAAAATTGCATGGACTACAAAACTGCATACCTAAAAATGTTCTAAAGAAGTTTGAGACTTTGATTTATATGATCTTGTTAAAAGCTTGGATAATATTTTTACAAACAAAAATAATATTAAAAATATTTAAATTTGTGACTGGTGCAAAGTAATTATGCATGAAATAAAAAATTCCATAGACAAAAATTACATTTTATTTTTTATTTTTTCAATATCCTTCAACTGGTTAATGAAATGTAGTAATTTAAAAATATGTTACTACTGAAATAGAGATAATTAGGGCATTTTAAAATTTATATCGTTTTCCTCTCCTTCTACAACACGTTAACATTTTTATCAGTCACTGTAGGTATTTTTCTTTAATAATTTTCGTAGCTTTAAGAATGTGGCCATGTGTGTATGCGTGTAGTGGTAAGCAGTGCGCGCTACCACTCCGCAGGGCCTGGTCTCAAGCCCTGGTTAAAGCAACATAATAAAAAATGTTGGAAAAAGGTTTTTTCTTAACAGCGGCTGCCTCTCGGCAGGCAATGGCAAACCTCCGATCGTATTTCTGCCATGAAAAACAGCTTCTCATAAAAATACAATCGCCGTTCAAAGTCGGCGTAAAACTGTAGGTCCCTGCGCATTGTGTGACAACATCAAGGCGCACGCCACAAATCGGAGACGAAGCTCGGCCAAACACTAACATATGTGTTATTATTATTATTATTATTAAGAATACGGCTGCTTTAATTTTTGTATATGTTCTTGAATACACCCATACTTGTACATACCTATTTACAAATAAGTACACATAGACAGTAGAGTTTTCATTTGCAAGGATATTTGAGAAAAGGCACGTGCAAGAAGGATCACCAAAGGATAATGAAATCAAATGTAAATTGGGTAACGCGACTGAAACACGAGTAGACCATGAAATAGTGCATAAGAGAGGATGTAAATAAAAAAGGGGCATGGACAAGCATAAATTCTACAACATAGGACACGGAAGGAGTAGGCTTTGACCCTTAAAACACATTTCCTTGAGTTTCATTTTCTGACAGCATAAAAAAGGGATTTTTTCAAAGCAAAGGAATAGGTCAAGAGAAAATGCAAATTAAAATATTCCACAGGCACGGATACTCAAATAATACAATCGGAAAAATAAAGTGGTATAGTCTGCTTGAGTGCTCCTCAAGTGTCACAGTGCTTATTGAAATTGAAGGATAACCCAAAGCTGAACGAATAGAGCGTTGGAGAGAGTGAGGTGGAGGCAGGATTTCAGTAGCAGCAGTTGTGCGCGGAGTGACAGGATGATGTTAAATGTCAAGTGGATTTTCAACTGCAACACTTGCTTGCGACCGCATGCTGCGCAACACTTACACTTGACTTTATCGCTGCCACCGCTGCTACTTGTGTCAGTTGAATTTTCTTTATCAGCATCAATCGATGATGGCAACGAACGTACGACTTCTTGATAGTGTTTTTTTTTTTTTAATTTTTCTCGTTTTTTTTTTTACGCAAGCAGCAGCGACAGCAATTGCTGAGTACTGCGATGCTACTGCCAAGTTGACGAAGTGGCTGCAATCATGATAGGGAAGCAGAAATCAGTGCGTTGTGTTTTTGTAACACAACACATTCAGTAATGATGCAAGAGCAGATGAAGATAAAGGAAAGGGGACACAAATTTAAAGCACCATTTAATCAATTATTTTCGATTTTTGTATTTGCAATTTGGGAGACGAAAATATTTTATGGAGTTGTAACAACCGCCCAGCCCCCTCAGGGATTTAGTCAAGTATGATCTTTAGAGACCGATCTTAAAAAGAACAGTTAAACTCTACATGAATTTTTAAAGTTTCTGAAAAATAAAAATAAAAAAATCAGAAAAGTTCCGTAAAAATTCTGAATAACTCAGTGAGAGGGGAGACCAGTATGTTTGCATGTATGTGTATAAAAAAATATTTATTGGTTCAAAAATGGTGGGTAGGCACTGTGGCCAATGGCAAAGTTCGTTTGCCACCTCTGCATGGTTGTAAGTCATGCAGAGTCCGCAAAATGCTCCGGAAGCAGTGTCCGGAGG
>NW_023458558.1:24530863-24572682 GCF_013731165.1 Rhagoletis pomonella
ACATAGCATGTATTTAGGCGCCTGGTGTTAGCAGACGCGCCTAAACAAATTCCGAAAAGTAAAACAAGTAAAATCCGAAACTTCCCATTAAAATGCTCGACAAAAAGCTGTTAACGCGTACAAAACCCATGTTTTTGAGGTACCGACTTTACCGCGGGTAAAATGCTTCAATATTTGGTTTGAAAAAATTATACAAATCATGCTGAAGAATATCTTGAAAACCAATAACACCATTTTTACTTGCAGAATTTGTTTTTTTTCTTAGGTATTCTAGAGACTAATTGAGTGATCCTTGTAGCTTTGACGTTTTTTTTTTGCTTTAAAAAGTTTTTATTATTAAAAAATACTAATAATAGTTTTTTTGCTATGTATTGCTGATTTAAAAATAGGGTGAGAAACCTTACCGAGTGTTAATTGACGCCTTTTATGAAGATCTGGTGTTAATTAAGTCGAGTTGGAAGGGAATGTTTGGTATCTAACAGGTGTTTGCTACCTAGAGTCTCAAGCTTGACGTATATGTACATTAGACTGCATCACTCCCCATACAAGAAGAAAATCAGTACTTATTTTTAATGGCCTTATTCATAAAAAATAAAGTAGCTTTATAAAAGGTCTATAAATTAAAAAATGTATGAAAACGTAAATTTATAAAACTCCTTAAACCTACCTTATTTCTTATGAATAAGGCCATAAGATTTGCACCAAAATATATCGGAAAACTATTAAGGTTTATGCGAACTGAACTGATTTGAAAATACCTTCAAAAATGGAGTTTTTTATGAATAAAAACAGTTTCTTAAAAAATTTGTTGTAAAAACCCCCTCACATGACAAAACAGTTTAACCTTAAAAAATGTGTATAAAAAGATTTAGTAAAATGTTTCAACGGTATCGTAATAATCTGATTTTATTATGCTGTGTTTTTTTTAGCTTGAATTAAGACGTGAGTGAGTTCGTTTTACAAAGAAATAGAGTTGGAAAATACCTTTCTACTAATTAGAGGGATCTCTTTCTGACAGTTCGACAGATATTTCTACTGGAGTTAAATACTGTTAGAGAGGAGGCAGCTCGGCTATGTTGGAGTTAAGCAGTGTAAGTGAAAATACACCGACCTAGGAATCCCTGTGTGGGATATACTTACGGTGACCAGATTTCTGAGGACAAAAAGCGAGACATTTCTTAAGCATCGAATCCTAACATATAATTTTGTTTTTAGAATAAAAAAGACGTAACATCTCTTAACACAGTTTTATTTAAAACAAAACAAAAAGCAAAATCGAAAAAATGTACGCTCTCTTAATATGCGTAAATTCACACTAAAATTTTTTAGAGTGTGTCCTCACCATAAATACAGCTTATATTTCTCATATCCATGAATTTTTGAGGAGATTAGTATTCTTTTTTATAGTTTCACAAAATTTAAGTTAGTATCGTTTGATTAAAAAAAAATCAACTTAACAAATAATTAAAAAATTAAGCAAGAATGATAGACTGCAATATAGCGATAGTACCACTTTGACAAAATAAAAGATAAGCAAATATCATAGAAAATAAGAATGCTGGCTATGTTTATGGCTCCTTTATATTCTATGTTCTTTGTGATAACGAAAGTACCGCTCCGTTTGTCAGAAAAATGGATTTTGGGGACGAGTTCACGGGGACACCTGTTAGTCGGTAGTATATAACCGCTACAAATATGAAAAATCGGCACACTTATACGTCCCGACTTCTAAAAAATATACAGCGTGCCAATTTTCTCAAAATCGGTACTGTCCCGCCAAAATCAGTAGGAATAGTCACCGTAGATATATACCGCATATAGAATAGCTGTAATACAAAAATATCAATTAATTCATTTAACTTAAAGAGTACATCGCCTATTGGCAGGACTGACGAGTGTCGCCAGCGGTGCCAATGATAATCGGTGTTAATGTCAAAATGTTGGCGGTTCAATGAGTAATATGAGTAGGCAGGCAGGTTTGTGCGACTCCTATTCTCAGCATGTATTGGCTACTGTTTGGACGTTGTTTCGTAAAAAAAAAACTTAATAACTGGCAAAAACCACCATAAATGATAATACAGCGACATAAAAAATAATAGATTCGATATGACAGAATTAAACAACACCGGTTATAAGCAAACGTCACAAACAAGCTAACACTAAAAGGTCATAATAATAATAAGCGGCAAAACGTAGCTTACATGCATGTACATTAGGGTGGGGAATAAAGTTAAAAATGTTAAGCTCTCACCCCCTAGAATTTTTCTAAATGGAAAAAAGAACACCCGTATTTGTTTGTTAAAAAAAATATATATGTAGAACTTTAGAACTTTTTGGTAAAAATGGTAGAGAATTCTTGAAAATCATAATTTCTCTTTAAGAGACTTCCAATAACAATACCCAATTGTTTATTTAACCATTTTTTAATACTAAATTTTCATAGGTCCCCAATGATCCCTATTGTTAAAGTATGATATATCGATATCTTTGTCTCGAGGTGGCATCTTTTTTTTGTACCAAAGTTCATTGGCCTCAAGTACGCATTCTAGCAGATCTCGGTTCTTGTCTCCCTTACGTAGCACACTACCGCCAATAAATCAAAGCTCACCAAAAACATTAAACTTTTGCTATGGAAGTATTTTACTGCCGCAATGTACATATATATGAATACTGAAAGACTTTAAAAGGCGACCCCGGGTCGGCCAAAAAAAAAACAAGTGTCCTGCAAACTTTTTTTGTTTGTGTGTTTGTTGGTGGTGCGGATTAATGTACATAGTATGTGTGCGTCAACAGGATTCTCCAAAAGCATCGAATTTGCGCCAAAGGAAGGAAGCGCCATAGCGAGAGAAATAATTAATTTCATTTCTAAGTCCCAATTTTGTATTAAAAAAATGAATGAAGTATTAAAAGGAATACAATTATTACCACCAACTATCGCCTGTAGCAATAATAAAGCGATGTGAAAACGACACTTTTTCTTATTGCCGGCAACAAAAACTGTTTGGTGGTTTTTTTGTTTTCTTGCGGACACTTTGTGTTTTCCCCTGCACTTTTACAATAAATGTGCACATATAAATCTGGGTTCGTATGGATAAGTAGCTTATGTCCAATGGCTGGCTTTAGTATAATGCGGCATTCGCAGCATACGATTGCGAATGACTCACTGGCGCCGAGCCGTTGAAGAACTTTTCCCATATAAATGTGCAAGAAATAGTTCCGATAGTAGCAAGACAATATTTTTATTAAGTCTCATCACCAAATTACTTTTAGTTTAAAGAATAAAGGTAATGCTGCATTATACTAAAACCAGCTTCCCGACATAAGCTATTATTCCATACGAGCACAGAAATATAATTAAATGTCAGTAGGCGTATTAATTGCGACTGGCTTTCGTTGTGGCAACTATCAAATGAGCTACAGAATTGACAGCGGTAATAAAATTAAATTAACAACAACATCGCTTCTTGGATCCAACAAACGATATGCAATATAGTAAAGCCACAGCCTTATCAACGCTAGAGCATCATCGCTAAGGTAATACTTGACATATAATTCGAGTGGTATTTAAGCCTTTACGAGTATGAATACAAGTTTGAATAATATTTAATGCATAGACATACGTATGCATATACATACGTACTATGTACGAATATTATGTCATTTAAGCACATTCCTAAGAATAAATATTCCCATGAATTTAAAAATAATGTGGAACGTGTCTCGCTTTTATCTTATCTAAGGCGTTGTATGTGTTAATTAAAAATGCAATGAACAATTAAGGCTGATAAGTACTTATGTGCCTACTAAAATTACATGCTAAAACTCGGATAATATCTTTCAAATTTTATATATATATATATATGTATGTATGTACGTATGTACTATATATCGCACGTTTAATAATACAGAGACTTATTTCAAAATTTAGAAATTTGTAGCAAAACGCAGTCAAAGTTTGATCAATTCATACAATTGATATATAAAAAGAAAGATGGAAAGGCACATATCTTCGCCACATTTAGGAAATTTTAGGTAACCTGTTAGACTGACACATTCTACTTATCACGCTTAATAATCGTATGATGAAATCTCCAAAAAAGTAATTTTTGAATTATTTCTCTATAATATTTAACGTGCGACATGCAGGCGTATGGCTCATATCGACCTCCCGCCAGTCTATTCATTCAAAAGTACGCACGAAAAGTACGAGTAAATATATGTAGGTAGATATGTACGGGCTGCGGCAAAACAAAAGCACCTCAATATTTTAACCAGTTTTGATTATTTTTATTTTGTTTGTTTCAATGTTCATAAATTTTTTATTAGAGCACAGCTCATTATTTAGATATCTAACGAAAACTATGTAAATCCAATTTTCAGTCTTTGTACGAAATTTAGAAGAATTTTAAAATGAGTGTCTAAATTCCAAACTCTTTAATATAAATAAAAAAAACGAACATGCAGTTTTAGATAATAATAATAGATTGGCGCTTACACATATGTTAGTGTTTGGCCGAGCTTCTCGCTAAATTTTAGTTGATGTTTGAAGTTGCTAAAAATACACGTTAAGTGTTTTTTTTTTTCTTTGCTGATGATGCACAGTGTTTCGACTATATGGAGGCAGGTGGAAATAATAGTACACCTGTTCCGATTTCACTGAAACTTGACATGTGCTCTAGTTTTACTTTGAAATGGAGAATTATGAAATTTTGTAAAGATGGAATAATTTCCACGCCTTCTACTCTTGTGGGCGGAAACATTAAATTTCATCCGATTTCGATCAAATTTAGTTTGTAGTCTTTATTCTATTAGAAAAACCTAAATATAAAATATGGAAGATTGGATCGCAATAACGTCCAAAACTCACAAAAAATCTGGGCCCAGTCATTAATTAATTCTTAATTTTTGTTTCCTACTTTCTACTCTCAGAAAACAAAGGTTATACTAGAAAATGACTTAGGTGTAATTACCCGGTGCCAAGAAATCTCGTTTTGTTGAAAATTTTAAATATAAAATATTGTTTGCCGGCTAAATTGTATGAGGCGGCCCACTGTGCGACGCGTCGTAACAATGCAAAAGGCGATATTGGAAAATTTTGACATTTTCCAAGAGAAACAAACAACTTTTTAAATTAAGGTGGAAAGTACTTTCACCGCTGCTTTAAAGGTGCCAAGAAATTTCGTTTTGTTGAAGATATGGCTTTGAATTTTCGGAAGGGGCGTATTTGTCAGAAAATTTATGAATTAAGTGAAGGAACACAACGGTACTATGTTTGAATTAAACATGCCAAATATGAAACAAATCAGAGCATAAATAAGCCACCTAACAAGACCATTTTCGGCCAGTGTACCAGTGTACATATATATATTATAAAAAGCAACCAAATTGGGCTTTAAATAAGTAGGATATACGACTTTAATTTTTTTTTTGGCGGTAGACATTCCATTGGAAACGCCCATATGTATGTGTACATATATACATGCATACATAGGGCGGTCAAGGCTGAAAAATCGTTTTAATGACATAGGACACATCAGCATATAAGCTGCGGTTCAACTACAAATTCGCTGAAATTTCATATATGCGCTATTCTGTGCTTAGGAATGAGGAAATGTGGAAAATGGTAAAAGTTAAGGCATTGCCCTTATGGACGGAAATGGTAAACGTTATCCAATTTTGATGAATTTCACGGAAGTTCGCAGAGCATTCGATATTTTTTTTTTTTAATATATCTGCGACAAAATTTCTAGTCCCACGGATAAATAACGGATAATTAACGGCAAATTATTAAATAGTTAGTTTGGGCTTAGCTGGTTTCCTTAATTGGTTTTCAGAAGGTTCCACGGAAGTTCGCAGAGCACGCGATATTTTTAAAAATATGTTCGCGGCAAAATTTACGGATAATTGACGGCAAATTATCCGATAGGGTTTTTTGCTTTGGGAAAAAGTTGTCCTGCCAACTTCAGAGAGGTATATGTTACAGAAGTCTAAGGCATACAAAAATATAAGAACACAATGGTTTTTGATTTATTTTGGAACGAATTTCCGTCATCCCTTGTCAAGTTTGGTTTGCAGACAAACCGGTTTCGGCGTTGTGCCATCTTTAGTGTCATTTTTCGTTCTAATTTCGGTTTTTGATTTTTTACAAAACAGGTTATATATAAAAATTAATTTGTTTTTGTTAAATTATGGCCTTGTTGAATATAAAAATTAAAGATAATTTTCTGTTTTATTTATTTAATTTTTTTGTTTAAAATATTTTTTATAAGAAAAAACTGGTATTTTTTCCTTTTAAGTGTTTTTCTCAAATTTTGTTATACGAGGTATACAAATATGCATCTCAGAAGAAAGGTGGTGTAATTTACAACGGTAGCAATTGTTTAAAAATTCGTTGGTAATCCTTTTGTTTAAAATATTTTTTTTTATAAAAAAGTTATTTTTTCATTTAAATGTGGTTTTTCTCAAAGTTTTATACACGCAATATACAAATATGCATTTCAGAAGAAAGAAATTTAACCGCCTTTACAACGATACCAATTTTTTTAAAATCGGTTAGTACTTTTTTGTTTAAAATGTGTTTTTTTATAAAAAAAAAGGTATTTTTTCATTAACATGTTTTTTTTTAATTTTTAAAATTTAATAGCATACAAATATGCATATCGAAAGAAAGGGGGTTTAATCACCTTTACAACGATATATATTTTTTTTAAATTGTTTGAAATATAAGGAATTTAATTTTTCGAAGATCTGAACTTTGACCTCTTATAGCACCAGTAATATAAGTTTGCACAAAAAAAGTTATATACCATTTAAATAAGATCAAAAGGAGGACTACGTCTATATTTTTAGGTTAAATATAATTTTTTTACCAAAGGCCCTATTTCGAACTTCGCAGGCCCATATCTCGATTTCGGAGGCTAACTTACTTGTTTACCTATGACTCAATACCCAGAAAAAAGTCGATTTTGCCGTATAACAAAAGTTTGCTCCAGCTTTTGGTGTAAAGTAAAACATTAAAATTTAGCGCATAAAATAAATAATGGCAAATTTTGAATTGTGTCACTTCTGAAGATCGTTTGCGATATTATGAACATATGTAGCATACATTTAATCGTTTTTTAAAAGGAAAGTAAACGAGAGGAAAGTAATTATTAAAGTAGCTATAAAATAAGATTATAAAATGTTTATAGCCTCACCTTTATTCAGTGCTGCATATGCAAGTTATTTGACGTTTAATCATTTTTAAAAGTCCACTAAATGCCAGGTAATAAGACTTTAGTTCACCATTCAAGACGAAAATACACAAATTACTTATTCAGATTTAAGTAGTATATTATGCAGAGTTGGCCAGTATTTACATACAAACATATGTACATGCACACATAATTTTTTTTTTTTTATGTCTGGAGAATGTCGAAGATCGCAAATCGGAAATCACAAATGAGCACTTAGTATAAGTATCGATATTATATTTTGGTAGCGCTGATCACAATTTAGTTTTAATTGGTTACGCCACCTAAGTAGAGCTTGTAGAACAATGAAATATGTACTAATTTGTATTTAATATGCACATCTGTATATCGCGGGCTTATATTCAATACCCTCTGTCTGCACTTTTCACAAAAAAAAGAGATTCTGTTATAAAAATCCACTTAACCATAATAGGGGCCTTAACTGTCATCGGTGATATTACTTAATGCTGGCCAGTGTTGCCATTTTACAAGTTTTCCGGCTAGATTTAGCCGATTGCGATAGCAAACAGCCGGAGAAATTTCGGTTTAGCCGGAAGCCGATTGTTAGCCGTGTTGTAAAAAAAATAGCCATTTTTAGCCGATTTTGCTTTCTTAATATATACATATTTTTTATAAAGAAGGCCGTAAAATGCTTCATAAAATGTTTGTTATCAATGACTTAAATTTAAGTGTGAAGTTTTATTCGCAAACTTAGAAAATAACAAAATTTTTCACAGTTTGCTTAAGACGCGTTTGTGTTTGGATATAAGTAGTGCCAAGAATAAATGTTACAAGTATTTACAAAACATCATTGTTGCCGACGCCTTAGGTTTTAAGGTAAGGCAAAATGGATATTTTCAATCTCTATGTACACATATGGATTTATTTAAGCTAACTTTTTTCCAAGTTGAATTAAAAGAACTAACACCGAAATGCGTCAAAATGAAAGTAAAAGGGCACAAATTTTTATGTAAAAGAGAACTCTCTGGGAAGACAATAGGTTTGTTCGTCGAAAATCCAGTGAAAATTATCACTCAAAATATCAGATAGTAAGAAAAAATGCTCCCAAATTCTCTCTCAAGTAGTGAAACTTGCAAATTTCTGCACGAACGCAAATTTGCAGGAACTTGCAAGTTTCCCTGCCAGCTACTTAAACAAACATAACAAATTTTTATGTTAGAATTTTAAAATTCTTTCAGAGGGGAAAAAACAGGATCTGCATGTATATTTCTTGCTATAACGACTTTCTTGAACATACTTTTCAATTTCTTTGCCGTACTAACTGTGGCGTTTCCTATATCGCCTCTGGTTGACACTGCATTCCGAGTACGTTTCAAATCAATGGAATTAACTAAATTAATGAAGTAAACAAGTATTTACTTACATATTTTATTTTTAAAGTGCTTAAGTTTGTAAATTTTTAAATTTGACGGCCCTGTTTATTCAAATTATCTTCTACAAAAAATGCAACCATGTGCCACAATCATATGTTTTTCCTAATTGCAAATTCTTGCTGTCAAAATTTTCTCCAGCTTGAATTTGCAACTTCTCTCCAAGAACTAGTCTTTCTACTTATGATTTATTTAAATAAAACATGTGAAATTGAGTTGAAATTGTTAGCCCTTTTTAGCCTTTTTTTTTGTTTTGCCAATTTAGCCGGTCGGTCCAAAAAGTTCTGGCAACACTGATGCTGTCCTTGCATAACACTTGACAGAAGAATTTACTTTAAAATTTTAAGGTCATAATTAACTTCAGTGAAACAGGTAAGTCCCAGATGGGTCCAAACATTGCAAAGTAGTTTTTTGTGAAAATTTCAGGTAGAAGGTATTTAATATAAGCCCTCGATTTATTTATTATATCAACTACAAACAAATTAAGTAAATGTGTCGGCACATCTGTATGTACATACATACATGGAGCATAAAAAATTGTAAAATTGCCGTTTTATATTGGTAAAAATAAGGAACTCCTTTACCCGTGTGATACTTACTATAAAGTAAATATGTAGCTATTTAAAATTAAGTTTTTCTTCCGAATGCATTTTAAAAATTTAATTCAAAGGTCAAGTTTTTTATGTTCATATGTACAAACATATCGTCGTTTAAAGTACAAAACCGAGTATCAACAAAATGCAAAACCGCGTATGTGACGTTGCATAAATTATTTTCGAGGAAGTAAAAACAAAATGGTTCTCTTATTTAACTAGTTTTAAGCAGACCTGGGCACTTTATGATTACGATTACATTTCGATTACTTAGGATTACGATTATTGTAATTGTAATATCGAAAAATTTCAGCATTACGTTTACTGTTATTGCAATTAAAACATGCTTGATTGTGAATACTTTAATTGTAATACTTAAAATTTAACTATTACGACTACTGTAGTCGAAATCGTACTTTTTATCATTATGATTATAGTATAGAATCATGTCCTATTAATTTTAAGATTACCATTACAGTAGTCGTAACTGTTAAATATTTAGGATTAAAATTAAAGTAATCGCAAACATGCAATTCATGATTAGGATTACAGTAATCGATTACTGCTTTGCTATGAGCAAATATTGATTTTTATACACCAAAATGGTTTTAAGTTATGTATTCGCATATTTGTTTGAAATTGTCTTAATATTCTACACAGACTCGTGGTCGCAGTATTTCCAGTAAAGGTTGACTTTGATTAACTGTCCACCTTGATGTGGTCACACAAAGGGGAAGATCCTACAATTTTACGCCGACCCGAAAGGCGATTGCATTTTTGGAAGAAGCTCTTTTTCACGACAGATATACACTCGGATGATTTCCATTGCCTGCCCAGATGCGCCCGCTATAAGAAAAAACCTATTTTTGTTGTTTTTATTTTTTGATGTTGGGTTTAACCGGGCTTGCAACTGTTTAATTTTGACTTTAAATCAATTTTACATATTTTTCGGCGAAAGGTCAGCTCATTTAAATAACTAGGTACTAAACTTCTACAGAATATCAGATAATCGCAATCAACATTTTCTTTATTACGATTACATTAATTGTATTGATAATATTTTTAGGATTTTTAGAATTACTGCAATTGTAATCTTAAAATTTTCAGGATTACAATTGCGGTATTCGCAATCATGTTTTTCATGATTACGATTACAGTAATCATAGTCCTTAAATTTTTAGGATTACAATTATAATAATAATGGTAACTTTTATGATTACAATTAAAGTAATCGTAATCATATAGGTAATTTAAGGATTAGAATTGAGCAATCGGAATTAAAGTGCAATTGTGATCAAAAATTACCCAGCTCTGGTTTTAAGTACCTACTTCTAAATTATAGTCAGTAAGAATTTATTGATCAATTGACTGAAATAAGTAAATAAATAAATTTTTGGCAAAAATGTCAGTTACGCGGTTTGCAGAACAACGATACGCGGTTTTGTACTTTAAACGACGATATGTATGTGTATGCGTATTTGTGGCCAGGAATATTACTTTTACAATCGTGGATTTATGTACATAAACTAACCGACGGTCGGCGAGATGTCAGAAATCTACCTGCAATCTCTCAATAAATTTTTATGTGTGTTTCAATAATCTTTATTAACACATAAATATGTACATATATGTACGATATATCAGCGTGAAACTGCACAGTTTGCCAAAACTCAGCGAATTTGTGTTATTGCCTTTATGAAAAGAAACACATGAAAATTTGAAGCCACTGTACTCTTTAACGAAATAAAAATGTTAATTTCCAGTCTCGGATTATTATTATTTGCGCTAAAACACGTCGATTGAAACCCTTCTTGAATTTTTTCGTCAATTTTGGCCTAATTTGGCTAAAGTGCAATTTTACCCCAAAATTTAACGAATTTGTGTTATTGCCTTTATGAAAAAAAACACATGAAATTTGGAGCCACTGTATAAAAATTCCACAGCGATAAGTCTTTTAAGAATACATATATATGTATGTGCATACATACATATATACATACATATGAAATATAAAAATAAATAACTTTAATCAATGAACTTCGTTTATGATTCACAACTAGTGTACATATTTGTTATTTTGTTTCGGTTTACATCTATCGATTGATTTTATATTTTATTTTAGCGATTCGATTTTGTAGTGTTGGCCTCAATAGAAATCACTTGTGCCGCACACTGTTTTTTTTTTTTGGGTGTCGCCGACGTCGCCGCTGGTTCGTATAAAGTCTCTGCTGTCAAAGTCGACGCCGCCGCCACCGTTCTTTTTGAGACTTTTCTTTTGGCCAACACACAGAATGACTGAAATTTTCTGTTTTTTCTCTTCCACTCTTCTTCGTGAACAACGTCGGCGTTTTATACACTAAATTATTTTCACTACATTTTACATATTTCATTAGCTTTTCTGTAAAAGCGCAGTTACCCACGAACGTAAAAACGGAGAACGTGTCAGCTGACACGATCTATCTTATGGCATCTGCGTGTTAACAAAAACTCACCACCGCATGACCGTGACGTAGACGTTGCTTCTCTCTCTTTCTATCAACAGCATACTTGATATCTTTCTACGTACTTCTACGCTACGCTACGTACACGTTCGTGGGTAACCGCGCTCTAATACTAAACCCATATATTCACACGCACACCTTCTTCTTCATGAGCGTCAAAATTTTACTTGCGCGATAATTATTTCGGCAGATACGAAAGAGTGGAATTATTTTCTTTGATTTTCACTGAATTTTTTACTTTTCCCACAATTTTTAAGAAAATTATTCACAACGAATTTTCACGAGACCCGAAAACGACACTATCACTTCTGCTTCTCGTTAAAGAATAACCGAATAACGAAGCATAACGAAAACGAGACATGGAGACATGATATAACAGGACGGCACAAAGCAAAGATGAAGAAAGGAAAATACACAAAACAAAAACAAGAATGAATGTCAGAACAGGGATAGATCACAATACTTCCACTGGAATGCACTACCGGCATGTCGTTTTGGTATAATTGGACCAAAATTGGTACACCTTGCATGTAGACTGGCTTTCGGAAGCAGTTCTTATATCTGAAATTCAAATTTTTCGATACTACTTTTTATCTGTTAACACGGTGTATACAGACACTTTCCAATTTCAACTATGTTGGCAGACATTTTTTTGCTTATAACAAAACTAATGACCTGAAAAAATTACTAAACCTGAATTTGAATTTGACAGCAAAATGCATAGAAAAAGCGCTTGCATTGCCACGTTTATTTTCTGAAAAAAAAAATCGCCAAAAATCTTTTATAACATAGTTATACCACAGTTTTTAAGGCCAAAAACGAATAGAATGCCTTAGGAGTAATAATATCATGACTTACATATGTATATGATAGAGATGTACAAACAATTTTCTTTAAAAATATTCAAACTTTTATAATGCCTTCAGGGTAGTGAATAAATAACAGAAATCACTTATATGAGACTGATGGTCAAACAATTTTCTTTAAAAGTATTCATACTTTAAAAAAATATTTGTATTGACATATTTTCCAATAGTACTGCGCAATTAATAAATTTATTTATAACTCATATTACTTGATTAATCACACAATCCGCTTTTAAGCTATAATAAGGTGAGATCAGCTATTTCCACGAATGAAATTGCGGTTTAATAATGGCAAATGTTCGATATGCTGCAATAAATTCGTTAACAATAAAAAGTGTTGCCCCATCAAAATTAAAACTCTTTCTCCATAACATAATTATCACGTGTTTTGACACATTTATATGACAGCGCACAAAAAATTGACTTGAAAGGAAAAAATCGCCAAAAACCGCCAAAAGCGATTTCCTAAATTTTTACGCACAAAATTGCCAAAAAATCCCTAAACCGGTAAATCTGGGCACTCTGCTATTCAGTGCTCTCCTGCCAATAACGATTAATGCACACTTTTTCACTAAACCAGTTCATGCCCAACAAACATTTAGTTTTGAGCTCAACTTAAGGTTAAATTGAGAACTAAGATATTTCGCAAATCTCCAACGTTGTTTCTCAATAGTACCTCAAGTGGAGGATCATAGCGTTCTCAACAAAAAGGGCATTTGTCTTTGTTTGAAAAAAGGACTGTTCCGCAAGTTGAGAAAATTCTAGTTCTCAACATGAACTCCAATGTAATTCTCCAATTGGTCTTAAACATTGAATTACATTGAATTACTGAAATTGAAATAATAAAATACCTTATACCCTTTTCATTTTATTACTCCTTTTGTATTATGTAGTTAATCGAAATCGTATTGCAATAATTCACTTCACAGTATACAGTCCGACAGTAATTTTGTCACTTGAGGATACTTTGAAGATTATTTACTTCTTGTTGGTAATTTTACTCTTTATATAGCTTTAGTTTTTCACTTGATAATTAAAAATTCGTTTCCCTATCACTTTTTACGTATCTGCGCATCGGCTAGAGACGAGTTTGAGAATCATGTTGGATATCAACTTTAGAACTATGAATTTCTCCAAGGTTGGAGAAATATTTTTTTGGTGTTTATTGCATAATAAATTCACCGACTACTACGTTGCAATAGTTCGGTTTGTTTACAAATTATTAATTATTAATAGTGATTCGCCAGCAACTCTTCAGTAACTTAATTTTTAAGAACTCGCTCTCATAGAGGAAATATCCAAAAAAGTACGCGAACTCAAATACAGTAATAATTTTCAAGTTTCATGAACAGCCGATAAATTGGTTGTTTATTCGCAGCAAATTCCTAATAAAACAATATCTGTATATATATTACGCGAAGCGACTTTTTGTCCAGGTCATCAGATCTGCACCGTTCGTTCGAGAGTTCCCATGTACTTAAAAAATTTAATTCAACTTAATTCAACTTGAAATATGTATAACAATGCTAGGAGATAAAAACATCTGAGCTAACGGAACTTTTTGGATCCGTTTAAATTTTTTGGTCAAAGTCACTGCTCTTTTTTGTACAATTAAATAAAGTTATAGTTTAAAAAACTAAAACCTCCCTATTATAATTAGCTCTGATCCAGTACTCCATGAACTTACAGGATTTTACACGAACTTGCAGGAAGTTGCAGGAAAAATGTTCCCGTACTCCCAAATCCTGTAAATGAGAGCGACTTTTGGAGATTTGTGTAGAGAATGAAGTTGCAAGATTTTACCCGAACTTTTTCTTCTGGTAATAGCTCTGATCCAATACTTCTCGTGAAAAATCCTGTAAAACTGTCAAACAGCAAAATTACTCTCTGAAGTGAGAGTAAAAAGTGAGTAACAACAAAAAGTACGGGAACAAAAAATTCATTTTTCCTGTAAAAACGTCAACCAGTGATTGCTTGACACTTTTCAGGATTTTACCAGAAGAAAAAGTTCGGATAAAATCTTGCAACTTCATTCTCTACACAACTCTCCAAAAGTCGCTCTCATTTACAGGATTTTGGAGAATTTTGGAGTACGGGAACATTTTTCCTGCAACTTCCTGCAAGTTCGTGTAAAATCCTGTAAGTTCATGGAGTACTGGATCAGAGCTAAAATCATGAAAAGTGTCAAGCGATCACTGGTTGACGTTTTTACAAGAAAAATGGTATTTTGTTCCCGTACTTTTTGCTGTTACTCACTTTTTACTCTCACTTCAGAGAGTAATTTTGCTGTTTGACAGTTTTACAGGATTTTTCACGAAAAGTATTGGATCAGAGCTAATGCCATTCGTACTGTCATCCGGTATGTAACTTGAGAATAGAAATCGCTGCATCTTTTAGGCGCATCAATATTACATTTTACATCCCGAACTAATAAAAGGAAGGTAACATAGTTACATCCCGAGCTAATAAAAGGAAGGTAAAAACCATGAACGAAAGACACAAGATCACGTAAGAACAAGAGAGCGAAAAAAGTCGATTTTTTTAGCGGGTTCTACGCCATCTTGTTTCACTGGAAAACGAGCGAAAAGTAAACAAAGCAAAGAAAACAACGAAAACCAAAATTAGCCAAAATTATTGTCAGTCACTTTAAACGCACAATTTAGGTAAAATGATGCAACAAAATGCTTTAAAATGTGTTGTCATGTTGAATTAACTCTTCTTTACTTGAATAAAAGTGTAAAATAATGGTGCTTGTGATATAAACAAACGCTCAGCTGACGAACCCGCTTTCGCAAACTTTTTTCTCAAAACCAGTTACAAATACAACGTCGCGTTCTTACGTGATCTTATATTTTTGGTTCATGGGTAAAAACTGGAATGACGGAAGTGGAAAAATTTCGATGCATCGAGCAAAAAATCGATATTTTCGATGCTTCGATGTATTTCCGAACTCCCTACTTTGCCTTCAAAAATCAGCTGTTGAGAATTGTCAACGCTCACCTGCGTGTGCCAAATTCTTTTGCCCCGGTGGTTTTTACGAGGATGCTTTCTTGCCCCCGGAGATGTTTGAAACTTATCAATTTGCAACTACAATATGGTGCACCGACGTGTAGGCGCCACATTCAAAATAGGCACAGTGATTACCCATCTGTGGAAGTTAAATTCACTAACGGGTAAGCCAACTTTAAATAATTGCCGCATCACTTTTCAAACCTTGATTTAAAAAAACTTCCACATACAGTCGCCCCATGACTATAAGCTCTGGCAAATTGGCACGCTTTGCCAATGGCACTGGTGTTTGCCAAATGGGGGACACAGCAGTATTGGTGACTGCGGTGTCTAAACCAAAACAGGCACCCGGCGCAAGTTTCATGCCGCTCGTAGTAGACTATCGCTTGAAAAGCGCGGCTTCGGGACGAATACCAATGAATTTCTTGCGTCGTGAACTGGGTCCATCAGAGAAGGAAATTCTTTCGGCACGTCTTATCGATCGCACTGTCCGGCCCCTTTTTCCATCAGATTTTCGCACGGAGACCCAGCTAGTGTGCAATATACTATCTATGGATGCTATATACTCTCCGGATGTATTAGCTATAAATTCAGCGTCAGTAGCAATAAGTTTAAGCGACATACCCTGGAATGGACCTATTGGTGCAGTGCGGTAAGTAATTCAAATTCAAAGTAGTTTGAAGTAGTACTTATATAATCACTTAGCGTGGGTCTCTGCGACGGTGAAATAGTAATCAACCCCACAAGGCGAGAGTTGCAGACTTCACAGCTGGATTTGGTAGTGTCAGCGACGAAACAAAATCTAGTGGTCATGCTCGAAGGCAAGGGTAATGTGGTGCTAATGCAAGACTTGCTCAAGGCAATCAAACAGGGCACACGTGAAGCGCAGTTCATTATCAGTGAAATTGAACGTCTTCAAAAAGCATATGGGCGAAGTAAACGAGCCGTTGAAGTACCGCTAGCGGTCGATACAGACATTTCTGAGGCTGTAAAGAGCATGAGTGAAATGCGGCTTCGTGAAATTTTTCAAGATGCTACTCATGACAAAATATCTCGTGACAATGCAGTAAATGATGTGCGATCAAATGTCATCGACAAAGTATGGTCATCGTATCCAGATACAGAGCCATCCTTAATAGGCGATGAATTCAATAAAGTGTGCAAGAGCATATTCAGAAGTTTGATATTTGAGGAAAATAAGCGGTGTGATGGACGCGACTACGATAGCCTTAGAAATATTAATTGTCAGGTTGGTATAACATGATTAGCTGTAAGAAGCAATAAATTTCTATTGTTAATATTACACAGGTGGACCTTTACAAGCCCTTACATGGTTCGGCGCTTTTCCAACGTGGGCAGACGCAGGTATTTTGTACAGTTTCCTTGGATTCGCACGAAAGCGCTATGAAATTAGACGCTATCACAGCGTTAGAAAGGTATAAGAGCAAGAATTTAAAATTGAACTGTACTAAAATTTAATACATACTTTCTTAAAGTGGCCTCAAAGCAAAGAATTTTATGCTGCACTACGAGTTCCCGCCATACGCCACAGGTGAAATTGGTCGCATTGGTCCGATCGGACGTCGCGAGCTCGGTCACGGCTCGTTAGCAGAGCGCGCGCTAGTACCTACGCTGCCACATGATTATCCCTTCACAGTGCGGCTCACATCTGAGGTGCTCGAGTCGAATGGGTCAAGTTCGATGGCATCAGTGTGCGGTGGTTCTATGGCGCTGATGGATGCTGGCGTTCCTGTAACTGCGCCAGCTGCTGGGGTCGCTATTGGGCTAGTTACAAAATATGAAAATAACGACACGAAGCACCTATCCGAATACCGCATCTTGACTGACATTTTGGGTATAGAAGACTACATGGGGGACATGGATATGAAAGTTGCAGGCACACGCAAGGGGTTCACAGCTATACAAGCAGACTTAAAAGTGCCCGGCATACCGCTGAAAGTAGTTATGGAATCACTTCAAAAGGCAGCCGATGCAAAGGGCCGTATATTGGATATTATGGGTGAAGTAATCAGGGAGCATCGGTAAGTTTGACGCGCCCGTAGTTGCTTTCTACTTAAAATCCAACAAAAACCAATTATAGCAAGTATCCAAAGGAATGTTGGCCTGTGACTGAACGCATAACCATCGAACCACATCAGCGGGGCAAGCTAATTGGTCCTGGTGGCATGCACCTCAAACGTATCTACCTCGAAACAGGCGCATCACTTTCGCCAGACGATGAATCGACATATACAATATTCGCACCCTCACAAGCGGCCATGGACGAGGCAAAGGAGCACATAGATGCTTTGCTTACGGAAGAACGCATACCTGATTTGGAATTCGGGGGGATATATACAGCAAAAATTACAGAAATACGCGATACTGGCGTAATGGTGATACTGTATCCAAGCATGCCACCAGCACTGCTACACAACTCACAATTGGATCAAAGAAAGGTAAATGTGTAACTTACGAAAATAGCAAGTATCTACACATTAGTTGAATATTATTTGCCTTCGCAGATTGCGCATCCATCAGCATTGGGTTTGGAGATTGGCCAAGAAATACAAGTTAAGTACTTCGGACGTGATCCTGTGTCCGGCTTTATGCGCTTGTCGCGCAAAGTGTTACAAGGTCCCACAACAAATATACCACGCAGTCACACTAAGACGGCGGAGGAAACGTAGTGAAACACCAAATGTTATCCTATTTACTAATGCTTTTAGATTTTGTAATATTGGAACTATTTGTCCAAAAAGGCTGCAAATTGAACAAGTCATGCATCAGTTGTAAATCTCTAGAAATTGAAGGCTTTATTAAAATCTTTAATGGAAATATACATATATGACACAGCTGAGAGAAATAAGGGTGTGAAGCTTAAAAATAATTAAATAAGAATAGAATAGATAAATACAAAAAAATTAAGTCGTATGTTTGTAAAAATACATTTTGTTGGGTAATTGACTAAGTTCACTTAATTCGATAAAAATTATGTGAAATAAATGCTTTATCAAAAATTTTTAGAGATTTTGTACAAAATTTTATCAGAGATTGAAACAAGTTAGGTTGGTTCTGTATGCTACTTAATATTCAAGATTTTTTCTAATAAAATAAATAAGTGGCCAATTTTTCTTTAATGAAGATGTAAAAGACGGCATGCCGGGGCTGTTGTGAGTGATGATCATATGATTACACGATAGTATGAGTCCGAAATGGTATACAAGGCAACTATGGATGCTTTGTCCCCGGTTAGGTAATCGATAATCTCATCGGTTATTTCGGTTATATACCGTTTGAACTTAGGAAACCTAAGAACGCGAAATAATTTGAAATGAAATTAAATCGTGTAAATGCAAATTGAGAGTTACCTTTCTATCACATTGTTGATTTCAACTTCAGTCTCCTTTTTGTCTGCTTCGCGCGGATTGATTGCACCCACGATAGCATTGACCGTCACTGGTGGCAACTCCACCACCAGCACAAGCACACTTTCCTTTTTCACGAACTGTGACAGCGTCATAGACATCTGCTGCGTAACCTGTGAATGAAATCTTGATAATAATAAATGTATTGTATGTACGTGGTGCTCGTACCTGATTTTCATAGCGCCTCTTCAAGTTGGCCGTTAACTTGTCATGCACCACAAACACCACCTGCACGTTAGGCCATTGGCTGGGGTTATAACTGCTTTTTATGCCTGCGCTTGAAGCAGATGTCATCAGGCCATCGCCGCGTCCAAAATTACAACCGCCACTATAGGACGTATTGCCTCCGGCGCTATTATTCGATATCTGACTCACATAGTCAATGGCATGGGTATAGTGCACTTCGGGTCGCAATTTACGTATGAAGTCGATAAGTTCGGCTCGCGTCACATGCCGTTCCTGAAAGCGATCCCGTTCCCACGAACATATGCGCAGCGCGCCATTTTCCGCCACAAGAATTACATGCAATGCGCCCAACTTGGCCAAATCTTGGGCTTCATCGCCTGCACCGGTAGCCGACTCTACTATGCAGCAGCGGATGTTTGCTGACCACAGTAAACGCATTATATCGGTGACATATTTTAACGGCGGGCGGGTGCCGTTCACGCACACACCTACATCTATGGCACGACAATCTTTGACGTAGTCGACTTCCATGGCAGCGACCAATTTGTCGAGAGAAAAGGATAGTCCAGCGCCGCTAATGACACGACCTGGTATGTTTTGATTGAATCCTTGCGCCTGCTTCTGGAACTCATTCAACATTGTGTCGTAACGCTCACCCATTGCCAGCACCGAGGAGTTAGTGCTGCGATTGGGCTTAAGATCAGCGATCAATTGCCACACAGCTCCCCCACCGCTGGCGCGATCGAAGCTGATGGGCAAACCAGCGAAAATGTGTATCGGACACTGGAAAAAGCAAATAATATTACTTGAAAAGCACAAATAATTGCTTTGAGGCACTCACTGTAACGCCCAGACTCTGTGCCAAGCTTACAATTGCTTCCAACTCCCGCAGCGCGCTCTTAGCCAGTGAAGCCGCTTCACCTTTACCACGTACGAGCGATTTCAACGACGAATCGTCGACATTGCTTCTGGTGCCACTCATCAAAAAATTTGCCAGCAATAAGTCAATTAGCGCCGAAGCGGAGGAACGTGACTTCTCCATGATCACAGTCACGCTTGAGTGGAATTGAAATTTAGATATACGGCCTTCTATGAAATCAGCTATGTTCGCAAACAAATCGGTGTACGAAGACTTAGGTACATTACAGTAGATCAGTATGGCGCGAAGCAGATGTGTATGATTCATGCGTATGCGCATGTTTTTTTCGCGCAATCGCGGTATTTCATTGGTGATTTCATAGGCAAGCGATAGCAATTCGGCATCAACCAGCGGACTACTGGCATACGGTGTTATTATGTCGAAGGCACATTCGTAGCTCTGTCTGGGATGGAAATTGAAGACCTTCTCCTCGCGGTAGACTCGATCTACACAGTAGCGGCGTATCATATTCACTCCATTCATGGTTATGTGACGTGCGAACTCAGTGCGCAAATCGCTGGGCAGCACCACTACACAGCCGGAGTGTGTCATGAGTCGCACAGGATTGTTCCAGGGATTCGTATGTTTAGAAAGCGGCGACAGCAGTGGTGTGTCCACTTCGATTGCACCATGTTTGCGAAACAGTGCCACAACTTTTGCTTTGACAAATTCAAAAATTGGATTCAATGAAACTAAACCATCTAATGAGATTGGCGAATTCCATGATTTCATATTGCGACTACTACCCAAGTGGTAGGTATATTCAAGAAGTTCATCACTTTGCTGCTGCAGACAACGGGCTACCAAATGTTTGTAAGCTTTGCTTTGGGGATTTGCAAGCGCATGTCTCAACATCTCTTGAAGTTCATTCGCTTCAAGCTGCGCGGGCGGCACCAGGTCTGAGGATAGCAATTCCTCGGCGGTGGGGCGTTGCGCCGGATCGTGATTTAGAAGACAGCGTAAAATCTGAAAATAAAAAAGTTAATACATACTTCAAAATCAACGTTTATATAAAATTAACTTGCCTTCACAGTTTTTTCATAACGATTATCGCTTAGCATGGCGTCGGGTATCACAATGGCGGTGGTGCGTAGCGCGACTATTGTTTGTACACGCTCCATGCCCGTTTGGAACGGTGGTTGTGACATTTCAAAAAGTATAATACCCAAGGTGTACATGTCAACTTTTTGACTGTACGTAGATTTAGAAGCATTACCAGTTAATTCAGGCGCTACATACAGCGTTGTGCCTACTTTTCCAGTGCCTGTACCATCTTCTATAGAAGCAACTTGAATGGAGTATTGATGAGACGCTTGTTCTTCTAAAATTAAATACTTCTTAAAATCCTTTTTAAAAATAACTATTTGAATATTATTAACGTACGTTGGCTTTGCAGCGCTAAGAAACTGGTTGTTGCAAGCCCAAAATCTCCAATTTTTATCTGATCATGTGAGTCCAAAAATATATTTACCGGCTTCAAGTCGCGATGTATAATACCTTGTTGATGGATGTGAGATAAACCCTCAGCGATTTCGCGAAATAAACGCCAAAGGCGCTCAGTATCCTCATATAAATTATCATCAATGGCAGTTCTGCAAAAAGGAAATGCGACAATGCATTTTTATATGCTTTCGTTTAATTTATTTTCTTACCTCAGTGTGCACTTCTCACAGAACTCCATTTGAATATACATAACTTGCATAGGTTTAGGCGAAAATGTTTTGGAGACTTGCCTAGATGGCTCATCTTCTTCGTCGTCATCATCATCGTAATTGACAATTTCGCCATTGGAGTCAACAAACTCAATGCCATCGGAGTCAGAATCATCTGCAGTTGGTCTAAAGAACGAAAGTGTGGATAAACACGTTTGCATATATGATATGGAAGTGCATAATGACTTACACACAGCCACTCCATATGCTGGACGAGCTGTCTTCATCATCTTTTATGGGTAAACCAAGTTGGGGTGATGGTGGTGGCTTAAAGCTGATTTCGTTACTGGCTGACACTTCATCCCCCAACAATTTTTCCTGAAATTATATGGATTTTTGTAATGTATTATAATCACAGCTTTTTACAATTTTCCAACCATTTCTTCTTCATCCGCTTCGGTTACACTTTCTATCCAACTGTTGAAATATCGTACAACATTTTCGTGATTCAAACGAGATAGCAATTCGACTTCTCGGGTCATTTTCTTATAGAGTTGACGACTACGAGCTGGCAGTGGAATACGCTTTAAAGCATACTGACGGTTATCTAATATATTACGTACCTAAAACAATTATATTTATTTATTTGGAGAATCATTCCTAAAAAATCGTTGCAGTTTTATACCCACTTTCAACACATCTCCAAATGCACCTTTTCCTAAATAGGTTATCACCTCAAATTCATTCCGCAACCTAGACTGGCTCATAGGCATTAAAGGTATGACAGACAAGGCAACCGGCAGATGCTTCGGTTGGCGATCTAGTCGTTCTCGCGTCGGTTTTGTACTTTTTATTGGGACACCAGGTGTACCGCCGGAAGTTCGACGCTGGGTTTGTTGTGTTATAGCGAGTGCAAGAGCTTTATCGTCCTGTCCGAGCAAAGATGAATGCAAGAATGGATGATCGAGAAGTTCAGAAGCAGAGAGCGTGCGGTCAGAATTGCACCTAAATAAAAGTAAGTTAAATTATGAGCTGCATTTTGAGTGGCATTCAATTTACTTGTCGATAAAATCTCGCATCTCATATGTATGGGATGGCATGAGACTTTCGATGAGCGCTCCCAAAGCTGGTAAATCGCCATGCATTGAACGCTGTCCTGCACCGCCCACTAGTTCAAGCAAATTGGGTACAAGCGAAAAGTCTGTGCAGCGCAAAGTTCCTGTATTGTCCATAAATATTGTGCTATCCATAAGGTGGCTGTGTGATACGCCCTTATTGTGCAGAAAAACCAGCGCGTCAAGTACACCGCGTGCTACCATTCGTACTCCTTCTAAACACCAACCCAGACTGGAAGATATATTCAACACGCTGGTGCCTAGCAAAAAATCTTGCACGAGATAAACAATTAGTCCCTCTTTTCGTTTGATACATAACACACATTCGTATTGTATAAGATTTTTATGATGTAACTGCGAGAGCGTAGCTACTTGCTTTTCGATAGAGGATATAACGTCATCCACGCGATGGTTTCCATTACATTTTGGTTCTGTGGCCAGCCAGGAACAGTGTCCACCATTTCCACATTTTTGTTCTAATTGCGTATACTTTATGGTCCATTCGGTTAAATATAGTAGTTGCCCAGTGTCCAAATCAATGCCAGTATATGCGACACAGCCTTTTTGTGAGTGTCCTTCACGCGTACATATGAAATGATTTACAAAATGTTATTGTGCTTTTTTAATCGCTTTTTTATTTTTTCTTACCTAAACAACAACCTCTTTGTACTTGGCGTCCAACTCTATGGAAATATAGTTTTTCACTATTGCGATGCTTCAAGCATTTGTTGGGATAACAGTGTCCACGATAGTATGGCGACGAATTCTCGGAACTTTCCGATGAGCTGGCATGGTAATTTGATTCGCTCATACTACGACGTGCTTCACCTCGACGTTTGGCTTCGCTCTTAAACATTTCTTTGCGGCGCTCAACCTCTTCGAACAATGTTTGCCTCTCTATTTTTTCTTTGCGCTTCTGCAAGTCGATACGTTCTTTTTCACGTTTTTGATTTTCTTGTAACATTTCATCATAAAAGGAACCTCGTGGCGGCTTATTGTGTTTTGATAGAAATGATTGCACAGTTTGCGCCAGCTCATAAATCATAACTTCGCCCCGTAACTCCTCAGATTGCTGTTGTAGCTGCTGCAGCAACTCCACCACAAGCTGATCGGAGAGACCTTTTGAATCTTCCAACAATATTTTAGGTGCGCTGCAGAAAACTAATTTTGTTAGAAGCAGTTTAAAACCCTAAATAAGTATTTAGATAGGTTATAAAAAAGATAAGCACTGCGACTTAGTGGATCTATGTATGTAGAGAGCATAGCTCTACTCATCTGTCCACAGAAACTTTTTGGAGGTAGGGATCGTTTGTGATCATCCTTTGGCCATTTTGATGCTATACTATTCTCTCGTTGCCTTGATACAACGACAGAGAAAATCATGCAGTGTCCCGTAAGGATACCTGTAATAATCATCAGTTTACCTGAATTATTTACTTACACTTTTGGGTATTTTGACGGGCAGATAATGTGCAGCTTTGTGCGCGCATACGCCTCGGTATGTTCATTAGATGAGTCGCGCAATGGCGTCAACGATATGCGGATTTCAGTTGGTTTCCATTGCGCAGCTGGCGTATCTGTGTCACAGCTGGGACGTAATACCTCAACATCGTTGCCGAAAATCGCCTACAAAATTAGTGGTATCATTTAATGTGGGCAAATATTATAGATTTTTGCACTTTTTTCATACCTTTATCACTTCTAATTCATGAATTTGACGTTCACGAAATGATTCCTTCACTGCCGGCGTCGTCATAACTTGCCGGTTGTATTTGTATATTCAACAAGACTCTTGATAGGAAAATTGCAGCACTTCTGCTTCACTATCGGTTAATAAAGTTTTAAACGATTTTCTCCTTTTGTACATCACTTGTCTTAATTTATCTTTTATAATATAATGGACGTGTTTTATCCAATCTCTTTTTCATACATATGTTTCGCACAATTATGATTTTTTCAACTTTTTCACGTTTTTAACCCCTCGCAAAAACGAAGATGGAACAACAGTGGTTTTTGTTTGGATTGCGAAATAATATCGCTGCTAGCTCATCATGAGGTTTTGTGCTTTTGTTTTGCTTTCTGTCCGCACCAATCAGTTGCTGATTTTGGGCAGTGTGACCAGAATATTTGAAAAGCGAGTTTGTTTAAAAAAAAGCTAAAAGTCAGTATATTCATCCGACGTGTGCCCTATACTCGCTGAAACCGTATTCAAAAGTAAACAAAATTTGCTGTTTTCTTTCAATATTTCTTTAATAATTAATTTGCGCTATTGACCGAAATGGAATCGAAAGATAATTTAAACTTATTATAAATAAATAATTCAAATTTAAAACGGGATGTATAAAGAAAACCAGCCTTTTTTCACTTCGCGTCAAATGAGTGATGTGTTTATACCTGCTGTCTAACCGATGTGAGAAATAAAGCACGGATTTGAAAACAAAACCGAGTCAATACTTTTTTGAATTTCTAAGCGCATTGAAACTTGGTTTATGATTCCGTTTTGAATCACAGCGAACTGGATGAGAGCGCTTTATGTGTCGGTCTTCCAAAGCGTACCATGTTAAAAAATAAAAAAAATAAAATAAAAAATTGAAATTGGGAAAAAATAAAAATTGTTGCAGCTTTCCTTCTTAGTAAATTTGCTTGCTTCTTGAAGCATTCATCCATCCTTTGCAAGGCCCAATAATCAGCCATTGGCTGCTGAGTTGGGCGAACGTTCCAAAAAGAATAAATTTAAAATATTTGACATTTTCGAGAGCAAATAATTTGAAACGAAATCAAATCAGCTGCTCTATTGATACTCCCTATTCAATATGCCTTGGATTGAAATAAAAAGCTGTCAAATGTTTATTTTAAAGGTAGCTGTGTCTTTCGTTCATGGAAACTAGCAGCTCTCTCTCGTTCTTACGCTCCTATTTTTTGGCTCTCCTGCAAATTTCTGCTAGTAACTGCCGTCCCTAAATTGGAGCGCTAAGCGTTGCGTTATCCATTGTCGACGAGTGTCAGCGCGCGCTATCCCCAAATCAACGCGTCGTAATTTTTGACGTTTTCTCAGATCCTCTCGTTTTTATTCTCGTTTCCTCTTTCACTTTTTTGTCCTTTCTCTTTCTTTCCGTCTTCCGCATCCAACTTCAACACGTAACGCCCTGTCAAAAATGAAAATTCCATTTGCTCGGCGTTAGCGCCGCGTTATTGTGGGATGCTTCATACAAATTGTATGGGCATGAGGATTTTTGACAGTTGTTTGGCGCTTGACGCGCCAATTTAGGGATGGCAGTAAAAGGTTTACGACTAGCAGCTGTGAAAATGGATAAACGAAAATTCGCGCCAAATATTTTCAATATTCAAATACATCGATCAGCTGTTTAATATCTAGTTTCTGCTAGTTTTGCGTTTCTTTACTATTTCTTTATTTCGCTCTCTGTGAGCGTAATTCCCTCAATTTTCCTATTCTTCTTCTTCCTGATAATTATCTGCTAGAAAAGAAAACAAACAAAGCCATGGATATTGTCATTTCTTGGCACACTATCTACATTGTGAAAGGAAGGATCTATTTTTACCTGGCAGGCCCCAACCCCAGCGCACAACCTATTGTTGGGAGATTTAACCTTAAACCGAATAAACCACTAGTAAAAGCGTGTCTTTAAAATTTTCTTTTTAAATTACTTGTTTTTAAATTTTATTAAAAACAAGTAATTTTTAGCAAAAAAAAATGACTTAAAAAAAAATATATATATTTCATGATCGAATGATCGGATCAAAACCAGATCAGTATGGGACCACATCTGAGACACCACCTTAAACATCGTTATCGACGTTACCGACACCGTGTTATATGCATGGAGTCGAAACCGTCGATAACGATGTTAACCGATGATTAGTGTTAATCAGGCTTTGAGCATCCGGCCCTAAAGGAAATCCGTCTAAGGACCGGTTGCTCAAAGCCTGGTTGACACGTATCCCTGGTTAGACATCGTTATCGACGTTTTCGACTCCATTCAAATAACAGGGTGTTGGTAACGTCTATAACGATGTTTAACTGGGGATTAGTGTCAACCAGCCTTTGATCAACCGGCCCTAAGTCCACATAACATTGGCATGGTTTCAGAATTAGGATTATGATTATTTTCAAAAAGTCTGTTTTGCAGTTCGAATTTGTTTTTGCATTGTGGATGGATAATTAGATGTAATAAAAAACACATGAATTGGTTGTCTTCTTAAATATTTTCTTGTTTTTTCTTTATTTATTTTTCTCTCTCTCAATATAATTTCTATCGAATAAATTAATTCCATTACGCCTGGCTGTGAGCGAATAGAATTAATTTGTGTATTAAATAAGTATGTACTACATTTTACATGAAACAAAAAAAATATACATACATATAGTAATTAATTATAACTATTTATTTAAAATTTTCAAATATGTGTAGACATTTTTGAAATTAAAATTTTTCTCTTTACTATGTATTTACTATGCAAGTATGTATACAATTAGAATTCGTAAATCAGTTTAGCAAGTTAATTGTTTACATTCGTTTCTCACAGCGTACGTAGCATTACAATAAATTCCAAATACATAGCTATATGCAATACAATGTGCACATAATTACATTTATATGATAAGTATACATAAATATTTAATTGTAATATGAATATTATTGTCAACAACTTCCCCAATACAATTCAGAGTTTGGTAATATGTATATAACTTTGCTATATACTAGTTAAAGTGTGTATGTATGCACACACTTAATTACATAGTTAACTTAAAAAAAAAATGAATATACCTTTCACTGTATTTTTTTTTTTTTATTAACCAAACTATGTATGTTTTTTGCAACATTTTTAACTGCATACATAATTTTGTTTCAGTAGATGATAGCACTCGTTGTTACAAAGCCACATACAAATTTCAGTGGGGAAACTCAGCTATTTCGTTCTAATTTTTTATCAAAAAGAAAATAGGGCTTTAACAATTTAAAGGTTTAATTTTTATATTCAGGTCATCAGTAGCAGGGTTTCTTGCTATAGATTTTTCCTACAATTTTCTATGTAGAAGATATGTGTGATATATGTACATACATACATACCAAGGTATACTTTTATGTCAAAATTTTTTTCGTTAAACAAGCCTTCGTTGTGTTGCTGTTCTTCTTTAAAAATTGGCAGTCAATAATATGCTTCTCTTTTCGTTTAGTCTGTAGATTTAGACAAACACTGTTCGCACGAATGTCCGGCGATGCTGAATTTGTTTATATTTTTATAGCGAAGACAGTGTGATAAGTCAGTGAATTTTTGAATTTTTCCTATAGTATCGCTAAATGCATCATTGCTCCCTTAAACCACTTACTGTTAGCAGTTGTGCCTTATGTTTGACACTCATTGAAAGCCAAAAAAAAAAAACCTTTTAAGCAGGGACGAAAATAAAAACAAAACACTCAAATTCACAAAAAATAAAGAAGACCTTAACTGCTTTAAAAATCGAAAATTCTCTATGAAAACATCAAATTATGAATAAGGCCGAAATTGTCGCGCCAAAACTCTTTTTTTTTGGTGGTACCAACTGCTGCCATATCCATCAGAATTAGTTAACTCCGACTATTTCCGATTTCCTAACCTGAAATTTTGAGACATCATTGCAGCAAGCGCCTGTTTTCGGTACCTTAACCCCTTTAGTACTAGCGTCCATTATATTGGACTAACGTATAGCTCTGTTTTCGTAAATAAGAGCTTTTGTTATTAGGAGAACAGTTGTTTTGAGTAAATTTTATTATTCTTCTTTGCCACATTTCTTCAATTTATTTTTCTAAACACAATTGACCGTTTTTTCCCAAAAGTGAAAAAAATCTCAAAAAAATATACCATTTTTTGGTGGAGTTGAGATTCGAAAATGAATTTGAGTATTTTTCATGTATGTTTATATTCAGCGAAAGAAAAAAATAAAATTATTGAGACTACATCATATTTTGAACCATTAGGGTTCCACTGTTCAATAAAAGGGATGCTTAATAACGGTAAAACTGAGAGTAAATAAAATTTTTGATTTTATTTTTGAAATCAACAACCCAAAATTAGCTGGTATAAAAATTGTAGCTTCAACACTTGCTTTTGTACTGAAAGGGTTAATGAAACCGCTTATTTCAAAGGGATGACGGAGTTGAAGACACGCTGCACTAAATGTTTTCATAAATATAATATTTGTATATGTGCGTATGTATATAAGGAAAATATAAGGAAAAGACCTTTGTCGAAAAAATATGTTTTTTTTTTTTTAAATTTACTTACTTTTCAAACTACCCTCGTATTACAACTTTTTATTTCTTTTAATTGAATATTATTTAACTTAAAAACTTTCTTACAAATTAAAATTGTTACCATACAGCAGCAAACATGCCTGAAGTGGGGCGAATATAATAAAAAAAAAAATTTAACTTATTTTTTAGTTCTTAAATATACATATATAAAGGTAAAAGATGCGTTAAATAAATTAAAATAAATATTTATTATTTATTTTTTGAAGGTTTTAAGCAAATTTTTTGTTCACTTTAATTGCATACATTGTAGCATTATGTAATATTTCAAATATAAATTTGTTTGTAAGAATGAAGAAATTGTTTTATTCTTTAACACTCGAATACCCAGCAAAATAGTTCAAAGTTAAAATTTTCCGAAAAAATACATAAAAATATATATCTATGTACATATGCTAAAAAGAAAAAAGATTGTGAAAATTGGTTTTCAATATTAAAATTTTATAGTTTGTAGTCCAGATAGCCTTGTGGTTTCAAATTGCTTAAGAATGAAGTAAAAATCGGGAAAAAGTCGATTTGAGGTCTGCTCAAACAAGCGCGTGTCTGGTAAAGCACGGTAACCAGCCTCTGGATTCCGTAACTGAGAAAATGAGGTGTACACTACACCGAATTCAAAACTCACCAAATAAAATGCTGTGATTTTTTCAGAAGGGAAGTGTACACAATTTTGACAGTTAAAACTCATTCTCATACTTCCTGAATGACAAAATGAAGGGTGTACACAATTTTCAGAAAGCACACGAAAACTTACTGTTAGAAAATCCAGCCCCAGCTCTTAAGAAAAAAAACAACGCTTAAGATATGAAAAATAAATAAAACATAAAATTTCTTTAAAAAAAGTACTTTTTCCAGCCAGGGAAATAATGAAAAATATTTCTTGTGATTGCTCCTAGGAACTGGAGTATCCTCCAATAAGCTTAATACGCTTAATAAGCTTAATTCCGAAACCTCACTTTTTGAGTGCTTCCAAATACAGTCATGGCATTAAGCAACGTACTATATCTAAAGACATTGTACCGTACCTTTACATTCTTAAAATAAACTGTTTTTTATCAAAATCATTTCGAGGTTTGACTCCCTATTTACATATTTTTGCCCTAATGTGTTTATAATTGTATTTTTTTTATCACTGCATGCAAACTTATTAAAATATCTCTAACAATTTAATGGCATAAAAAAAATTAACTTAGAATATCGAAATGCAACTAAATAAAAACTATCATATACTTTTTTAATTACTAGATATGCATACATAATATTCCCGCGAAACTATATACTAAAATATTTGCAAGAAAAGTAAAATATTGAAAGCTCCTCAAATGAGAACAAATATTAAAGCCAACAGCACTGGAACGTTTTTGTGAAAGTCATGCATCTGAATGTAAATGTTAGTTAGAATATACATACATATGTATGTATGTATGTTTAGCATATTATTTTCTTAATTACATTCAAAAATCAAATTGTAAGAATAATTTTCTTTTGTGATTACATTTTTATAAAGATTTCCTTATAAAATTAGTTGTAATGGTCCCCCTAAAAGTTTGAATAACATTTTTATATGTATGTTTCGCGTTGTTTAACAATCTTTTATATAACTATACATAATTACTTATGCATACGTATGTATTTTGAGTCTATATACAAACATGTGTATGTATACTCTAAAAAAAAAAATGTACTTTACAGTAATACGTACATATAGTACAATGGAATGAAATGCCATGGCGGTATTGTACCTAAATAGACATATGGACTTTTGGACATACATATGTATGTATGTTTGTATGTACACACGTTTATCATATAGTATTTTATGTCTGTAATTTTAGGAAGGTCCTTGATTATGACATTTACACCTGAGCTGGTTTACTTTTGCCGACTACCATAAGCGTCTTTTGTAGAAAACGTGTGATGCTTACTGTAAGTAAATATAAACGTTTTAAATGTTTTTATTATTTTTTTTTTTTAATTTAAAATTGTACATACGTATATGTATGTATGTATGTGTGTACATATGTATATGAAACTAAAACATATGTACATTACGTGTATGAGTTATTTCTAAAATTAAATATATACGGTGGTGAGAAATGATTAAAAACCAACATAAATAAATTTTTTGTCTAAATTTAGTGCAAAAAGTTCCGCAGGGAACAGCGGGGAAAAATTTTTTACTGAAAAAAAAAAATACGTCTGTATGTATATCGAGGGTTTATATTCAATACCCTCTATCCGCAATTTTCACAAAAACTACTTTACGATGTTCGAACCCGTCTGGCACTTACCTGTCATCACTGATGTTAATTCAGTCTTGTGTCAAGCGTTATATAAGGTCAGCATTAATATCACCAATGACAGTTAAGTCTAAGGGGGATTTTTAAATCAAAATCTCATTTTTGTGAAAAGTGCAGATAGAGGGTATTGGATATAATGCCTCGATATATCGTTACATGAATGCACAAAGACCCTAACCGACACTTTTTTCGAAACTGTGGAGTTATGCCACTTTTTAAAAAGCCATATCTACTGTTTTTGTTTCTTTTTATAATGTTTTTTTCTTCTCCTGTAAAATACAAAATTTGCCAGTTAGGACTTTGTGAATTAACGATATACTTTTGTATATGGAAAATTATGACTGCCATCAAAAATATAAAAATGGTTACATGCATTAATTTCTCAGTTAGTGCTCGCAGAAATAAGAATTTTTAATTAAGAAATTTTTTACCGCTACTTTTTTCAATAAGCAGTTAAATATAACAAGTAAAAAAAACAACTTTCAATTTTAGCATATTAATTGCAATTCGGTACTAGCTAGGAACTATTGCAAGTTTTTTTTGTTGACTCTGTTAATCATTTTCTTCCACACAAAGTGTGTTCGAATCGATGAGTATCGAGTACTTTTGAGGATTGAGTTCTTTGGTATCGATACTTTTAAGGATCGGATATTTTTGAGAGTACTGAGTACTTTGTTTAAATATGCACGTGAAGGTAGCATTTCAATGCTTAAAGTAGAAACCTCACAAGCTGAATATTTCTGAATACCGGTAAATGTTAATAAAACACAATACTTTTCAGTACCTATACGACACTTAATCCTGAGCACATTGAATCTATCCGGAGGTCAGAGTATATTTGAGTACCGAATACTTTCGAGTTCTTTCTTGAGTACTGAGTTCTTTGGAGTACTCAGTATCGATACTTTTGAGAATCGAGTTTTGAGTACTGCCCAACACTAGAAAAAACTAAGTTAACCTTCACCAAAAAATTTGCCAAAAAGCAACGGTAAGTCCTAGCTACTTTAAACTTGCTATAAGGTTCTACTTTTATTTGTTATATTTAATTGCTTTTTTTTTTTTTTTAAGTAGCGGACAATTTTTTTTTCTTTAACAATTCGTATGTTTGCGAACGGTAAGAAGGAGGGCTGAATTTTTGCAACAATTATTTTATGGTGACCGACAACGAAATTTTTACAAGGCGCTGAAAGAAAATGACATTCGTTTTATTTGACACATATGTATGTATGTTTTTTTTAGTACACCTGCTCCCTGCTGGGATTTTTTGTACCAAATTTTGACGAAAACTTTATTTTTGTTGGTTTTTCATTTATCCTAATCCTCTCTTCCACGGTATATTTAATTTTAAAAAAAGGTTATATGCCATAAAGAAATTTCTAGCTATATAATGCAGATTTCCAAAATAATGGCATTTGTGCAGCGCTTTCTAAGATTTTCACCAAGTAATGTGTAAGAAAGGTATTTACGAAATTAAATAAATACATATAAATGTTGAGTTGTTACCATAATTTTTCGAGTTGCTAGTCCGAATAGCGACTTTCAAAATTCGACTCTTACTCTTTGGTCTTTCTATGGCTATGACTTCGCACAAAATATATTGTAACAATTCGGTATCGTTCATGAGATTTCAATTGAGATCTGTTCGATTTCTATACTCAAAAAATGCGTACCTACTGAAAGCCTCCAAGAAAGAGATTAGTGATATGCTGAGTCGATACTTTTAAGTATTGATCGATACTCGGTACCGATTTGGAAAGTAGCCAATACTTTCGATACTCACAACAGCCAAAAATATGGAATAGAAGCAGTTCAGGGGAGCCTCGCCTATCAATAGCCGAATAAGGGGACTAATAGAGGTTTTAATGCCGAGTGTATTGTAATTGTATATACATTTAACGATTAGGTTATGCAATAAAATATCGGAATGAGGGCTTCTCCAAAGCTTCATAAATTTAAATTTTCCGTGTTCCAAAAATATACCAACTGGTATTCTACTTCCAAAAATAACGCGATACATTTATCATCAAAATTTGATTGAAGAACCCCAATTTCAGAATTTTATTGAAAAACACCCTATCTTAGAATTTGGTTGAAGAACGCCCTATTGTAGAATTTGGTTCAAAAATGCCCTATCTGCGATAAACGGGTGTATTGGATCTTGGTAGAACCAGTTTAGCCCAGGAAAAACTATTTTGTCCTAAGTTCGGGTTTGAATAGTAACATATTTAAACACATTATGACGAAAGTTTGATATATCGAATCGGAAGAAAGTATTGGGTACCGAAAATTTTTTCAAGTATTGCTTACCGACAATTCAGCACATCACTAAAATAGAAAGAGTTTGGTTATCCACTAGGCTAGCCTGATGCCAACAAGAGCCATTTGCTTCCCACTATTTCTTCACACATGGATTCATAATGAATGCCAAATTGTAATATTTTTCAATCCGAAATTTATGCTGCAATTAATGCAGTTGAATCTGCACTCTGTTGCAGCTGTGATGAGAAGCAAATATGCATTTGAGTGGAAGCATAAGGCCTTTACCCAACACAAACTAACGTAATTTGGGTTTCTGAGTCTGGAGTCGAATGCGTTACCGTTTATTTTAGATGTAAATTAATTGGAGTTTAATTTAGGGCAGATTTTGAATCTTTTTTGCATATCTTCAGATCTTTTTTAACTGCAGATAAACTCGGCTGTATGCGCGATAAGCGAGTATGAAATTCTTTGACTTCGTCACATAATTACGGGTATAAAGAAGCTTAGAAAGAGTTTTATAAGAGGAAGCATCTCTACCTTTAGATTTCAGGTTTTAACTGCTGTTATTGAAATATTAATGATACTGTACTTACTTCTAAAATGTGTTTTTTAATAATAATAAATTTCATAAATACCTTTAACCCACCTTTAACTACTTATGGTCTACCTACATAGGTACAAAAAAAGTAAGTGCAAACAATTTTTACTATAGGGTGCTTTAAAAGAAAATTTAAACTAAAACTGTAATTAATTCAAAATTAAAAGCGGGCAAATTTTGCAAAAGTTCAACTATTTATTAATAAAAAATGCGCATGACCTTAAAATAATGCAGATTTGTGCAAAAAATATGAGTAAAAATAAATAAAAACCTTTGAAGCGGAAGCTTTTGGTCGAACAACCATCAACATTTTTTGCAGTCCTTGTGTGAATCCACCTAAAAGAGAAATGATTCAACATAACAGCATAGATGAATATGCATGATTCGAAAAAAGAATCGAATAAAATTATACACCATTTAAAATTTGATCAAATTAAATTTGGGAGTTTGTAAAAAGCTCTTCCATTTTTGATATTACTTTTCGATAATTTGTGTAAAATCTTTTCCACATCCACAGCAACTTACCCATAGTCTTCTGGAACCAAATTGGCTTGTTTTTCCACGCGATGAATACAAAATAGACAGGTATGCTGGTTAGGATCATGAGGATGCCATAACCGGTTTCTACGGGGCTAGCGTACATGGGCACAACGGTAACAAAAATGGTGGCGAGTAGATAGATAACTGGAAAGATGAGTGGCACGCGTATGGGACGTGGCAGATTGGGTTGAGCGTAACGTAACCAAGGCAGGCAGAGTACGGACACGCCTATGCTAAGCTGTTGAAAGAAATGAAAACAATCAGAGAAAAATATGAATATTAATCTTATATGTGTAGTAGTCAGCTGAAATGAAGTTATTTACGTTTCCTTTAAGTTTGAAAAAAAAAATGAATCCATAAAAAATTTACACCTAATTTTTTTTTTGGTCTGAAATATTTTTTTACATAAATAATTTATCGAAAAAAGGAAACACCAATTTTTTTATTTCATAATGATATTCGAAAATCTCGAGAAAAAATTCTGAAATATTTAACTCAGAGAAATGTCTTTTTTAAATTTTCCTTTTTGTTTTAATAAATAAATAATTTTACGCATTAAAATATTGCTTTTTTTTTAATATTTATTTAATTTTTTTTTCTATAAATTATGCACCGTTTGATTTTTTTTTTGTATTCTAAATAGTTGTAAAACTTTATGGAGTACACTGTAAAAATTTGAGAATGAAAAAACCAAAACTGTAGAAGTTACGAGTGTGTTCTCCATAAAGTTGGACAACTATTTAGATACATAACAAAAAATCAAACGGTGTACAATTAATAAAAAATTATTAAAAATAAAAAAATGCAGTCTTTTAATGCAACAAATTATTTATTTAAATCCATAACAGCCAATTTCACTAAAGCAATTTAAGTGAAAAATGATTTTAATTTTTTGAATTTTATATGCAAATTGACAAAAAATAAAAAATCACTTTCCATTTAAATTGCCGGTAAATTAACGAAAAATAGTTAATTAACTACAAATAATTGAAAAAGATACCATTCTGTGAGTTCAAAATTTCGGATTTTTGTTTTGAGATTTTTCGAATATAAAGAATGTAAAAAAAAAATTATTTTACACCAAAAAACCATCGTAAGTTTTGCACGGAATAACCCATATAAAGTCCGCCAAAGCGTTTTTGCCTTTAAAATCCATCCTTGACTCAACTGACTTATAGTCAACCCTCTACTTCGCTTGTAGTTGTAATTGTTATTGCATTGTCAATTCACTTACCCAAGTAGCAAAGCCCACATAATTGATAAGCGCAAATATATCCGATACGGTCAGGTACAACATCGATAGCAACGCCATTATCAAAACGGCCGGTGTGGGTGTGAATCGTTGTATTTGTATCATGGTTAAGATTTCCGGCATTTGACCCTCATTAGCGCCAGCATAGAAGAGACGTGAAGAGGTAAGTAAAATACCATTTACTGCGCCAAAGGTTGAGAGCGCAACAAATACTGAAAACAAAAAAAGAAATACATATTTAAAGTTCAAGGTCAAATGGCTTGCTTGCAACTGTTTATCTCGCCCCCTGCTCACCTGGTACCGTCCATGCAAACATGCCGAATGCACGCTCCGCATAGGTCACTGCCACAGCGGCCGATCCCAAGACTTCTTCGGGTGATAGAACTGAATAGAAAGCAACATTAGCCATCACATAGACAATGGTGACCAATGTACAAGAGATGGCAATAGCGCGGGGCAAATTCTTGACAGGATCCTTAAGCTCTTCAATAATGAAGTTCAAGTAATTCCTTAAAAGAAGAAGGGAAAAATAAGGTATGTATATTTGAGTATAAATAACTTTAAGTAAGAAATAATGAATACAATTAGTTTACTGATTTATGTATGTAAAAATTTCATACGAAAGCATTGGAAGGGATAGAAATGCATTGGAAGGGATACAAAGGCATTGGAAGGGATAAAAAGGCATTGGAAGGGATACAAAGGCATTGGAAGGAATACGAAGGTATTGGAAGGTATACAAAGGCATTGGAAGTGATACGAAGGTATTGGAAGGTATAAGAAGGCATTGGTAAAGATAAAGTACTTAGAAGCTATGCGCACATGGATCCATAGAATCTGTAACAACACGTTGACACGAATAAAATCCGGATAGCATGGATATCCGGTTAATATTAGGTTGTGTAGTTATCCGGATTTACAAAGAACCGATTAATATTCGTATCGTATAAAATCAACAAAATTTGGTAAAGCATTAACTACGACCAAATGTATCGTAGCAGCTTTCGCTAATCAGTCCACGATATTTTAAAGCCATGAAAAATTCTCGCGATCAATTAATAAAAACTGGAAAAGTGGCCGCCGGGAAATGGACACATTTTATTAATTTATTTGGCCTATGTTGGAAATGAAAATTAAATTAATTAAATTATTAATATCTGATATCCGGAGATCTAACGAAAAATCCGGATTTATTTGTCAATTTTTACTGTGGCGTATTAATAATTATTTCAATAGCGTGGTACGATTTGTTTGTTAGGAAAAATGGAAAACAACGTTGCTTAAGCGGATATCCGAATATTAACTGAGCTTCCGGGATATCCGGATTTTCCGTTTGGTTCTTCAGATATTCGGTTTATCCGGATAGTTGAAAAGTCCGGATGGAATTCCAGGCCTAATCCGTACTCAAGGCATTGGTTAGCTTTCTAACTACATCCAAACTAAACGAATATAACGAACTTTTTTTACTCTGGGTAATAGGTCTTTAGGGAGACAATTTACCAATTTGTTAGCGGGTGCGCAGACCAGGTATTAATTGGTTAGAAACCCGTTATTTACATTACTCCCAACTTGGACCATCGAAAGCCTCGTCAGAAACTGGGCGAATATTTTCGCCAGCACGATGGGCTGCGAAGTTCAGCTAGGTATTTGCTTTCATTGGGCTGATGAGACTGCAGACGGCTGGTGGAATTGCAGACTGGTGGAAAAAATACCTGGCTGTTATCGGCACAGGTGTCTACCTGGTACCTTGAATAGGACCGGACCATAGAATTGAGGGCATATAGTCCGAGTGTTGTTTTACGCACCCATTGTTTGGGTTAGTTTGGACACGAAAAATGTCTTTTACATTACATTAATACTTAAGTGTCTACGTTAACTACTGCATGTGGTACATTATACTAAAGTCACTATTATCACTAGATGTACATAAGTATGTATATTGTGATGTAAAATATCGAATGCTATTTAATTAACGAAGAGTGTTAAATAGCGAACTTTGAAAAATCTCAATGTAGGTAAATGGGTTATCGTGGATGACCCCATTCAGCATTGGTAAGCAAACTTAAGCCACCATGACCTCTTTGTGATACAGTATGAGATTATCTTTACAATTTCCTTATCCCAATGAGTGAAACCAATTCGTCGTTCAGGTGAAGGTCACAAAAAAGTAGCGGCGAATCGAATGTCGGCGGGTTCTCGCCAATGCGCCATATTGATATATGTACATAGATCACGATGCAGAAAATGACGGTGGCGTCATTCGCGGACCGAAAGAAGTCTTTCGACGGCAGACACATTAAGTTGGCGTGCGTTCCTCGATTATATACATACACACACATGTTGAAGCAGTGGTCACGTCAGTCGGCAAAGTGGGCTAAACTTCTTTTAGCTAATTTAGGCCAGATGGATGTGACCCTTCACGTTGACTCTGCAGATCATCTACCATTTGCCCTTTTGCTAAAGTAATTTTATAATTAAACGGATACAGGTTCGAGATTTGGTTCCGTTTCCATGTATAGGTAAAAATCTGCATGCCCTTATCTTGCAATTCTTTTCACCATTATATTCCATAGGTAGGACAACGTACTGCGAAATGCACTTGTAGCTTATCTGGTTGCAGACACCGTGCAAATATCAAAATCAATAGTTCAGCTGAAGGAACATTTCGAAGACACTTCGATGTGTGAGCAGACCTGCCATTGCAATAGGCCTGCTGGCAGCGATAATTTATTTATTTATATTAAATTCTCTGCCAGATTTGTATATATAGTGGTTTTTCAAGTACCTTAAGGTGGAAAGTAGTACGGTTTATCGGTCGAAAGTAATTTGGCTTACATGGCAGGGTCTTTCTCGCTTTACAATAAACGCAACTTTGGAAGAGATTTAATCCTGGTCTATGAAGTTTAGTCTTAAACAGACCTTAGAAATAACATTTGACAATGGGTGAAGAATTCCCGATAACGTTATTATTATTTTTTTATTCGGCAGGGAAAATTCGGTACTTTACTTCTCAGTCTATTCTTTTGACGTCCGTAAATTATGAAAATGGTATGTTTAAGAAAAAACCTGGAAAATAACGCCAGTTTTTAAAGGACATGCTGGAGATTTTACCAGCACTTTTCTCAAGTAATTCTATAGTAATTCTGTAGAAAATATAAAGTTTTTCCAGTGATATTAGTTGAAAGGGGCACTATTTTATGTATATGGTATGCACATACACATCTATATACATACTACATATCTATGTAAAATTTTGCATGTGCATATAATATTAAAATAATTTCTGATCGCCTGAAAGCCAATTACTTAAATCCCATTACTTTGTTTGTTAATTTATTTTATTGGACATTCTCCACTGATTTCCTGTCTGTCTGCCACTTTGTTTGCTCTTCGTACCTATGTGTGTACATACATATGTATGTTTGTATTTACGCATTTTCTCATGTCAACTTACCAGCCATTGTAGGCGAACAATCCAGAGTAGAAGGACAGCGCTAGTGAAGTTACTCTCGTGTCTGTATTCTCGAATGTAAAGTATTCCATTTTGCCCAAGGACAGTTGGTATACGCCGGTGGCGATGATGATGAAGAGCGCCAATAGCTTGGCATATGTGAAGATATCCTGCACAGCGGTGGCCCATTTAACGTCCCAGCAGTTAATGAAGGTTAAGACCACTAAAATGAAAGCGAATGGATGGCAAAATGTCACAATGAAACAGAACAATTAGACTAGATGAAAATAAATGCGAAGCAGTAAATTTAATAAAATTGTTTAGAAATATACTCTAAGAGCTTTTAAGAGAATGCAGTGCAATGACTGGCTTAATATTTTCAGTTAGACTTTTGTAAATGCAAAACACAAACTACATACATACATATGTAAGTATGTACGTATGTATATACGGATGTCTAAAGTTAATTGAATATTGTTGATTCTTTCGATTCTAAGTTAAGGCAGTTTCTATATGTTCTTAACTTTAGCAACACATTTAAGCACACATAACTACGTATATATATGTATATGTATGTGTGTATGCATATGCAAGCGTGATTGAAGATATCACAAATGTCGCAGAGTATCAATAATAATACATATTTAGTAGAAAACTCATTAGAAAATAAATATGTTACTAGTTGTATTTATGGCTTGCCTCTAACTGAGGTGCTTCGAAAAATTTCCAATGTGCCGAACTTGCGATCCCCAGGGTTTTAAATTTTTCATCATAGAACATATCGAGTTTGTGCATTTACCGTCAGTTCTTAAAGTACGATATACCGATACGGTGACCATTTGTCCTGTATTATACGGGAAAGTCCTCCTTTTTGACCCATTTTCCTGGTAATTTATTTATTTTATACCGGAGGCCAAATGTTCGTATCATTGATCATCTCAACTTCTACGACAAGAATAAAAAAAAATTGGTTCCTAAATTTACTTCAACGCGTTTTACGGTACATCTAAGAGGTTAAAGGATTCAATCATGAGTAGGTTTAAGTAAATAGAAAAAAATTAAAAAAAAATCGTTTGTAAAGATTTTAGCATCTGTGGGTTCTGAAGAATATTTGAGCAGTCGCTAGCAAACTTTTACAGAAAAACCACGGATATACTTTTGTATATAATAGTAGGTAATGCCAGTATTGGTATATCAAGAGATACATATAACTACTTTTGTATTTGCAGATATCTCGGATGGACCCTGGGTATTCTGCCTGCACTCGCTAAGCCAAATAAAAGTCCAGCTATCCAGGAGCAGTCCTCAGGCGGCCACAGAAATTTGTATACTCGTCCTTAAGGTAGGACGAAATCGGGGGCGTTATGCCTAGTGAATTCATTAGACATGCAATATCGTTGCACCCCCGAACACAAATCGGCCTGATATGGACGTAATTCGAGCCAACAGATTAGTTCAAATCGTGCCACAAGCGATTCTAGAGTACTGATTGCCATTTGGGCGTCACATCAAATAGCTTTAGCAGCTACCACAATTTAAGGTTGATGGAAAGCTCCTTGGAAAAGACCCCTCCAATAATTCTTTCACCAAGCTCCGAACATCTGTGTGATGTGCGTGGAATAAGAGCTAGAATGATGAGGTTAATGCAATAGTAAATAACAAATAGCCTGAAAGAGGTTTAGTAAATGTGATTTCTACTATTCGCATGACCAGGGAAAAATTAGCTAAATTAATTTAATTAGAAAAATGCAGGAGATTAAAATATATTTATAATACTTTTTATGATTAGCGTATCAACCTTGGTCGACAGGTTGTATGGGTTATCTGTCTATTCTCTTGCCTCTAATAATTAGCATCTAATTGACACCTCCCAGCAAAGCAATGAAAGACTCGTCGATTTTGTGGAATTCCTATTTAGAATCTTTTCAGTACTCTAATTAAAGTAATTATTACATAGAAATTTTTTTTTGAACAACCCCTGTACTATGATTCACGGGAATCTCAGCAAAATGCATGATGTAATTCAAAGTAAGTTTTCATAATCCACCAACTCTTTGTGACTTCTTGAAAAGTAGATTAATATGAGAGCGGATGCATATATACATATGTATGTATGTATGTGAGTGATAAAGCGTGTAAGTAGATTTAACAATGAATTTGTTTGTTTTACGAGGAAATTAATATTCGTGCGATCAACTGGAAAACCACATAAGTGTGCG
>NW_023458558.1:24575682-24576101 GCF_013731165.1 Rhagoletis pomonella
GCTAATTTGAATTTAATATCAATTTAAATGTTCCTTTCAATTCATGTATTTATGCCGAATTTCCACTAGGCATTGAAATATCAAAAAATGTATGCCATTTAATAAAATGCTATGCGGAAATGAACTTAATGATTATTTTTTTAATGTAATGACACGATTATTTGTTAATGCTCGACTTTGTCATTTGCCATTTTGACCATTTAATGCCTAGTGGAAATCCAGCATTAGTTTTGAAAACTTGTAAGTATGTACATGTGCGTACCAGAAAGTGTGTTCTTTACTTCTTTATTAATATCTGTGTTCGTATGGAATATTTAGTAGCTTATGTCGGCAAGCTGGCTTTAGTTAGATAGTTCCCAAAATGAGAGAGAATCGTTCCTTACTCTCCTGCAAGTTGATGCTGGATGTTTTTCACTCAA
>NW_023458558.1:24576201-24610646 GCF_013731165.1 Rhagoletis pomonella
TACAAAACCGTATATACTGACGTAAAATGACAAGCCGCAACCTCTTAATGATTTGAAAAAAATTTATAAAAATTGGCAATAATATTCATCATAATTAGATACAAAATTTTTTCGATGGGCACCCTAATGTATATATATATATTTAAACACATTATATTGCTTTACACGAATACATGTGTGTATATATGCATACGTATGTATATATGTATGGCTATACTTACAGATACAACAGACTGCCAACATGCGCGCCGAATCATCTGGTGGTTGACAATCCGGAAAGAAAGGCTTCAGCACATATACGCTGAAGGTGAGCGCTACAATTGCCTGTGAGCATGGCCGCACAATCATACATTCGATCCAGAGACGTATGAAGGCCATAAAGGGACCAAACGTTTCCATAATGTAGGCATAATCCGCACCAGATTTGGTAATCATTGTACCCAGCTCGGCATAGCAGTAGGCGCCAACCTATTAAAGATATGACAAAGCAATTGAAAGCGTTAAAAATATCTATTGTTAAACTTGAAAAGCATTTGAAGTGTGTACATATCGTTAATATAGTATAGAAAAGGTAATCTTGCTGACCACCAGCAGCCAGAGTACTATCCACAGCACGTCTCTCTGTGGGGTATCAAGTAAATTATTAAATTTAATTGCATACATATCATTTGTATAGTATGGAAAGGGCATAACTCACATCGTCGCTGAAATACAAAAAGCCGTAACTGGCTAAAAATTCCAAATTCACTTTTTGGTTAATCGTAATGCATTTCATCGAATTATAAGTCCCCACATCGTTTTATGCGATACAATTTTTAGTTAGTTATGGCTTTTTGCATTTCAGCGTCGATGTAAGATACGCCCGCTCCATATTTTACTAATGATATATATATATATGCAACTAAATTTAATAATTTACTTTATACCCCACAGAGAAACGCGCTGCCGTTAGTACTCTGGCGCAGGTGGTTGTATGTTTATGAGAAGCTGTTTCTCATTGCAAAGATACATTCGGGGGTTTGCCATTGCCTGCCTTGGGGCTTCCGCTATTAGAAACAACTTTTAATTTTTAATTTTTGATGTTGTTCGGAAACTGTGCCCAGACCGCGCGGAATGGTAGCGTGCATTGCTTACCACTACACCACAGCGGCCGCCCCCTATGAATGGAAAAAAGGGCTTATCGCCTTCCCTCTCCTTCCTAAAGAAGGTTGGACGTGTACATAGAGATATCTACTTGGATAACAACATCATCAACAATTTCTGGACGAACAGAATACCAGACCAGTACTTCGGAGCGAATATAAAAATCATTATTTAGGTCGCAGGCTATCTGGAGGGCATGATAAAATCTGACTTGGAGCAAAAAACGAGCTAGACCTTATGACATCGAAGGCGACATCAGTTTTACCCCTCCATGCCTCCTAGTCATTTCTGAGCGAAGTGTTCACCCAGTTTCTGATGATTGCTTCGATGGCGAAGGTGGTAGTGATATACATAACTAGTTGCGGACTGAGGCATGCCTGGTTTGAGTAGTCCCGAGTGACCTGGAAACCAGAGTAAAGCAAGCTCGCTATGTTAACCAACATAATTTAATCGAGACTTGCATTGTCGAACTTTTTTCCACCACTTAGTCCATGGCCTTGAAGAATGTGAATACCACAGCCTGGAAGACCAGAGCATGTTACCCAAGAGAAAACCAAAGCAAGAGAAAATTAAAGCATTCGGCCTCAGGGAACTCAACATTATAGAATTTCTTCAACAAAGGTAATTAGTGACATACTTTCCTGCGGCATTGAAAACATACAACTGCTCAGATCTCTGCTGCCAGCGATTTCTGCCTTGCCGCACTTAACAAAGAGATAACACTTAACCAAAAATGTTACCAAACTGAAAAATAAATTATCAAAGAAGAATAAATTATAAAGCAAGAAAAAATTACCAAAACGGCAACGCTGATAGTGATTTGAAAATTGACGCTAACTCGTTAAAGAATCTCCGCACTTGTATCGCAGAAAATTTAGCCTATTTACAAAATTTCAACAGCTTTTATCTTAACATCATTGACTTCATTCCAGTATAGCGCTGGAATAATGTTATAGGGAATAAGATACATTTATCTTGATTGGGTTTTCGTCAAGTCTCATCATATTCGTCGAGCAATCGTGCCGTTTCTATGCCGTCACGTTGAAAGCAGATGCGAAGAAATGCCAAATAGTTATTGGAAGAATTGTGCCACAAAATTCTTAATTTTCCATCCAGAATATGTACACTGCCGGCAAAAAGTATTGGAACAGCAAATTTTTGACAATTATGCACCAGTTTCTATTCCAATATTTTATCGCTAATTTTTTATAAAAATATGTCTGATTATGCAACGAAAATCATAAAAATATAATTCTTAAACTTCGTGGAAAACTTACGAACATAGAAAAATTTTTAGAAATTTTTTGAGTATGCAGATTTATAATCCAATCGATTTTTATATAATAAAGTGCAAGTTTAACTTTTTATTCAGATTTTTTAGAATTTTTTTGAGTATGCAGATTTATAAACCAATCGATTTTTATATAATAAAGTACAAGTTAAATTTTTTATTAAAATTTTTTTTTGAATTTTTTTTAGTATGCAGGTTTGTAGCCCAATAAATTTATATATAATAAAGTACATGTTTTAAATAGCCAGGAATTGCCGTTGATTTTTGGCGATTTTTTTTTCACACAGTCTCTTCCATACATAACATTTTTTTATATAGAAAAAGTGCAAAACACCTTCAACACAAAAAAAAAATTCTCAAAAAGCAATGCGTTTTTTGACGAACTTGCATTTTTTTTACTAAAATTTAATGGGCTACAAAACTGCATACTCAAGAAAATACTAAAAAATCTGATTAAAAAGTTGAAAGTTTTCATGAAAATTTATTGAATTTTTCGGAGTTTTCCACAAAGTTTAGAAATCATATATTTATGTCCTTTGTTGTAGAATTAACCATATTTTTATAAAAAAATTAGAATAGAAATTGGTGCATGTATTGTGAAAAAATTCGCTGTGCCAATACTTTTTGCCGGCAGTGTATATACTTAAGCTTTTTATGTACATTTTTATATACACACAGTAAAATAGGATAATGCATGTAGGTATATACATATATATAGCAGTAACTCAAGACAATATTGTGGGTTGAATTAAATAGATGATTTCGTTACCGATTTGGGTCAAATATGATTACCTATGTACCAATGTACATAAGCATAAAAACGAATAAAATATCGGCGAGTTCATAATTGTCTGTCAATGCTATTTATTACGTTTTTTTTTATTGTATTACGGAATTCTCTGGAATACTTTCATTACTGCGAATGTCAAATGCAGTCATTTATCACATAAAAGCGCCGTGTGTATGTATCACTTAAATTATCCTGCAGATAAAACCTACTAGTAAAAAATATTACATTTCATTAAGTAACTGCTGTTACGTACCCAGTCGTCCTAGCTCATTGACTGGTACATATGTATATATGAGCCGTTTATTATGAAAATGGCATAAGTGATTCAAAAAATTCAAGTTAATTATAACATGGATTACACCGAGCAACGGAAATTTTGAAAAAAAAATATATACATACATAGATGCTCCCAAAACTAGGTGCCAAATTTAGTAAAACTGGGTTTAGTTTCTTTCTCTGGCATCAGGATTTTTTTAAAGATTGGATTAGTTCTAAAATTTAATTAAAAAATTCAGTGCTATATAGAATAACGATATGGGTACCAAAGGAAAAGATAAAATTCTGTAGAATTGAAAAATATTAAATGTTTGGTGCATAGGAACGAATAGGTATTGAAAATTCCCTTTTAAAATTTTGTCCTTGAGTACCCTTGCGAATTTGCAATATTTATTTTTGAAAAAAAAAAATATATGTTAAGGATTAATATACACACGACCATATCCTCAACTTTCGTCCTTCTACTTTAATAGCGTAAAAAACTAAAAATATTTAAAAGGGCATTTTCAATATCAATTCGTCTTTGTGATTACAAAAAAAAATTTATATTTTTAAATTCTAAAGAATTAGAATAAAGAAGAGCAACTGGAAAATTTTATAAAAATGCAAACTTTGAGAGCGCTCTCACGAGAAAAAAGTCTCAAGCCTCTGTTATGCATACTAGGCAGTGCATGCACTGCTATACCATTTTTACGTAGAAATCAAAAACCAACAGACTTCTATGTATGTAATGGTGTGCGTTATGTGACAACTCTCAAGCAATGCCAAGTATGCATAACACAGCCTTCAGATCTAGTTATCTATGGTAGGTACATGGCGTATGAGTTACTCAGTGGAGAAGAGAATGTTACTCATACGCCATGTACGTACGTTCGATTTTAACTATCCCGTGATAAATGGTAGATCCAATATGATTCCAGATCTGCAATCAGCGACCTTAAGAACACCCGACTGTTAAGTTTTAACCGAATCTAAGTGATTTTAATCCTTTGTGGTCGCCATATTGGGTCCGTCATTTTAAAGGTTGCAAATGGGACTTCATATTCGTAATCAGCGATCCCAAAATCCCTCGAGTAACAAGTTTAAAGCGAACGCAAGGAAATTTTAAAAATACATCCGCCATTTTGAAATTTGAAATTCGGACTTTAGATTCGTAATTAGTGATACCAAAGCCATTCAATTATGTCATCGACTCAACATTTTTTAATCAGTTTTGTATAAAAGTTAATAAATATATTTCCTTTTTCGCGAATCAGGAAGGATCAAGCGCATAAGGACCTGCCTGCAGAGATGCAAATCTGAGGTGCGGGCATTCGAATTTTTGCAAAGCCATGCAATAAATGGCACTGTGGTGTCTATGAAGCATGCCTGAATTCAGGAAATATGTTGTGTCAGTTGTGATATAAGTATTTAACTGCTTTAATGTCAGGTCAAAATCGGTTATTGGATCTGCAAGTCAAGTGTTTTTCGTTTACGGATTAGCGCAGAACTGGGATTATTTATTGTACAGACTACTGCACCTTGCTGGTTTGGTTTCAAATGCGCCATTAACCCATTAGATATTCACTGATTAGGGATGTGCATATGGTTTCGTTCAGTCGTAATCGTTAATCATTTCGTGTCTGAATAAGGTAATGGCATACCTTATTTCCCCACTGGGTTAATTTATGTGTGTACGTAGTTACTGCAGTATGCGTGGTCGCTGGCAAATCTATTGACTGCTTCTGCTTTTGGAGGGATATTTAATGACATAAACTGCATTTGACATGCGTTTCTCTTAAGAGAATTTTAAAAATATCATTAAGCCTGCGAGAATATGGATACTCTTTCCTTTTGTCATTTTTATTCAGTTTTGAGGGCCGTTTGCGCGTTTAAAACAGTATGAAACTAATCAAAGACTTGAGGTTAATACAAGATAATTCCTTGAATGGCAGCTAATTTTGGCAGCATGTAAAAATAATCAGTAATAATAATGAATTTAATTTTCCCCGAACCGGTTCACTTTGCACTTTTCGTTTCCATGTATTCACTATGGGAGGAAGAAAAATTTTCGGGTGATTTTTTTCTCGAGCGAAACTCAGCATAAGGCTGAATACTTTACAAACTTTCACATACATAGTTTCTGAGTGAGAGAGTGAGTATGTTTACTGCTCTTTAACGCTAATACAACTGAGTGCATTTCCATGAAAGTTGGTAAACAGATAGCTTATAACCTGGGTCAACATACAGGATATCTCTTGAATAGTTGCCACATTTTTCAAGCGTTCAAATCAATTAATTATCAAGTTAAAGAAAATATTGAATCAATGTGGGGTGTCGAACGAAGGGGATCTCAAAACGACTCATTTCAAAAGTATTTTTTAAAGGAATTGCCTCCTGTGATAAAATTTCAAATTAATTAATTAATAATAATGATAAAAATTTTGGCGCTAAAACTTTTTCGAATTTTGGCCTAGCTTCTCCTCCTATTTGTATTGTGCGTCTTAACAAATGGAGGGAGCTATATTGACGAAGATTCTGGCGATGAAGATTTTGTGTCAGTTAACAATTTTCAGACACGCAACTTGTGGTTGCAGCCGAAACTCCTGGTAATTTTGACGATGTGGACGAGATCCCCAGGGAAATTAAGTTACGTACGAAGTCAATTGTCCTTATTTCCACCCTGGTGGTGTGTCCTTTTAAATGGACAATAGGTATATCTGTAAAAAACCTTACTACTTCTTCTTCTTATGTGGCACTACAGCCGTCGATAAAGTTGCAAAACATCTCCATTGGAGACTTGTTATCGTCAATTGACCTTATTTCCGTTGATCTTATTACCTGTCACCAAATTTTCAGAGCCAGAATTGCCGGCGACATTTTTTCTCTTTCTTAGACTCCTGTAGGCAACTATGACAATTTTTGGAAAGCGGAAGTGATAATACGGGTAGTGTCGGCCATTGTCTGCTAGGCCCTGGACAGGCCTTGTTTAAACTATGATTTAAAGGGTTGGAATTTTGATTAGACTTTTCCATATTTTTCCCATTTTTTACAAAGTCTTAGGGTACGTTCACACAGAAAGCTGTGCCGAGCCGAGCGAAGAGAAGCTTTCAAATTACTGTAGCTATGTGAAAGTGTTCATACAGCAAGTTTGTTCAGAAGCCTTTTGGAGCTGAAAGCAATGCAGTTTTTGATTTTGAATTTTCTATTTAATTTTTCAGCTTCATGACGCTTCTGCAAACAAGATATATAAGTTTTCAAATAAAAACGAATTTTATAAGCGGAGTCCATGAGAAAAGCTTCGCTTCGCTTCGTTCAGTGTGAACACTTCGCTCAGCGCCGCTCGGCTTTCTGTGTGAACGCACCGTTAAACTTTGATTTATGTATTAGGTTTGTGAGTGAGTGTATATCAAACATTCCGAGCAACTTTGAGTTGCATGCCCAACCCCGCCTCTAAGCGATTTCACTTTTGGAGGAATTTTACTTAATATTATTAACTTTATTTCTGTATATTTTATTATTTAATATATAAATGAATTTTCTACTCTGCGTGATCTTTTTTAGATACATGGAAAAAAACTTTCTGAAGAAGTGATTTTATTTATTCCAAGCAGTGCAAAAATTTACGTCATTGCCTGCCGAGAAATTGCGGTCCTGTTCGATGTGATCTTTGGTTGAACTGACCCTCAAATAGAAATAAGTGTTTCCCACTTTGAAAACTAAATAAATGTCACAAGTTCTCCTAATGAGTCTTCATGTGAATGACTACGTATCAACCGAAGTATAAAGCCGACACAGATGCTAAATAATTGCTCAATATCAATAAACTTAGGCAATTGGATTATAAAATAATTTCATAAAAGAGTAAAAGAGAGAAGATGGTAGGTAGTTCATACCATATTTTTCTAGCACACATCGCGAGTACTCACCATAGAAAAAAGGCCGGAAATAATCCATACGATTAGCGACAAATTTACGCTTCCTGTATACATGAGCACACCGGTGGGTGAAACGAAGATACCGGAGCCGATAATGGAACCGACGATCACCGTACAACCATTGACTAAACTCATTTTCGCCTTCAACGTTACGTCACCACCACCACCGCCGCCACCTTCATTTTCGGCGGCCACCTTAGCCGCCGCATCGCCATTACCATTGACTACCGAACTTTTCCTTGAGGAATTTTTCCGATTAAGTGATTCAGTCTCCATGTTTGTATATGATTTATGCAGATAATATTAATTTGCTAGTTGGTGGATGCTAAAGAGTGAATTTATGTTGTATTTGCAGCCGAAATAACAGTGAATTATTTATACGATGATTAATTGCGAATAAACCGATTACCTATATTGAATGCTGTTGTGCTGTTTGTATGGAAATCTGTAAATAGAAAAATATACAGATTCGTTTTTAAGAATAGAGTAAGTAAATAAATTTAAAATAGATTGTATAAATTCTTGTGTTTATATTTGCACCTTGTTAATTGAAAGATTTTAGCTTTGCTATCAAAAAAAAAAAGTGTAGACATATGTACGAGTATTTATGTACATTAGACCGTACTATCTTACAATAAAAAAAAATGTTCGCTGTGCGTCTCTGAGGTCTGAGTCTAAAGTATTTTTGCAAGGCAATTTCGAACAAAAAAAATTTGTTTTGGCCGAACCTAGGCGTTGCCTTTTTACATTTTTCGGGGAGACACACATTCGACGGCAAAACATTTTTTAAATAGTTCTACTGAAATAAAACAGCTAATTTTTGGACAGCTTAAATTTATTGACATTAGGGTGGTACGCTAGGGTGGTAGGAACTGTAATATGGTGGGTAAGTACTAAAGCGGACTTGAGGAAATTAATTTTTTTGGAAATCAAAAAAAAAAAAATATTGAAATTTCGCTCAAAGTGCTGAAAGTGTTCCATGTATTTTTTAACGAAAAAAGCATTATTTCGTGGAAATAGTATAGAATTCCTAAAACTCTATTTCTCTGCAGGAGACTTGCATTTTTTAATACATATTATTTTTATAGGCCCCCTTGCAATTTTTGGGTGTTTTTGGAGACTTTAAAAAATGGTTAAATAAACAATTGGGAATTATTATTGAGTCTCCTAAATACATACAGACTTTTTCGATATTTAGAAAAATTTTGATTTTCAAGAATTCTAAGCCGTTTCTACGAAAAACTCCATTTTTTCCATATAAAATCCATATGTATGTATGTATGTATGTATGAATAGTACATGTAAAACTTTGAGCGCCTTGAGCGAATTCTAAATATTTTTTTATTAACAAAGGGGGAACATTTTTTGGTATAGAACAACGCCAGAGGGTTAGAGCAATAAAATTCTGACTTTAAATATTTTGGACCACCCTAGTGCAAACTATTTCGACAGTACTACGAGTACGTTGAAGCTTTAAAGTTCTTAATTTTCACACTTGTACAATGTTAGGTAAATGTAGCAAGTATAGTACATACAGGGAAATATAAACTCTTTCAATATTTTACGGCGCTAGAATTGCAAAATTTGTACCGCACGCAAATAGTGAGGAATAATTTGTTGTATGTACTTGTATTTAGTGCATGCCTCAGAGAGCCATCTGCGTTGCTACGGAATTTATTTTCACCGTAAACATGCAATTGCTGGTGCATATGTACATAGATATATGTATGTATATGTACGTAAATATTTACTTATGTACGCAACCAGCGGGAAAATGTAATGCATGCTAAGTGTAGAAAGGAGAAAATGGTCAAAGATTCAAAGTACAAATTTTTCACATAATGAAACTAGTTCATAGGTTTCTCTTTTTACTTGTAAAAAAAAAAACATTTCTAAAATACATAAATGTATTTTTTGATTATTTTTCTTGTTTTGTCTTTTTTGGAGCCTTTCTCTGCCTATTTCACCTTTTCTAGCCTACTTCGTTATTTTGTTTTGCATTTTATTATAGGTTTTTAGTTCCTAAAAATCCATTCCGTAGTGATTATATATATAACAGCAATAGAAATACATTACATTATTTCTCACGCATGTAATGCATTACTACTTTTTCCACTGGCGATTATCAGTCCAGTGCAACGTTGGCAAAATCTTTCACTGAAAAATCGTCAATTTGTCTCAAAAAAGTCGTAATTTCAGCCAAAAACGTCAAATTCTTTTTGTTATGCTTTTTTTAGCCGACTTCAAAAAAAGGAGGAGGTTATCAATTCGTTTGTATATACATATATATATTTTATGTATGTTGCCGCATAACTTTAGACCACAGGATGCCTTAAGATTTATATAAAAAAAATATTTCAAGGGTTGACGGGTGAGTCAAAGAAACATTTTTTTCACTCGTTCCTCGTTCCCAAAATTTTGACCATATGGGTTAATAAAAGTTGATTTGTAATTTCATTTCATTTAACAACAATTTTAAATTAGAATTTAATGAATTACAACTGCTTTTAAATTGTTGAGTTGCACTAGTTTGAAGATACTTTAAAAGATTTTGATCCAGTGTTAAAGAGTAACAGGAAACAGTTCTCTTTGCTATAATTCTGTCTCTTTTAAATAAGTGGCAGCAGTGCAAATTTACAATTTGGTTACAAGTCTAGTACAAATTTAATATAAATATGTACGTGAAAGAACGGTTATAGAACAAAACTAGATAAATACATGATTGTACATACATTCATATACAGTATATTTTGCTTTGCTGCCTCTATGCTTAAGTGCACATTTAAGATACCTACCCTAAAATGCGTATCAGAGGCACTATTTTTAACATTTATAAGGAAACTGCTCCGATAGATGCATTTAGCATACCTGCACATTGGCGATACCTGCCTTAAAAATTGGGCGACTAGTATCAATTATCAAAGAAAGTATTAAGTTTACCTGCACTGGCCCTACAATTACCTAATTTTACAACTTTTTATTTATTTTGTTCATCTCGCAGAACAACGAAAATGGCTATAAATTTATGTAGTTATATAGATAATTAGATACTATTCGGTAAAAATTTCGCTTGCAGTAATTTCTACGTGGTAAGTGCTTCTCCATTATTTGGTTTCATAGGGATTTGGATACCTTCCTCATTGAAGTAGTAAAGAAAATTCGCTTAAGTGCCTTTTTCGGATAAGTGCACAAGTTTTTCGTGCAAAGAAGGATGTGCAGCTAAGCAAAATATACTGTATATGAATTTAAGGAAAAAACTGAAATAAAAAATAACGTCAAAATGACGACGAAATCGTCTATTCGGCAACGCTGGTCCAGTGAAGTAATTGAATGTTCATGCCTATATACGTACATAAATACTAATTTCATGTGTTTATATATGCTCACGTACACTGAGGGGAAAAAATATTAAAATCAAATATAAACGTAATTGATCCAACTATAAACGTCAACGAAAGTACTGTATATTGGTAAATGTTCAATTCAATTATGCGCATATTAAAATGATCGCGTTCGTTCTGAAAAAGCATCCGTGAAGTGAGTAATCAACATAAAACAAAAAAAAACAAGATTTTTAATTTTCATGTTGCCTGCGATGGAATTCGAACCCTAAGCCTCTCTGGATATCAACAAATTGTGGCAAGCATCTTTGGGCATTAAGCTACAGCCATACATGTAAATATGCCTTCAAATGTTGAATTTCCGTTAACACCACAGCACACGATTTGTACGGATAAACATGTACTACGTATGTATGTGTGCGTTGTCACCGCCCAGCAGGAAATTGAATTAGTTTGAAAGTAATTTATAAACTACTTTATTTTCAATGATAACTATAGGCAGCAGTCAATTGTCTTTTCCTGCATGTATTTTGAACTACTTTAAAATGAATTTGGCTTAAACAACTTCAAAGTTAGTATGTTTCGTTTGAATATGCTTTCGTTCTGCACTTCACAGATGCTTTTTCATACTTCCAAGACACAAATTGTTTTTTGTTTTAGCAAAATCAGTATCAAACATCGAAACATTTACTCATTGCATTTGTTTTAAAGTAGTCTTTCAATTAGTTGATGAAAAAAAAAAATCACTTGTTTCCGTCAGGGCGCACTGCATGCTGGGGATGCGTATGTACACTTGCATATACATGCTCAAATTTGAACTGTCAATAAATGTTTGTACGAAAATATAATTTTTAAATACGAACATTTTTAAACGATAATCAAATATAAAGTAATCATTTTTACTATGCATTATTTCTCTCAGTGTACATACATACACATACATATGTGAATGTACTATGTACATACATACATGTTTGCGCGGTCGAATGCGTACGACATTGACATTGACAAATTATGCTATCAGTAGAATTTATGTACTATTTTTTTTTTTAATTTATGCGAATATTTATGTAAATATTTGTACTTTGTCAGAGTACATACATGTATAATGGCTTATATTTTGAAGCACTAATTCAATTTTCAACTTTTAGTTGTTTATTAGCGGAAGAGTGGAAATATCCGCCTTTATAGCTATCTCTTAAAAGGAAAGCGTGAAATGTACTCGTATAACTACATACATACATACATATTTTAGCTACGAGTGATATCTCCTTAAGGGTAGTAGTAGTGGGTAACTCAGTAAATTTTTAGATTTTGATTCAATTACTCCAACGCATTTTAAGAGCTGGCTGCTCAATCAACTTACTAATTAATTTTATTTGAATGTTACACTTAAGGATGGCTAAAAAATTAAATAATCGATTAATTAGTCAGATGATTCATCACAAGCGTAAACAAATTAATTGCAATTTTTGAGAAATAATAGATTAATCGAAATTTTTTAAGGCACATTTTACAAACAGAAAAGGCTTGAGCATGGCAGGCCATACACAACTTTGATGACTCGGAAAATTTGACGGAACTTTGTTGGGAAGTTTTAATACATGCAGCATTTATGTGGCCCGTACCTTGTACCGTCTAACTTCCATTTGACTCGGTCTCTACAGATGATAAAATATTGGCCAACCGAAGAGCCGCTGAAAATCACTTAGCCAAGTTTTACGCCGACACACCGGAGAAGTTTTACAACGATGAAATTATGAAGCTACACGAAAAATGGCAAAAGGCCATAGATAATAATAGCATCAGGTAAATGCGAAATTCATATGACTGTACATTAGAGTGGTCAAAAAAAAACAAAAAAAAAAATCCAAGATAGGGTTTGGGGCACCCTCCAAAATTTTTCTAAGTTTCCAATTATAAATTTTGAGGATGCTCATGCTGCTCATATTTTACTTTAGAAGTATTGTGTACATATATTAATCAAACAATTGGTTAAGTAACCTAAGAACATTTCAAATTTAAATTATTTAAAAAAATATGACAAGCTTCAATTGCCATGGCAACAGTACCGTTTTATAAAAATCACCAATATTTTTGCCAGTTTCGCAGCGATCCAGTAGCGTATTTAGAGGTCATTGAGCACCCTGTATTGGTTGCAGTAGAAAACTGAAAGTTGGTATCAATATTTAAAATATTAAAAGGAAAAGAACTAAGGATGAAAATTTTTTTCCCCATACAAAAATTGGACCACTTTACTATACATGCATGTATGTATGTAAAATAATCAATTGCCTTTCACTTTGCTACATTATAACTTCATTTCGTCAACAAAAGGAGGCAAAAAAAAAAATAAGAGAGTTGGAAAAAACAGTAAGGGAAAGGTCGATGAAGCTAAAATGCGAAAGTAATAACTCATTTATAATAGTAAATTACTTTCTAATGTCCATATCAATACACATACATAAACGCTTAATAACATATGCACATATAAAGCTAAACTTAACGAATATGTTTTCGATAGTTCCATCGACCCCCAGCGGTCTACGAAGACCTGAAAGGGCTACACTTCAAAGAAAAAAGAAATAGGCGGACAATGAAAATACATAAATGGGGCAGGTCGTGTTATTAATCTTAAAAAAAAAAAAAAAAAAAAAACAATTATTTGAAATCAGTATAAAAGGAGGGAGACAGGCAAAAGCATGTAAAAGTAATTTTATGCAGTTTTGCAAGTCACTCGTTTAGTGATTCGCTTTGAAAGCGCACACTGCTTTACGCTATGTACAGGCATACATATGTAGCTATAGAAATTCTTATTTGTTTAAGCTTAAAGACATATTACTATTTATAAATAGTATCCAGAGCTGCAACTTATCACATTAGCACACACCAAGTTTAGTCGCTTTGCGAATTTGCATACCATATATGTATGTATGTACTAGGGATGTTCTTTTTTTTTGAATTTTGCGATGCCGGGATTTTCGGGACATCGTTCATACAATCCCGGGATCTCGGAATAAGTCCCGGGATTTAGATATTCATTCCAACAACTTAACATGAAAAAATTGCATCAATATAGTTTGAGAAGCTGTCCTACCATATAATAAATATGTAATAAATAAATGGATTTGAAACCTACTTTATTATATTTTATTAGTAACAAATCAAAAGACAGTAATTTAATTTATACGCAAAATTTTTTTGATGCTACACTCAACCCTTTGAAAAGGCATGTTTTTGCTTTCCTGTCCTTGTCCAGCTCTGATTTTCAGGGCAACCATCTCCCTTGACAAAGATTCAAAGGGTAGAAAAGGTGCCTTTTTTGCCTTACAAGAGTGTGGCATTTTAAGAAATGAAAAGACAATTTTCTCACACACAATCAAAAGTCGACATTTTTTGGTAGAAACGAAATCACCATAAGGCATGTCGAAAAAAGCTCGAAGCAAAAAGAAATTTAGTCAACATATTTGTGTATTGTGTGGCTGAAAGAAGTTCATAATACTAGTGGCATATATAAAAGAAACGCCTAATTTCAACCAGTTTAGTCTGCATTTCTTTTGTTTATTTAATATTTAAATTTTTTTATAAAAGTCTACCTCATTTTATATATAATTATCTGCCTTTAAATGCTCATTTCAAAATTTGTACAAAAATTATAAAAATGCAAAAACATTTGCCAAAAGTTCAAACTTTTTACTCAGCATTTTAAGAAAAGTTTGAGGTACGCAGTTTTCTAGCCCATTAAATTAAAGTAGGATAAAATGCAAGTTTCATGCAGTTACAAAATACCGTAGATTTTTGAGATTTTTTTAAACGATGCTGGGCATTTTCGTCCATATAAAAAAATTGTCGAACTTACTTTGTATGGAAGAAAATGCGTGACGCCGCCATCAAAAAAAAAAAATCAAAAAACTCAACGTTACTTTTAGCCACTTGAAACTTGCACTTTATCCTCGTGTAATTTACTGCGCTATACCTATAAAAATGCATACATAGAATTTTTCTAAAAATTCTGAGTAAAAAGACTGAAACAGGTTGAGGGGAAGAAAAAATTCCAAACTCACCAAGTAATCAATATACTCACGCCACTATGGGCCAAATATAGTAAAACTGCGTTTTTAGTTTTAGATTTTTTTTTATTAGAGCTTTATAATTTTAAAGATATTATGAATTCTAAAAATGATTTAAAAAATTCAGTGCAATGCAGAATAAATATGGGTACCAAATGACAGAGAAAATTCTGTAGGATTTAAAAAGTTAAAAATTTTTGCGTTCACAAGGACGAACAGGTATTGAAAATGTCATTTTAATTAATGTTTTTTTAAGCTAATAAATTTAGAGGGACTATATTCGAGGACATTGTCGAGTTTATTTTAGTCTTTAACATATAGTTTTTTTTTCACAATAAGTATTGCAGGATATTCAAGGATACAATGTTTAAGGACATTTTCAATACCTTTTACACCAAAATATTTAATCTGTTCATTCTCTACAGGATTTTTTCTATAATTTGATACCCAGACTGTTTTCCTGAGTACATTGTACTACATTTTTTACACCATTTTCTGAAATATTCATATTAATCAATTTTCAGTCGTTTTAAAAAATCTTGACGTCACAGAGAAAACCTAAAAACGCAATTTTACTGCATATATTTGGCATGCATGGCTTCGCGAATATATTGATTTTTTTGTGTGTAAAATTGCCTGGCGCACGGTGTTATGTGTATAAAAAATATTAAATATTAAATAAACAAAAGAAATATAGCAAACACTGGTCAACATAAGGCGTTTCGGGATCCCGGGATTAGCATCCCTAGCATGTACATAACTTAGTAAGCAGAGCATGTAAAGCGTACAAATCTCGCCCCTTTTTACTTGGTGGTAATTCAATAAACAACCTATTAACAAGTAATTAATTAATTTTTAATACATAACAAATAAACGAGTTTTGCATTAATAAGTGAGGTAGATACAAATGTGAGGTGCGGGCAGAGTACGGCATTTACTGTGTTAAAATTGATAAGCGCTTTTTTGGTCTTTACAGATGTTGTGCTCTTTTAATCTCTTTTGTTGTGTTTGGCACATTTCTGTGATTTTGTTTACTCTTTATCAGCTCGTATGAAGTCGTTGAACATGTTTTGTTTTTGTCTGATATATAAGAACATACTTTAATTTATTTAAACGTTGAAATGTTGATTCAACATAAATGGGTGTACATTGGGGTGCTCCAAAAATGCACCAAATGTTCTTTACTGAAAAAATATACCACTATTTTTAATTGTGATATGAAACAATTTTTAGGGTGTGATTAAAGCGCTCAAAGTTTTCCCTGTATTTTATATGGGGAAAATAGAACTTTTCCTCGAAATGGTATAGAATTCTTGAAAATCAAAAGTTTTCGATTATAAACCTCTAGTTTCTCTTCAGGAGGTTCCCAATAATAATACCCAATTGTTTCTTTAAATTTTTTTTTTTATGGTAACTACATATATTTTATAGGTGAATATGGCTACAACAACAACCTCCTAGAAAATGCAATGAGGGGAAGAAAAAGAATCTTTACTATTAAAAACTGGTTAACTAGGGGTGGCGGTATTAAAATTCTGACTTTACTCTTTTCGGACCACTTGGACCACCAATTTTGGGTCCGCGACCACTAATTGCACTCCTACCTTCTGAAGATAGGTATGCACTTTCGCTGAGTAAATGAGGTGAGCGAAAGGCTGAAGCCCACCGCCAACGTACTGAGCCACTAGTAATCAGATATGTACCATACCCCAAAACTTGGAAGAATCGCGTGAAGAGGATCGGCACTCACTATCGCCTTCACAGCCGCTTTCCATCACAGTATAGCCAGTGGAAAACCTTTAGGGGTTGTTGTTGCAGCCATTTTCAGCTTTGGGGAAAGCACTGGGTTGTGTGCTGCTATTTAATGGTCTCCTTCGGAGTTTTTCTTAGATTTCAGAGTTGTGTGCTGCGTTATTATTAGATAAATTAGTTTAAGCATTTGACAAATGTAGTTTTATTAAAAGAAGATTATAAATAATGCAGTATTGATGCAAACGAGAAAGATTCATTAAAAAAATAAATGCTAAAATCTAAAAAAATTATGTATAAAAACATAAAATAAAGATAATAAGTACTAAAGTATTCTTTGGCATTATTCCTAACCGCGAATCAAATAAAGGTTTGGTAAATAAAGTATGGTTCACTGTAAATCGATACGCGATCAAACAATTCCTGTACAGCAATTGTTGGAATATATTAAAAAATTTCCATGTAGGTCGTTACACAATTGATGTACTATTATGAGGTTTAATAGTACTAAATTTTAATTTGACAGTTATATTCGCATTGGAAGTGGCTGCTCAAGAAATAATATTGAACAAATTCGTTGAAGATTCGACATATTCGAGATCAAAATTTAAACTAAAATTAAAGACTCGAAAAACTTTTAATTTTGCTCCAAAAATCAATGAATTCCCTCTGCTTAAATTAACGGAGTAAGCTAATCCCTAAAAAAACAGTATTTCGCACCAGCTTATAAATAAGTGTCTTCACCTCAATTAGAAAAAAATCGGCTTATCAGCAGATCGCGCGAGAGATGTTTACAACATTTGGTACGAAGCAATAATTTCATTTTATTTATAGCTAAAGTCATTAGTACAATAAGATCTAGGATATTTTATAGTACTTACATAAGTACTACCAGAAAGATCAAACAAGTTAATAATACTTATTAAATCTAAAACTTATAATAAACTACAGACAATTAAAGCAATACAAAGGTTATACATATTTACTTTAGATTTATTATTTAGATAGCGAAACTCATAATTATATAACTTAAATTTATTTTCTATCAATTGGCACAGACAGACCCATTGCATAAAAAAGTTTATGAAACACGTTTTATAAAATCGTTTATAAAATGAGTCATTTATGTATACCACTTTATGTGGAATTATTTAATGAATTTCGTTTTACACTTTACTTTTCAAAATTATTTTGTGTTAATTATTTTTTGTTTCTCAAAAGCAACTCTGTGTGCCTAGAAGGCGTATGTACCATTAATTTCATCCCTGGCATATTCATCCCCGAGGAAAGCAGTCGCCAAATTCACCCAAGGTTTATTACTGGTTTTATATTGTGCTTTCGATAACACTAAAAGCTGCCAACTGCCTATACGCGGCAATATCTGAATTTGATATCCCCGCGAAACCGAGCCGACTGTGTGTAAAATAGGGCGACTCGCAGTGTAACGAGTGCGGCTAGAAATAGTGAAAATGATATTGGTAAATTTGGGAAAATTGTAAAGCTGTTTTCAAAAGATTGTAACTTTTTTATTTAAGCAGCGATTCTAATGATTTTTTTAACATAATCTTTATTTTATTATACTTAAACTACTGTATGTTTTATTTTCCTGAAGCTGATAATTTTTTCCTGTTGTCACTTCAAACATAAACATAAGTTACTAAAAATAAAAGTGCATTTACGAATTTCGAATGTGATGAAAGAAGTATTGAGAGATTCCAAGTTTAAATCACCAAGACCTGTCAGAGTTAAATATGTTCTATTGAAATAAACTTTTTCTAGCTGCAAGTCTTTGATTCCCAGCCCTATTTGTAATCTTCGTGAATTAGTTAACTAATAAATATTAATTAATCTTCGTTCCTTATTTTATGAAAAGAAAGCTTCTGTGAAAAACGAAATAAGTAACTCATACGCCCGTACTGGCACTGAGAAAAAAAATCAACCAAAAATTGGTAGTAGATATTACCAAATTCAAACTTGAAAAGGAATCAAAGTAGTCTTTGTTTAATTTAATACTAAGAGTGCCATGGTTGATATTTTCAGCAGTAATTTGGTAATATTAACCACATTTTTGTTTGATTTTTGGTTGTCGATTTTTTCGTTTAATACGCTTTTGTTCTGCAGATTACAGATGCTTTTTTCCAATACACAATTGGGTATTATTATTGGGAGTCTGCTGCATATAAACAGAGTTTTCTGGTAGAAAAATATTGATTTCTAACTATTTTATACCATTTCTACGATTAGGTGTTTTCCCCCCATATAAAATACAAGGAAAAATTTTGGGCGCTTTGAGTGACCTCTAAATATTTTTTGATTTCAAAATAAAAAATAAGGATATATTGTTTTCGGTATAGAACAATCCAAGGTGGTGAGAGCATAAAAATTGCGACTATACTTTTTCACGTGCATTTTTGCACCACCCTAATGTACGTATGTATAAATATTTATTTTTCGTCTAGAAATTTGCTTTAGAAAATTAGATGCTTAGTCTAGATTTAGAAAAATAAAACGCAATTTTTATATTTTTTTTATGAAAAATAAAATTCCCCAGGTAATGTTTAAGTCTTTAACGAAAAATGAAACTCATGATGTAAGTATTATTTATTCAACATGAAATAAAAATCGAAACATCATAATTAAACACGATTTTTTATCGTATAACTTATAACTGTTACGGTCCCTGTTTAAAATAAATGATTTATGCAAATAACCACACATGTTCATATGTACGTCCGTCTGTTATAGTTTCTATCAACGGGTGTTTTTGCCGCTCGTCATCGCTAGTGAACAGCTGGGAAAATTTCAAGACGAAAAAAGGTGAATAAACTACACAATATGTGTGTATGTATATAAACATATTTATATAAAAACCAGTTAATATTTTGCTATAATGAATCTTATTGGAATAAATGGAGACATTAATATGCAGTCTAAGTCTATATGTATGTATGAAGTTGTGAACTAGAATATGTACTACCAGTTTGCTTTGGAGTTCAACTAGTAGTTCCTATTCCATCTTCCATGGTAGTAGCTGGTATTTTTAAAAGGACTAAAATACTAGTAGAATAACATCAGTTGTCGATATAATCTGCCCATGCAACATCAAAAAACAAAAATATGTATGCCTCATTCTATTTTACTATAGGCCTTTGAGCACAATGGTAGTTTTAAAAGAGAATTTTCATATAATTTGTACACATTAATTTGAGGACCTGTGGTCCAATATTCCAGAGCTCTAGCTCTCTCATAATTCCCATACCGCATTCGTGTCTTTTTTATTGATCTCATTTTACTGCACAGTGATATTATTCAATTCTTGGTGTTGGCGCTCTTAACGGATTTAGCCGATTCCCGGTTCCGAAAATGTCAGTCAATAGCTTCTCTCTTGTGTTAAAGCGAATTAGAAGTTCCAAGTAAAGTCAGATCCTTTCTCATCTGGTGATTCGATCATAAAGAACAACTTCATATTCCTCTGCTATTTACTATTAGTGCGTACCACATTGAATGAATTAAGAGTAGAAGCTTTCAGTATAATTCATTTGATATAGTCAAGCCATCGGTGCCGGTGTCATTCATTGCACTTTATCTACACACAGCCCGCCTCACTTGAATAGGTACACATATTTTCCTCAAGATCCCAGCTTACATATATCTGGACTTGTGGGCATACGTCGTTGTACACTGAGAAAAGAGTTTGATTACGTAAACTAAATATGTTTCTTTCAATAGTGTTATTGAGTTTTGTACCACGATTTGTTTGTTACGAAAAATGGAAAAACAACAAAGCTTAAGCGGTAGAAGTTATATCAGCTATTTCGGAGATCACCACATTCCCTCATCAGACTTCTTTTGTCTAGACTTCAGCAGGGATCGAACCCGCATCATCGATGTGCTTCTCTCAATACCGGGTTTGGTAATAGATTCATTATTTGGTTATAGTTACCAACTCTTGTGTTGAGGGAAGTATATTCAGCTGACTCTTTTCTCAATGTACCGTAACACTTCTGCAAAAATTCCAAAAGTCGGCTCATCATCAATGCTTTTGGCACATACACCAGCACCGAAATGATAAGACTTAAATAGTAGGTTTCGTACGACGAGAGAGGACTTTGCTTCCCAGTTTCCTACGCAGTCCAGAGTAGAAGATGCTGAAGCCAATGATTCTTGTTAATAATAATTCCTGAAGTCCTCTCCTTTTTACAAATTTTTTCTTCCAACTTTCTTGAATGCGCAGGACACTTTGACACTTTTTGTGGATTGACACGACACATTCAAACTCCACTCGGCAGCAACACAGTGCTCGACTAGTTGATGACCTGAGGTCCTGACATTCCAAGTGTATAAATCTTAAACAAAAATCTCATTTGTTATTTTGTTTTGTCTACACAGAAAAGCGTTTACCATGATCCCGGGACACATGCTCCGAGCATGGGTAAAATCTGCGTTAATCCCCAGCACAAAATTTGTAATTACATTAGAAACAGCTTTACGGCTTTTGAAAGCCGCAGTAGAACTTCCCAAGAGAATTCCGTCCACAACCTTTAGTTGCATATTTTTAGGCATATGCACTACAATAGTGTATCGATAAAAACTGTAACCGTAAACCGTAAACCTAATCAGCTGTTCCAGCAGCTCTGCTCATTGATATAGTTCGGAACTTTTCGGGCATAATTTCGGGTCGCGGAATGTTTTACATTTGACTTTAAATTCGTATTCGGTTTAATAGAAAGGTGTTCATTTGTTAGCAATAGATTGCAATACAACCAAGAAAATAGTAATTGTTTTGAATATGTTTATATATTTTTCTTTTGCGAGCACTCAAGCTTGACATGGATCGAAGTGCAAACTAACCTTAACCCCGTTTCAAACCAAAAAAAAAACAAAAAAACGAAATAAAGTAGTCTTTCATTGCCTACATTGCCAATTTCGATTTGCATTAGCGGATTTTTTAATTAAGTTTTTTTTTTTGTGGCTATTTGCAGTAATGAGGTTTAATTTAGATTGACTCACTACAAATCTTTGGTATGTATGTAATACTAGATATGTTGGTCACCTTTGCCCAACACTTAACTTTTTTGCAATAAACTAAATATTTATGCAAAATTCGACTGGTAGCTCAATTGATTGGTTGTTCGAAGGAATGTTGCACGAGATTGTAGAAGCGAACATAATGCCTACATACATATTTACAACAACACTGTTCCTCAAAGCAATATAATTAGTTAATTGCATGCTTAGCGTAATTCAATAAAACTGAATTTATGGAATTTGTAAGCGATTGCTTTGAAATATCCATTTCAACACATTTAATTTGTTGTTGTAAATTTGTTCATTTACTTGTTATTTACATTTGTATATTGCAGATATTTGAGACAGAAAAATATAAAAGTGGCGGAATTGTAAAACAACAGCCAAAATGTCTGGGTATACTATTTGCTCAAATGAATACAATATGAAAACTTTTCAGTTGATCAGTCTCAAATAGTTTGATTTTGTGGTGAATGGATAACTCGCTTTACATAATAAAGTTACTTGTATTTAAATTTACTTTCGTGTAATTTGCCTGTAGAAGAGATTATAGTACGAACTGATTTTCTTATGTCTTTTCCAAGTTGGATTTTTAACATTTTAAGCAAGAAAAATCGATATGCTGTAATGAAGCTATTATAAATTTTTCGTGAGCTTTTAGAGGCTTTCAAGATACGGTATTCACGGTATTGTTCGGGACCGTAAAGAATTTTTTCGGTACTTTTAAAGATTTTTCTTCTTTTACTTTTCGGGGTTTTTATTGGATTTTCATGCACTTATAGGGATTTATTTGTCGAGGTAAGTAAATATTTTTTAAGACTTCTCAGTATTTTCGGAATCTTACGGGGCATTTCAGATTATTTTCATGATTTTTCGAGACTTTTCAGAAGCACTTATTTGCAGAAGTACGCAGCTACTCAGCCTAGAAATCACATTTACATGGTTTCTATGTATTATATATATATATATATATTTAATAATTTCGATATGAGGTACTATTGTATTTACACGTATTAAGTAGTGTATTCGTTATTGCTTTCATAGTTGTTATAATTAGAGATATTTATACATATCGCTAAACTGGAGTAATTTTTTCTTATTTAACTATTTGTCTGTTTCATCAAATTTGTACGACCTTTACAATAAAAACACAAAATTTTACAGTCGTTTTGTTGTGAAGTTAAATAAAAAATATTTTTGCGCTTAATTTTGCAAGATTAGCTCGTGTTATACAACTAAGAAGAACATTATAGTATGTATGCATAGCCGGCGCCAGAGTTCGGAAGGGGGGTAGATTTACTCCATTTTCTTTTGAAAAATTTTGGGAGTCTACTCCTCTCTCTCTCCTTCTCACTCTCTCTCTCAACTCCATTTAACTTACAAACAACTAGATCTGCTACAATGAAATTAAGCTTACGTTTCTGACTACAAGAATTTTACTTTATCTCTTAGGTAGAGAGTTGAAATTTCAAATTATCAAGTTTAGCACTGACTAAGGTACGATTAATATGATTGGCGAAGTATGTGTTTAGACAACCGACAGAGTATATTCAAATCTTGGCTTACCACAAGAAAATGCTTCATCATGGAGAAAGTTTTCAGAGGTGAATAAGAAACTAATTTACAATCTCCTTTACAATGATAACACTAAAAAAAGCTATAGGGGGGGTATTCTCGCAGTCTTACAGAACCCTTGTACGGTGCACAGACTGCACGGTTTGTAAAGCTGTCCCATACAAAAATCGGTTTTTACCGTGCAATCTGTGCAATGTGCAAGGGCTTTGCAGGACTCAGAGCATACCCTTAATGTGATAAACTGAATATGTCTTTTAATTTGTGATTCTCTTAGATTTCTTAATCTATATTTACACTAGACAAGGAAATGCCAAGGATTGTACCATTAAAAAAATATCATAATGCTCCTTTCTCACTGCAATTTTTTTCATTTCAATGACCATTGGAAATTCGACATAAGTTATTTAATAAAAATACGAAAAATTAAGTCCCTACGAAAACTTTGTTTTTCGTCCGATTTTTTGGAGTTATTTCCATTTGAATCGAATTAAAGTGGTCTGAACTCTGTCTGTGGCTAATTTTTTTTGTGATCTCAAAAATGCTCAAGATTTCACCGCGTGAGTTTAATAAAGCGGTTACTGTGATACACTTGCTACATACATACATACATACATAAGTAACTATGTGTAAACAGTGATGGGCAACATTTCGTTTTACTAAGAACCTAAGTACTAAGTAACAAATATTTTTGTATTTATGTAGTAGTACTAAAGTACTATTTACTTAAGTATTTTAGGTGTTACTAAATATCAAGTATGATAGTATGTAACTCTTCGTTAATTCGCTGAGTCGAGGTGAGTTGAATTGAGTTCAAGTGGGGTGAGTTTTTTATTTACTTTTTTTAAAATTTTAATAATTTATAATACTTCAAAATGTTAAAATTGAAGGTGAAAATATGTGTAAAAATTTCCCGCCAACATGTAATTACTTTTAAATAATAGGACTTTTAATTAAGGCGTGCAAGCAAAGGTGTTAGATGACTGCGTCTGGTGCCACGCGGCGTATACGTTACATACGCAACTAGGGTATATGAGCATGAGTGGTTGTTTTTGTTGAAATATTGAAATCTGAAAATGTAGCATTTTCCAAGATAGGCGTAACACCATTTTCGACCAAAGACGCGTTTGTGTCGAAAAATGTAACAACTCGTGAGATTTACTCATATACTACACAGCCTCATGACTCAGCCTAATGAGTACGAGGTGCCCCGCCTATTAAAAATTTTATAAAACCACCGTTTCTTTTCAAAACACAATTCAAAATTTTATTCTGTTTTCAATATCAATCTCTCTTAACAAAGTATACAAATATGTAGTTTACATATATGTCACGGTATAATCGGATCACTAAAAAATTGTGAGGTACTTAAATGTGCTGTTTTTAAGAAAATTTAAGTTGTCAGAGCAAAGTATGTATATACATACATACATACATATGTGCAGCTGAGAAATTCAAGAAATTGTTTTTGACTTTTTGTAGGAGAAAATATGCGATAATTATACTGTAATACAAATAAGCTTTTACAGTGTATTACTATAGCACCATTTTATTTATTTTTCATATGGTTTTCATGTCCTTAATTATTATTATGCGCATTGGCGTTCTTTGTTATGCTATAATTCATCAATACATACTTCCATATTGTTCGAACACTAAAAGCTCACAACGCAATCATTTTGGTTAATAGCTGAATATATGTATGTGTGTAATTAAAATCTATATAAATTAGTAAGAATAAATGGATAGAGGCTCTATGCTATAAATACCATAATAGCCATTAATATCTTTGTATGTGGGTGGTCTAAAAATTCATGCGAAGAAAAGAAGGTTAAAATGTTAAGCTTTCACACCCTAGGATTTTTCTAAATGGAAAAAAGAAGGCCCGGTATTTTTGTTAAAAAAAATGATATTTAAGACTGCCTCAAGCCCATGAAGTTTTCCATGTATTTTATGTGGGGAAAAACATTTTTTCATAGAAATGGTATAGAATTCTTGAAAATCAATATTTTTCGATCGGAAAACCTTCTATATCTTTAGAAAACTTCCAATAATAATATAATAATAGATTGGCGAAATAATAATACCCAATTGTTTATTTAATATTAACTATTTTTTATAGGCCCCTAAAAAATGCAATGGAGGAACCCATAAAAAATCGTAAGTATTAAAAAATGGCAAAACAAACAATTAAGTATTATTTTTGGAAGTCTCTTAAAGAGAAACAGAGTTTTCAGGAATTCTATACCATTTCTACCGAAAAGTATTTTTTTCCAATATAAAATACATGAAAAACTTCATGGCCTTGGAGACAGCTGTAGATATAATTTCTTTTAAAGTAAAAATTATTTTTTTCCATTTATAAAAAGTTTAGCGGGGGATGTCTGAAAATTTTAATATTTTTACAAGTTTTTGATTTTTATTTGCACCACCCTAATGTACTTACATACTTATCTATTCATATATGATTGATTATATCATTAGCAACCCAATATGTATGTATTTATGTATGTATACATATGTACGCAACTATTTATGCATATTAAAGGCCACAAATCACAACGAAAAGATATCCATAGTCCTCTGCAATAACGACACAATTCAAATTAAAAAAATAAAAACCTTTATTACTCTTAAGTGCCTCGTGCCTCTAATGCTTGTCTAATCTATATGCAATCCATACTAAAGTAAGTATTAAGGATTGGTAAAGCAAGTAAGGGTTACACATGAATTAGAAAAGGATTTGCGACATGAGCCACTTAACATTAGTCATGGTCTTTATTTGCCACCTGTTAAAAAAGTTTCATTAAATTAATACGCGGAAACGACAGAATGGATTTGCATGAAATTTTGCAAGCAGATAGCTTATGACCTACAGTGGGAAATAGGCAAATTTTTTGGAAGAGTTGCCACCTGTTAAAAAAGTTTTCATTAAATTAATACGCGGAAACGACTGAACAGTTGCATATCTCTTCAAATGTTTGGGGTAAAGCACTCAGGCTTGGTATGGAAATACATATGTATGTACGTATGTGAAACTAATACCATACTCATGGAGAAAAATTAGAGTTATTGAAAAAGGTGATGTGGCAACTCCCATGCAAATTGATTTTTGTATGCTGCATATCTCTGGAGGTGTTTATTGCAGAGGACGGTAACTTGGCACCGAGATGTGTATACAAAATTAATTCCATACTCATGGAGAAAAATTTGCGTTATTCGAAAAGGGGACATGGTTCCTCCCGTACAAATTTACTGTTTTATACTGCTTATCTCTAGAGGTGTTCATGGTAGAGTACTGGGACTTGGTACTGGGGTATGCAAAATCAATTCTAAATTCATGGAAGAAAATTAGTGTTATAAGAAAAAGGGGCGTGGCACTTCCAGTACAAATTTACCTTTTCTTGTCACATATCCCTGGAAGTGTTTGTGGAAGAATACTGGAACTTGGTAGGAGTTGTATCAATTGCTCATGGAAAAAATGTGAGTTATTAAAAGAGGAGGCATGTCGCCTCCCATACATACTAAAAATTTCTTAATACATATCTCTGGAAGCATAGAAAATCTCTCGAAGTATTTTAAATTTGTTATGGAGATTTATTTTTTAAGTGCCGTACTGACAGAATAAATTTCATTAAATGGAAAAGGGAGAGCCGGGCTCGGCCTTGTAATCTAAAGCTCTCTTGAGGCATTTGCTACAGTAATGAGAAGTGGTATTTTATCTAGGCCAGGTTACTAAATTTGTGTTGGAAATATTAGAACCCGCCGTGGCACCTCCAAGAAGGTTACACGTTCACGCGGCGTATACCTGGAACCATTTTAAGGTAAACTTAGAGGGATTGATATCTTTCGTATGCCTAGCGAGCAGACGAGATTTTATAATTTCATAGTTTTAAACGGCCTAAATACCTTAACTCGCTTAAAAAATACCGAGCTATAACGAAATGGGCACAGAAATAAAATCTAACATCATTAAATTATTTTTCATATTTGTATAAAAGCGCGGGATGAAAACCGCGGGTATAAGCTAGTAGGTAAATAAAAAACAAACTACTTCATCAAGCGATGACTATTTGAGATCAGTTCAACTAAAGTTTGAATGCATTTTTACTCTTTTTTTTTCGTTACCACGAAGTATCGTCTGTATTAATATTAAAGAGATCTCAAATAAATTTTTTATGAATAGTAATATTTTTCGCTCTTTCCGTTATCTTAAACCTTATATATAGATACATACTTATAAGGGTGTATCACCCCTCAAAAAAAAATAATCGCTACAACTTTTTCATCGGAATTATAGAATCTATTATAGTTTAAGACTTCCGTCAAAATATTTCAGAAATATAATTAAATTTACGTCAGCTGCACCGATTTGAAAATACCTCAACAAATCGAGTTTTTTTTTTACAAATAAATTTAGTTTTAAAAAACATTTGTTTGCGCAAAATCGCCTCAGATAATAGAAAAATTTAAGTTTAAAAGCTCTGCATTAAAAATTTTACAAAAGTTTTATCAATGATTTTTTTTTTTTTTTTTTATATTTTTCCTAAAAAGTTTGTCTTAGGATAAAATATGTAAATTTTATAATTCCTTTAGATGTAGATAAATATGAATTATATACCGAAAAAGTACAAGATTAACTGGCATAGTTTGAATTTTTTCTTCTTCAAAAGAGGGTCTGCCATAGCGAAATTAAATGAAATACTCTTATCACTACTGTCAAATGGAATTCGCCGACCGCAAACGTAATGATTCACTCAAATATATAAACAAAATATTATATACATATATGTATGTTTGTACATGCAAATATATGCACAAGAATATGTGTGTATGTATTTATGTATGTACGTCTGAAAAATAAATACGAATAAGTCTCTGATTAATTTGATTTCGTAAAAGTTAATGTTTGGAATTATATAAAGACGTGATAGCATTAAAAAATTTGATTTATTTGGGTTTAAAAAAAATTTCTAGATTATATGAAAAATATATGATTATTTCGCTCGTTTGCACGTAAAATTACAAAATATTATAAATGCGAGAAAAACGGCTTTAAAGCAGTGTCGGGCACACTCACACCATCACATAGCGCGCAATGTGTGTTGCGGCGCAGTCCTGCTTAACAGCACTTGTTTTAATTTGCTTTGTCAAAACGTGTGTAACACCCATTATTTTATGGTGACAGGTAACCAACGTAAATATGGTCAATTGACATTAATAACGAAATAAAATCCATTGAAATTATTACTTTTTCAAACATTAAATTTGCGTTGCTTCGCGCGCCGCGCCGCTCTTCTGGTTGAATTGTTGAACCACAAGCATTAACTCATCCTATGCCTGAAGAACTGGTTCTCAATCCAGTTAATGGAATAACAGCTTCTTCCAAGACATTGAAAATATGCATTTTGTTAGGTCCTCCCTCCATCTGGTTGCGCTTGCTTCTGCCTTCGGCTGCACTTAGGGATTACAACCCTTACTAAGCAGAATTCTCCTTTCTGTGTTGTATACAGCATTTCTTGTACATATATCTCCGACTACGCCATCCACATTATTTTTGCACAGAACAAGCAACAAAGTTGCGGTCGGAAATTTAAAAAATGTATTTTAAATTAAAGTTGAATCCTTTGATTACACGCGTATGTTAAGATTTTTAGATTCGGATTATGCGTTTGGACTCAATAACCGAAAATCGTTGTACAAATAACTAAACCTGACCAAAGTGTCTTAATAAGGGGCAGCAAACAAATATACACAGATTCTTAAAGAACGAAACACAAGCTTATAGAAATATAAAAATTATCATACCTGACAGAATTTTATATGAATTCTTATGCAAAATCTTCCGGCGAATTCATATACGAGATCAGAATCTAGGAAAGTATATAAAGCTTTAGATGTAGCTACATTAGGGTTGTCCTTAAAAAATCAAATTAACGATTTTTTTCACTCTCACCCCCTCAATCTGTAATACATCGGTAACGGATATCGCATATAAATTTAGATTCGGATTGGAGTCGGTTAGGGGTGTCGCCAAGGTGTAAAAAATAAAAATCTTTTTTTCATTTAATATCCAAAATTGATACTATTAAATTAGAGGATACCACATATAAATTTTGGTCCCGATGGGAGTCGGTTAAGACGTCTTCATGGGGTGTAATCTGATCTTTGATCCCTGTGCGACACGCTTTAGCCGACTTCAATAGGGACCAAAATTTATAAGCGATATCCTGGATTACGGTAGCATCGATTTTTGGTATTAGATTAACAAAAAATTAATTTAAATTTTTTGAGTCTCCTTAGAGGAATCTGAGCTTTGTTCCCTGTGCGACACGCCCGAACCGTCTCCAATCGGGACCAAAATTTTATGTGATATCTTCGACTATAGTAGCATCCAAGTAGGGGTTGAGGATTAGGAAATCTGATGTAAAAATTTGCTGCCTACATTTGAGGACCACCCTAAGCTTCATAATATGTATATTATACCCTTTTGAGATCTGAAAAAGTGCACTACAATAATTGAATTTTTTCGGATATGGTTGGCCAATCACAAAATTTCTGTCTACATTAAAGATATTACCAAGGCGAATTCATATAAGCTTATAGCAGCAACATAAAAAAAACTACACCAACAAATTAAACGCACAATGGCAATCACATCAAAACTAATTTACAACAAACACATCATTTTGACAATCAATACAAACGCAGCGAAAATCTAACTTCGCCGGTAACACAACCTTATATGAATTCGCCTTGGAGTTTATTAAATTTGCTATCATCTACGTCAATAACATTTTCCAGCCGAATTACAAGCTTAGTTGATATGTATATCGACAAATTTGGACACAATTTTTAAACAAAATTTGAAATAAAAAAACTTTTGATACAAACAATATCGTGATTTTTTTACTACCTGTTTGGATATATCTTAAAAACTGACGATAATTTTATTTCGTGCTATTACAAGTACAATATGCATACATACCTAGCTATAAACAGTAATAAATAAGTAAAGAATTAGGTTATATTTATACGCAACAGTTTTCAGAGATAAAATTTCTAAAAGAAACTGAAAACAACAAATGCTAACAGCGAAGATAAGAGAAGCTGCGAATCGAATTTTTGTTTTGACGAACCACTTCAGTGACAGCTTGAAGTGTAAAAGGCGATAAGTCGTGCTTGCTTTATATAAAGTGCGCTCTTTTCCATAACATTTCTGAATTGGCGATTTTTTAAGTTCTTTCCATTTGATACCAATATTATTCTGTTTTATTTAATTTGTAACAAATCAAAAATGTGCAGCAACTTTATACTAATATTCTCGGAGATAATACCTATCTAGATGAGCTAAGAATGCAAAGCATTATCTGAGTACACTTTTCATCAAAATCGCTAGAACATAAAATATTAAAATATGGATGTCAGACGGTTTTTATGGGCAAGGAGAAAGCCCAAAGTTATATTTTAAAGAGGGCTGCCACCTGATTCAAAAGTAAAATTTTATGAAAGTATACACCTTGTTCTATGAAATAATAAAATATAGGTTTTAAATGATAAGCCTCGGCAGGGACAAGGTTTATAGCTATATTCTAAATAGGGTTGCCACCTGTATAAAAAATCAGATTTATTTAAATTATACACAAGCTACATGAAATATTAAGTTACGGTTTTAAAAGGGTTTGTGTCACTGAGAATGTTTATAGCCATATTTAGAAGAGGGTTGCCACCTTGTTTAAAAATTCGAATTTAAATTAATTGTACAGAAGTTATATAATATAACTTGTTAAAATATGGGTGTCCCATCTCGGAAGGAATATAGCTATAATTCTAAAGAGGGTTGCCGCCTGTTTAAAAAGTCGAGTTTAATTAAACTATAAACCAGTTATTGATATATATAACATGTATAATGTATATACATATATAATATACAAAATGTTTGAACATTAATATTTTTTTGTCGTAAAAGTCAAAATCAAATTGTCTAATAAGTTCAATGCATTATTACATTATGTGTACCAATCAAAATGGTTCAAAAAAGGACATGTCATTTATAAATCACATAGAGGAGGGTTGCCCCATATTTGAACATGAATTAAGGGTATTTGGTAATTGGAATCCATACGTATAACAATATGGTAGTGAGGTACGTATAATATAATGGTAGTTTGAATCGAATTTGAGGGAAATTTATCGTGACATTTTCAATGGAGCCATAATATTGATTGAGGACTAATCAACAACAAAGTCTTTTGCCAACCAATGAGAATTTACACATAAAGCAATGAGAAGTCTCGAAGTAAATTTCTCGATTTTTCGCCCGCTATACCCTTTTGTATCAGAAGTAATATCAAGTTACATATGTATGTATGTATGTAATATTTGTATGTTTGATATGAAAAAAGTCGTTGGAAGCTAAATTGTAAGTTTATGATGCCTAATGCTTCAACTTGGAAGCCATATGGTAGGCAGCGCACGAGTATGTGTGTATGTAGTATGTACTTACATACATATACGTACAGTAAACAAATGCATATTTATAATGTGTAAAAAAGTTATTTAGCGAATTTAAATGAGTATTTCACAAAATTTGCATATCCACTCAGATAGTCAGCATGTAAGAATATCTTATGAAAACAAAAGTTGTACTAATTGCAATTGCTGCGATTTTAGTAGCTCAAAAACAAAAGCCGGTTTGAAGCAGGTGTGATATTCTATTCTGAGCCTTAAGTTTGCATATTGATTACTAAATATTAGATGACAAAGCGAGTTACAAAAATGAAGAAGTGATTATTTCGTGTACGGCGTTGCCATATATATAAGTTTTTCTGGCAATAAAAAGTGCCCATATTAGATAAATGTAAAGCGATGCGTGACTGCTATTTAATAAGGCTCGAGAACGATTACTGGCAGAATATATTTTTTTTTAATTCCTTCGTAAAAAAGCAGCTGCGGAATTTTGGTAAAGACGAAAACAATAAACTTACAAACATATATTAGACAGCATGAGATTTCCGATTTCTTTTGGAAGGACCTAGCTTCTTGTCAATACTGCGAAATTGGCATTGGAATAGTACTGAAAGCGCAATGTGCTTTTGGTAAACCAAGAAACAAATCCGCCGAACTATCCAGAGCTAAGGCTAATTGAAAGACATTGCGTGTTGTTCAAAAGAGAAATAAAGTCAACAAAGAAAGTAGCCAAAAAATGCTAAAGATTTTCGCAAAACGTATTGTTCAGAAACTCGAAAAGTATAAAATAATATCAAAAAGGGAAGGGTTGTCAGAAAAGTTAAGAAATATATTTTTTTGATAAAACTATGAAAAAAGTTTAAATATAATTGTAATTAAAATTTTAATTAAAACACAGTTATCTTATGATTTTCATTTTTAACCGACTTCACAAAAAGGAGAAGGATTATCAATTCGTGGAAGTATTTTTATTTTTTTTTATGTATGTTACCGCATAACTTTGGATCACGTCAAACGGATTTCTATAAATCTTTTTTGTAGAGGAAAGGTCTTAACTCAGAGGTGGTCCCATATTAATTTGGTTTAAATCCGATCATCGGATCATGAAGAACTTAACGGTAATCTTAAACTTTTATATGAGAACTGAAGTCGGTTTTGGTTTTTCATTTCGCAATTAGCGATATGATAGGGAATTTTTTTAAGCGCACTCTTTTTTGTGAAGTGTATAGGACACAATAGATCACTATGTAGGTTGCGTTGCTCATATTTTGGAGGTTACGTGAAATTAAAAATAGGAGCTTCAGAATTGACCGCCTTATGCGCGGTAGGTCCAAGTTTCCATTCTTTGTCCGACCAATATTCAAACAAGTTCCTTTTTAACCGACTTCCAAAAAAGGAGGAGGTTATCAGTTCGTCGGAATATTTTTTTATTATTTTTATTTATTTATTTATTTTTTTATTAATGTTACCGCATAACATTGGACCACGTCAACCGATTTCGATAATTTGCGACGGAAAGGTAGTGTCTAAGAGGTGGTCCCATACTAATTTGGTTTAGATCCTATCATTGAATCATGAAATATATAGAGATATATATATTTTTTTTTTTGAGTCGGTTTTTTTTTGTTAAAAATTACTTGTTCTAAAAGTGGTCGGTAGGCAGTAGCAAGCTTCCGCTTTGACAAATGGTTTCATAAAAAATCAATTAGCTTTTCGCAGAGTGCAGACTTACATTCAGGAAATTCAGGTCTTACATTCATTATCTCAACCTCTAGTTTTCAAACAAACAAGTATTTGTTGTAAGACACTAACGAGGGATAAGACTGATAGGCCCAAAGTTTAGTCGAATTTTTATGAAAATCCCACATAGTCGGTATTAAATAAGTATAACATTTGTGTTTTCTTCCAAATAAGAAAAGCTTATCAACGAATTAGTTTGAACTGCATAAAAAATACGGTCTTTTGGGAATCTTTGATTTTTTTTACTGATAAATGCTATTAGCTTGAAGGAACACCCAATCTAAAAAAAAAACTTCCGAGTGAACAATTACGAGGAACTATAAATTTTTGCATACCATAAGATAATAATCAGTCTTTGGGTTGCCTGATAACATGTCGACTTTACAGTGCAGATATTGTAGTACAGTCGATCAAGTAAAGCATGCTTATCTCAGACGTTCCCACATTAAGGGGTGAGGAGCACCACCTTAGAAACTTACAATTTTTTTTTTAATTTTTTGTTCCCTCCAAGTGTAAATAGGGCACTCAAATCCATGTGCAAATTATGTTCTTTTAATAATATCCAACAATATTTTTTTTATTATCCACCAAGCTGTAAACTTCAACACACACTTAAGCAAATCACAATACCTTTTTCAATTGTCGTTCATTGCAGCTGCTCAACAGCAAAGGTTTTCGGCTTTCAGCACTTTCGCGCCATAAAAGGAGATGTCAGAAAACGTATGCGAGATAGCATCAAAAATTCGACTGTACCAAAATAAATCACTACCGCAATTTGAGATGTTCGACTATCCGCACTGCGTTTTTATTGGCGCAAATCGTTTAAAAATCCCATTTATTTGTACAATAGCCGCGTGAACTTGTCTACGTTGATCCGTTGAATATCAACCGACCGTTTAACAACTGAACGTATTCACTGAAAAAGTACGACTGCTACTACGATGAGCTACTGCTGCTGCTCAAACCGAATGGGAACTTACAGCATGAAGCGGCGGCATCATTAAGAACCTATGAAGCTAAACAATACAACACCACGCTGGTGGTTAGGGCCCAAAACGT
>NW_023458558.1:24610656-24616028 GCF_013731165.1 Rhagoletis pomonella
ATAAGCATTCAGCTTTGGTTAAGAATTCGCGTTGATTTTTTTTGGTAATTTTCTTTTTCCGCCGGTGCTATTGTTTTCTTCCATACAAAAAAAAATTGTCGAATATGGTAACTTTGTCCACCGTCAGCAAAAAAAAAATTGTTAAAAATCAACTGCATTTTGTAGACACATCAAACTAGAAAATTGTCGTTTTACAACTTTGATGAATTTCGGGACTTAAATTGGCTGAATAGTGCTTGGCTATTAAGTTTGACTTATAGATATGTACGTATATAATCAAAACGCATTTGATCATGGGAGTGTATTTTTGAGCCTCTTAATTTTGATTACAGTGTGCTGTGTTCAGAAAAACTATTATAATGGTATGTCAGTTATAGAAATCGGCTATTAAATAAAGAAGTTATAAGACCCGATTTAGCTGTTTTTACAAAAAATGTTTACAACCTTGAACAACTCTCATAGCAAATGTTCAAACTCAATTGGAAAAAATTTATATATTTTTTTGTGATACGGTCTAATGTACACATGTATATATGTGTGTTTGTTTTTTTGTACTTGTTTGGGCTTTTAGTTCACAGAAAAAATAAAAAGCAAGAGGTATATGCAAAAAGCACACCGGTGGGTTGTTGGGTTGGTAGTGGTGAGACAGTGACGTTGGGGTATCGGTTCAACAGCAACAATGCTCACGACGACAGAGTTCTCATTTGTTCGTTTATTTGGTGTTAGATGGCATTGCATATGTATGTACGGCTATGTGCGCACTGCGATTGCTGGAGCTTTGCTGACTGAGGTATTCGTGGCATTTTAGATTTCATATTTGACGCTATCTATTGGTGGAACTTTAACCCTTTATGTGAAATCATAATGTTCATAGTTCTTTCCAAGTCCATGCTTCCGTTGTTGTATGTGGCATATTCATAGTCAAAATAAGGTCGACACTAAAGTTAGTTCCAGCCTTTTGAAATAATTTTCAATGGCATATCTGACTTTATTTCGACTATGAATATGCCCTATATTTCCACTAATTTTGTTTTATGAAACGTCATTTATAGAATGGACGAATGGAGGAAATATTATACATGGTTTTTCATCAAAAACTTTCCCAGATTTCGTCAAACAAATGATTTATAGATACTCAAAACAGCGAAATGATGGGCCAGCCAACGTACAGTCTTATCTGGATACCTAATGATTTTTTAAGAAATAAATAATGCTGAAGAATAATTTGAAAACCAATAAGATCAGCAAAATTAGTTTTGATTAGATAGTCTAAGGACTTTTAAATAACCTTCATATTTTGAAATTTTATATTGTTGCGACTTGATAAAATGTTTGAATATATAAATACTAGTAGGGTTTTGTAGATCTTGGTCTGAGCTTATTGGGAACCCAATTTCTAGAAGTTTCTTAACATATTTTTTTTTTCTTGTGCATTTTGGAACAAAATTTGGTCATCCCTTATCCAATCTGGAATTATGTGTGTGGTCACATTTAAACGATGGGACTGAAGAACTCTTGTAGGATTTCAGATTGGTCGATTTGAATGTTTCAAAATCCCCACGGTGATCGAAATACATGACGATACTTCTTAAGGACTTTTGTTTTTGATTGGGTATTAGATTAGAGCACTGCTTCGAGAGACAAACATTTTATATAAGAAAGACCAATAACAATAACACGATAACATTGCGAAGATAGGAAGGTATGTTTGTAGGCTTAGTTAAAGAACTAGTTGTTTTAATGCGAACAAGGTTAAGATCCATTACATAAGATTAGCATAAAATTCTCCCGCAGCCATCCGCGGCTCTTAAATGGTTAATTTCAACGTCTTACCAATAGTATTTGACGATCGCATTATTGGTAACGAAGAGGTAGAAAAAGCTTCTAACAAACAGCTTGCAACGAGGCGTCAAACAAGTTCGACACTAAAGGTTGGAAGGGGCTCGTGCTCTGTTGATGTTCAACGTCAAACCACTTTTTTTTTTTCAAAATCTACTTTTATACATATGTGCAAATATATCTACACCTGAGTAGCCTACAACATAATTTTCGTGAGATTGTTCGGTCATGCCAACGGCAGCAGCTATCAGCTTTCAAGTTGAAGAACAAGCTTTGTCAGTCATTGCATTCGATAGTTGTATAAAAACTAAAGAAATCTCGTAGACACTTACATAGGCCCTATCACACATCGTCGCTGAAATACAAAAAGCCGTAACTAACTAAAAAACCAAAATTCACTTTATGGTTGTTTAAGATGCATTTTAGCGAATTATAAGTTCCCACAAATCTCTCTATCACTTTTTTGTTCGATCTACTCTGTATTGCGATTCGAAAAGCAAATCATTCAGAGATTCGAATACTGGGTACTATGAGTTTGTATTCCCAATCCCGAATTCCTCGGACTAGAGCTAGTAAAACTGTCAAAAAATAAAAATTCGATCAGAGCGAGAGAGTAACACTGAAAAGTACGGGATCGCTTTCTAGTAAAAAATTGTAAATTTTACACACAAAAATCAATATATTCGCGAAACTATGGGCCAAATATAATAAAATTGCGTTTTTAACTTTTTTTATTTATTTATTTATTTATTTATTTTTTACAGTCTGTTAGAATTATATTGCAACAAAGATTTAACATTCTTATAATTAGATTTTAGATTTAAAATGTAAATATTAAATATTAAATACAAAATACAAAATGCTCTACAGAAATTTTTAAATAGCATTATTTCTTTATCACTGCAATTATTTTATGTCAATATAAACGCATGCAATTTCCTGGAAGTTATGTAGACGGTTGGAAAGGCCGAGTTTCCAATCCGCGCTATTCTTTTTGGGTTACTCCATTTATTGATATCTCCTGGGTGGTCAGAAAGGCCGAGTTTCCGATCCACCCAGTCGCGCTTTCGTGACGGTTGACGGTTGGAAAGGCCTAGTTTCCAATCCGCTCGTTTATTGTTTATTATCTAAGGGTCTAGGTAGTCGGAAAGGCCGAGTTTCCGATCCGCCTAGTCTCGATATCTTGGTGGTTGGAAAGGCCTAGTTTCCAATCCACGCTATTGTTGATACATCACTATCTTGTAGGCTGCGTTCTACAATAGTCAAATAGCAGCCGCTTGAAAAGAGTGATAGTATCACAATTTTTTATAGCCTCTGGTAATTCATTGAAGCACTTTAAGCCTTTATAGAAAATATTTTTTTTGTCCACTTCTGTTCTATACTTCGGGAGTCTGAAGCTGTTATTCGCTCTCAACAAATATGTATGCGTCTCATTTATATATCGGAGATTGTCGCTAAGATAATCCGGCAGGTTGCCCTTCTTAATATTGTACACAAATTTCATAGCGTGGTAAAAAACTTGTTGCTTCACGCTTAACCAATTCAAGGTTTCAAGCATACATCTTGTTGGTGTGTCATACGGTTTGTTGAGGATGAATCTCATCGCTCGGTTTTGCAGTTTTTGCAGCTTATCTACATGGGAGTCCCCCGCTAGGAAGAAAATCGTGGGGCAGTATATAAAGTGCGGTTCTACTATTGACCTGTACACCAACGTTTTATATCTTCTTCCCAAGTACTTACACGATCTCTTTATAAGGCCAATTTTTTTAGCAATCTTGTTGACTGTATACTCAACGTGCTCATCAAACTTTAGTTTGTTGTCTATGTATATTCCTAGGTACTTGACAATTTTCACCTCTTCGATATTTTCATCTTTGATTTTTAATTCACGGCTTATGGAGTCAGCATTTGCCGCTCTGGAAAATACCATAAAGTTAGTCTTTTTCACATTCAGTTTGAGTTTATTTGAACACAGCCATTGATACAAAAAATTAAGATCTTCTTGCATTTTGACAATCGCATTTGGTAGTTCCCTATCACTGATCGTTAACAAGGCATCATCCGCAAAGAGTTTTATTTTACAATGTTTGAGAGAACTTTTAATATCGTTTATATATATATTAAAGAGTAGGGGTGCCAAAACTGAGCCCTGTGGTAATCCGATGTCTACGGCTATCTTACTAGACATCTTTGAATTACCTATTGTTTGTTGCCTACGATTACATAGAAAGCTTCTAAACCAGTCAAGCTCAGTGTTTTTTATACCAATGTATTTTAGTTTATCCAACATTCGGACCCTATCAACGGTTTCAAATGCTCTTTTAAGATCAATAAACACTGCCACTACATGAAGGTGTCTGTTCAGATCTTCTTTCCATTGAGAAAGCACCAGATGCAGCGCAGTCTCACAGGAATGTTTAGCTCTGAATCCAGATTGTTCTTTTATGAGTATTTTATTGGATTCCACATAGTACTGTAGCTGGTTTTTCACAACGGTTTCTAGCATTTTTTCACTCTGACGTCAGAAATTCAAAAATGATTTAAAACATTTAGTGAAATATGTTTAGAGAAGAAGTATGGGTATCAAATTAAAGAGTTAATTCTGTAGAATTTAATTAAACAGATTCAATTTTTTGGTGCATAGGGGCTGGTAAGCACTGAAAATGTCCTTTTAAAATTTTATCCTTGAAATTTTGAAATATTTACTTTTGAAAAAATTTTAAGCTAAGGACTTATATTATTTTGATAACATCCTCGAATTTCGTCCTTCTATCTTAATCAGCATAAAAGATTACCTAAATATTTGCGCTTGTGAATTCAAAAAATTTATTTTTTTTAATTCTAAAGCAATTTCCTCTGGCATTTGGTACCCATATTTTTATTCTATATTGCTTGAAATTTTTAAATATTATTTGGGATTAATCATTTCTTTGAAATTACAAAGTCCTATAAAATAAGTCCTGACGCCAGAGAGAAAAAATAAAAACGCCACTTTAAATAAAAAAGTAGGTTTCGAACCCATTTATTTGTTATTTGTTTTATGAGAGGAGGACTAATCCCGGGATCCCGGGATTGTTGTAACGACATATCGACATATATACGGGATCGTAAAAAGCGAAAAACTTAACATCTCTATTAAGCACACTCAGCTCACACATGTAAATAACCAAAAACACTTTCAAATTTATTAGAATTCACTTAAACAAGTAATTAAATACTTTTAGACATGCATTAACAGAGTGCACTTTTCTTTTGTTAACAATTTGGTTGTCAAACACATTACAGCTGATTGTTTGACACACTTGCCAGAATTTACGGGCAAAAAATCTTCGGATTAAAACTGGTAACTTCTGACAGAGAGAGAGTGCCTTATTTACGCTATTACCGAGTATGGGATCCATTTCCTGTAAAATCTGACTAATTGCAACTTCTGCTTCCATTGCTGTTGCCAAAACGCTAACTCTGCTTTTAATTTCAATTTTTGTCGTTGTTCATTCCCAACCAAAACCTCACCTCTATGAGACAGCTAGTAA
>NW_023458558.1:24616128-24618769 GCF_013731165.1 Rhagoletis pomonella
AAATGTTTTTGAAGTGCTGGAAAAAGGGTATTCAAAGTAAAATTTGTATGAGGATATTTAACTAGTAACTTGTATAAAGAAAATAATCTTCCGATTACGTCTGCATGACTCCTGCATTAATTTTTAGCTAGTGTCAAGTAAGCTTTTTGTAGTTAACTACAAGTTATATACTTTACATAAATGATAATAATAATTGATAATTTTTTCTGCAAGGAATATAAACATTCACACTCTTTTTTTGAAGCGAATGGAAAATAATGTAATCCCTAAAAAATTTGCTGGCAAGCCTCGCATTTGCTACTTACTATTTCGGATGAAGAAACTAAACTATGTATAGATGTATGTCATTATTTCTATGAAAGAAACTAAAAAAAAATCCAGTAGTGGGATAAAAAAGTTCCCGTTAATATTTTGCGCTGTTCCATATAAATAATTTTATCGTTGAGTCAGCGCAGTGATTGAGCAGAGTGTTTATTTAAATTATTTGCGTGTGTGTGCGTGTAAACTCAACAAGGGAGAGTTTAATAAAGTGCTTTGCAGTAAATTTTATTTGCCAAGATTAATAAACAAGTAATTTTTAAACAAAAAACACAACCGAATTCAATGCTCATATACAAATTTAGGAGTACCGTTAATTTTTTCATGATCCAATAACACAGTGCAACAAAATGAAACAAATTTTTAATCCCTGTGGTCTCATAGTATTTTTCGGGCAGGTTATAAAAACTAAGAAGACACGTATTTTACCAAATATTTATAGCAGTATTTTTTTTTTTGTTTTATGCCACCTCAAAGTTTGCACTTCTTATTTTATATGAAGTTCTAAGATATTAGTGCAAAAACCATGTTTAGAATCGTCCAGAACTATTTTAAAACTTAATTGAAAATGTTGCTTATGGCTTTACCTTTAATTTGAGCTATATAACTTGATAGTTTTTTTTTTTAATAGCTCTCTTACACGATATGTATTTGCATATGTGAATGGCAGGGATGAGCGTTTTTGAATGAATGATTATTCAAATAAAAAATTAAATTTTATTCATAATTTTTCTAATTTTGAAGGACGAATAAATTTTTATTCATCATTCAAGTAATTCCAAATAACGAATAAATTTTTATTCTTCATTATTTGTTCCGCTGCATTAAATAATAATGCACTGCAATATGCGAACTGCGGTTTCTCCAGTGCCTTGACTGGCCGGATCCCAGTCAGCCAGTCATTCGCAATAAAAGCGAATACGAGGAAATTTCCCCTAAAGCAGCTGAATTAGGGCAATTAGTTTTAGAATAAATGAAAAATATGGAGCAGGAAATGCATTGCGATAGGTACTGATGGATGCACCGTTATGTTGGGTAACCGTGGAGCCGTCAAGAAAATACAAAAAGAAGCCACAAAAAGCTGCGGAGACGCTATGCTTCTCCCACCAAATCGACCAAAACTGTGCTTACCAAAAAAGTATCACATAAATATTATCGAGGAAGTCACATACTTTTTTTTATACCCGAGCGCACTTGTGCACAAGGGTATTATAACTTTGTTCACATAACGGTTGTTTGTAACAGGCAAAACGAATCGAGATAGATATAGACAAATGTATACATAAATGATCAGAATGAAAAGAGAAATCGATTAAGCGGTGACTGTCTGTCCGTCCGTCCGTCCGTCCGTCCGTCCGTCCGTCTGTCCGTCCGTCTGTGCACACGATAACTCGAGTAAAAATTAAGATATCTTAACGAAACTTGGTACGTGTACTTCTTTCGGGCGTAGGACGGATGGTATTGAAAATGGGCAAAATCGGACAATAACCACGCCTACCTCCCATATAACGGTAATTTTCAGAAATACGAAAACTGCGATATTTTTGTAACTACTGAAGATAATTCACTCAAAATTAATACTTACAATGAGTTTTAGACGAAAAATAAGAATATTAAAAAATTTTGGCAAATGGGCGTAGCCACGCCTACTTATGGTTACATGTGTATATCTTGGTAACCGCTGCATGAATTTATTCCAAACTTGGCACAGTTGTTGGTCTTCTACAACATACCAAATGGCCGAAATTTTTTAAAATCGGACAATAACCACGCCCACATCCCATATAACGGTAATTTAGAAAAATACGAAATCCTCGATAAATCAGTAAATATTAAAACTGATTTATTCAAAATTGATGCTTGCAACAATTCTTTACCAGGAAATACGGTTATGATAAAATTTTGGAAAATGGGCGCGGCACCGCCCACTTATGATCACATATATGTATCCCGGTAACCGTTCTACCAATTTGTACCAAACTCGGTATGGTTATTGTGCTTGCCACATAAAAGCAAAACATTGAAAATGATTGAAATCGGACTAAAATTACGGCCGCTTTTCATATAACGGTAAATTTCAGAAATGCTTGAAACTTCAATATTTCTAAATTTAAGAACGCTAATTTACTCAAAATTGATACACCCCGGCTTACCATCTAGCGGTAGCTTTCGGAAAGGTGAAAAAACATATATTTAATACTTGCGCCGGGTATTTAATGTTCGGCTCCGCCCAAACTTAGACTTTCTTAGTGTTTTTTTTTTTAATTTTTAAGACCAAAGCGTAACACACAGTTTTACCTCGCTTCTTGGCGGGGGAAAATTG
>NW_023458558.1:24618869-24620454 GCF_013731165.1 Rhagoletis pomonella
GCGAAACACATTTCGAACCGAACACTGATTTTGGTAATAAAATTCAATGATTTGCAAGCGTTGCTCGTTAGTAAGTCTATTCATGATGAAATGTCAAAGCATACTGAGCATCTTTCTCTTTGACACCATGTCTGAAATCCCACGTGATCTGTCAAATACTAATGCATGAAAATCCTAACCTCAAAAAAATCACCCGTTACTACATACTACATATGCACGTACATACATACATACATACTATGTGATTGTACAAAACTACGTCACGGAAGCTGACTGATAATTACTGAATATTGCATCAGCCATATGCGAATACTACATTTTAATGAGGAAGGTATATTTACTATTACCAAAGATTGTATTTAAATGTAATTACCCAAGAGGAACTATATACATAACCACCCTAAAGCATATGAATTTTGTTGTGAAATTGTTTTCAAGAATCTTGTTTGTTTGAAAGGTGAATGATAAATAAAAATTGTGAGGCAATTCAGTGTACAAATATTTAGCCGACAACCGGTTGGAGTGCCAAATAAAATTACACCGAGAGAGTGCAATGGAATATGACCGTCCTCCTGGTTATGCAGTTGCAGTGCACGACCATACTCAACACCGACTCCCCAGCGAGACGAGGCTGACTAAAACTACAAGAATCGTGGAAAAAATGTATCATTTACTAAGACATTGATGAGAGAAAGAGATTATAGTAATTTTTTGCCTGCGATCCTAATAAAAATGACGACATCGATGTACTAACGAATAACGCCACATTCGGCCAGAAGTGTCGGTCTTAAATCCCATCAATTGTCTGGTGCTGTTCTTGCTGGGTCTAGCCTTTAGGGCAATGCCTTCCACAACGGGAAGAGGCTGATCGCCGCACGGAACACGGTAGTTAGAATTGCGAGATATTAGCACTACAAAGCCACTTGAGTCAATCACGGAATCAAGAGACAAATTGATCACGTTTTGATAGACAGACGATACGCTTCGAGTGTTACATAATTATCTTGTTGCAGACAATCGCAACGAAAGTTGGATGCCGGAAAATTGCAATCGTCGCTGAGCAGTGAGATATCATCTCTACCAAAGCTTTCGCACAGCAGCGACTACTAATAACAACTCAGAGAAATGCGCAGCACACCAACCACGATATGATAACTGAGGCTTAACCCTCCGTGTACGAGGTGGGCTATACCGTATACCACGCCCCAGCGGTTTAAAAATTGTAATAATTCTTTAAGAATAAGAACGGGCGAGTCTGTTTTTCCAGTAGCTATAAATTCAACGTTGCCGTTCCGATTAGCGCAATTAATTTAGTCTGACTTTCGACACGAATCACTTAACAAGTACGAAAAGTGCTCCTGGATATGTACCATTTGAGTTTTGTACTTAAGAAGAGACATTAGTTCATAAACTGAGGGAAAAGTGGTGTTTTTGTTTCTCTAAATAAAGGCCTATTAATATGTATAGTATAAATAAATACGTCTTTTACTTAGACTCATTCATTATTTTATGTTAAAAGAAAGTTCTTGTTAATAACTGCCATAAAATATTAATTTGTTGGTTTTATTTAACTTTATTAATGGGG
>NW_023458558.1:24620464-24639187 GCF_013731165.1 Rhagoletis pomonella
AGGATGATCTAGCGGTGAACAAAAATAGCACATTCGTCCTCAAGTAAAGAATTAAGCTTGGCGCCAGGTGCAACTATCGGTCTGTTCAGTAATTTTATATGGCCCAGAAGTGTGGACACAGTGGAATAATAATGACCCTGCTCGCGTGGGCGAGGGTAAGCAAAGAAGATGGGAGCGCGAAATGTTAAACGCATAGAAATACAGAGCTCCACTGAGAAGATCTTCCTCTCCTTGAGTGGACAATGATAGCAAGGGTAATCATAAATATAATGGAAGAATCAATAGCAGAAGGTCCTTCCTGTACTTCTTTCAAATATCGATCTAACGACAAAGCGACAGAGCAAGGGACTGGTGCGCACGATTAAAATAATATTAAGATTAGGCTTAAAATTGCGATTTAGATTGATTTTAAGATAAATAATAGATTAATATTAAGATTCAGATGAAGATGAAGATTAAAATTTAGGTTAAGAAAAAGATTACGATTAAAATCAAGATTAAGATTAACATTAAGATTATAATTAAAAAAACGTTTTCATATAAATATAAATATGCCTGTTGTAATGTAAATTTGTTAGGAAAATACGTGACTTCCGCTTCGGCGCTCGGAATGATCGCCGGTTGGGCCACGCTTCTTACTCAAGATTTTGGATAGTTGTGTTCCAGAAAACGACTACTCCTGAACCCACCTTCTATAGGCCCTGCAATGCGAAAATCTTGTCAAGAAGAGTGTGGCAAACAACTAAACTTTGGAAAATCTTTACACGGACGGATCTATGCTAGACAATAGGGCTGACTATGGAATTTTCTCTGAGGGATTAGGATTGGAATTATGCGAACAAATTCCGGACCTCTGCAGCGTTTATAAGGCAGAAGTTTTAGTCGCAAAGAGTTGGCTGTGACCGATAATACTCACGCCCTAACAAATAAAATGATACATATGTTCTTGGATAGCCAGGCGGTCATAAAATCAATTAATGCGGAAATGCTAAGATCAAAGGAATGCCTGGCAGCTCTAAGTAATGGAAGCACCATATTTAAGGTCAGCTTCATATGGGTCGCGGCACCAGGAGAGGTACAACCTTCCACTCTGTGATAACAGAGGTAGAATTGGGATACCCATGGCAACATGCAAATTAGTGATTAGAAATAGCATTACCCAAGAGACAAATAGCACTTGCATATCAGCTAAGCCATGATAAAAATATAGTAAGGTATAACCGCTGAGGGTCACTTTTAAAATTCTTGACGTTTCCAAACAATTTAATTTTTTAATTTACTCACAAACTCACACACACATTTTCAATCTCAAGCAACAACAATTTCGAACAATTTCAATTTTTCATCTTCACTTTTATATGATTTTAAAATGTTGGCAAACTTCAAAAAAAAATCATGGCCGACAAATTGAGAGAACGGTTCTACCTTGCTATGTTTTTATCATGAGCTAAGCTACTATGGTCGCAAATTGATAAGAAGAAAATACAGATAAATTGCTCAGCCTCTCAAGAGAGGACATTGCGAAGGTCATGGCCTCTGCAACCGGTCATTGGCTATTTGATAGGCACTATTCGAGTCTTAGAGCAAAAAGTCGAACACTTCTTCTGCAGCTGCCCAACTTTAGCTAAGAGCAGAACAGGCTTTGAGGTAAGAAATTCTTTAGCTCCTCTCACACCAACTATCTGGTGTTCAAAAAAAGCAATCATACGCTTCATAAGAACTCTCAAAATGGTTCCATGAAATATAGTCAATGAGGTTCCTGTGTTTCACAGTGGTATCATAGAGGAGTCCTGAGGGTTCTAGGTAAGTTGGTCTTTTGGACTCACTACCACATTAACGTAACCTAACCTATAATCTCAATCAAAGCTCATTTGTTAATCACCCTTTTTTCAAACAGTGAAATATCGGTTTATTGGCTGTCAAATTTGTTGCGCTTGTTTTTCTCACAACTCAAGGAAAAGTTAAATTTATTGACGGTGCTAGTGTGACAATTTTTTCTGCTAAATTAAGGAATTTAAATATATTTTAATTTAATATTTTATTTAAAATTCCTTTATAAACTAGCGTCTTACTAGTGTCCATTATTATTTACGTTCACATTTGTTCACAAAAAATAATTATTTATTAATCGATTATTAATTATTAATACTATTATTAACGATTATAATCGATAAAACTAGGCTGGAAACCGAAAGATTATCCCTTTAATTTGAGATAATTTTATAATTACAGGTTAACCAGGGAAGAATTTGTGTGGCTACTCTGTGTTTTAATTACAGATAAGGAGTTAAGCTCGAAAATGACGATAACCTCTAAATATGCAAACATACTTTAAAATTATCAAATCATCATAAATCAGATTTATATTAAAATTAAGATTAAGATTAAAAGTAAGATTGAGATTGAGGCGTATATTAAGATTATTGTTAAGCCGAAAATTACTCATATACTCATGTGAGCTATAAGGATAATAGGAAAAGGAAGTACCATTTCAGTCGCGTGTGGGATCCACACAAAACTTTATTTTTTCTATCCGCCAAAATCTACAATAAGAAAAGGGTCAAAACTGTTTTCTTAAATTTTAAGTTGCTTTAAAAAGCTTAAAACAAAACGTATGTAAATATGTTGCGCTACAAACAGTTATCTACTTTTAAAAATAGACATATGTAAGTACCAGCGCCTGTGTGTATGTATTTATAAACCCACACAATGTATTTTTATATGTAGATATGTATGTATGTATGTACTCGTATTTATCTATCTATATACATTGCAGCTTTTGTGGAAATATGAAAGCTTGTAATGAATGGTCCATTACCCACTAAAGACTGTGACGTCACAACGCCATAAGTGTTAATCGAAGGCGGGCCTTGTGCATGTACACCTACATATGTATGTAAGCAGGCATGTAGTTGCACATGTAAAGTTACTATGTACATTCACAAAGGCTGAGCATTAGGGTGGTCCAAAAATGCATGTGAAAAAGTAAAGTTGGAATTTTTATGATTGTTCTACATATACCGACAAAATATAGCCTTATATTTTTATTTTGAAATCGCTCAAAGCGCCTAAAGCTTCCCATGTATTTTATATGGGGAAAAACAACTTTTCGTAGAAATGGTATAGAATAGCTAAAACTCAATATTTTTCTACCAGAAGACTCTTTTTGTCTGCAGGTGATTCCCAGCAATAATACCTAATTGTTTATTTAACCATTTTTTAAGTGCAACTATAATTTATAGGTCCGCCAAAAACCCACAAAAACCCGAAAAATGCAATGGGGCGACCAATAAAACATCCTTAATATTAAAAAATGGTTAAGTAAACAATGGGGTATTATTATTGAAGGAGTTTTGACCTTCAAGAATTCAATACCATTTTTATTTTTCCCATATAAAAATACATGGAATTCTTTAAGCGCTTTGAGCGACCTCTAAATATTTTATGATCAAAAAAAAAAATAGGGGTATATAGAACAATCCTAGGGGGTGAGAGCATTACAATTGCGACTTTACTGTTTTTGGACCACCCTACTGAGCATATCTATGCATGTAGTACCAACTGATGCGATTACGTGCTATGTGTGGGTGTGTCGTTCTCGCGCATAGTAAGAGGATCAGATCGAATGTCGTATTATTTTAATACTGACATCCGCTAATACTTTACAAATTGAGGATAGAAAGCTCACTGGTTTCCTAGAGATGAAACATCAAATGCGTAGGAGCTTCCAAATATTTAACAAATATGTAGCTGGGTTATTAAATGCCGCTGTTTTATAAATGCAAACTTTGAAGGACATTAAGATGTCAACCTTTGTCATGAAAATCAATAAGTTTTTCACAATACACAATTCGATTTATTTGCACTGCGATTTTCATGTGGAATAGTGCATTTATCCCTTTTTTTTTTGTACGGATATAGATTACCTTTTTGGATGCGATAATCATACAGCTAAAAATTATTTACATAAATTCTTTAAATTTTTAGTTTTTTGTTAAATCATTTTATTGTGCATAGATATTTTTTCACTCCTTACACAATTATCTCAGTGTTTTTCAGATTTTCATTACCAAAAATCAATTCCTCGGAACAAAACGCACTTCGTTTACACCGCACAAACATAAACCAAACAAGCCTGCATAAAATCTGAATTGGAACTGAAATCGCACACAAACGATTGTTGGCTAAAATCTCTAACAAAAAAAAAAACCCCAACGTCCCTGTCTGTATCTCATGGATACACAGCACAGCATCCACAATTGGCGGTAAGTACGAAATTGTTTGTGTTGGTCCCTATTGTACTTACGTTTATTTGACGCCGTTGCTATCGACGTCACCGCAAACAAGCCTTCGTGCAGTCTATGCTAATGCTGAAGTACATACATATGTATGTATATAATGTACGTTCGAGTCTGCATTCGTCGTTGTACTAACCTCAATGTAAAGTCAAATGGGGTTTGCCCACTTAGTCGCATCCTGCGTAGTGCAAAGTTCTGCTAAAATATTTGGGGGCACAGTGTTTTAAAGCCGCAAATTAGATGAATACAAATGCTGTGATTTAAAAGAACGTGTACGAGATTCGGACATTTTGGTCACAGCAGAAAGTGAGGGAGTTTTGGTAAGGCTACTCCGACTTGTTAGGTAATTTTAACTGCAAGTGGGCGTATATTTTGGAACAAGTTGTAATCCATGTATTCATCTCTAACCAACTTCTTAATGGAGGTGATAGCTTCCGCACACGTTCACGAGTTTACAAGGACTACGATTTACTAGAATGTCCGTTCATCGATGTACATATATATAAGTTGTTCAAATTCTGCATGTCCTAAGAAGATAAGATTATAGGTCTCATAAGTACTAGCGCAATAAAGAAAATTCGATGGACCAAATTAGATATAGGGTTAGCGTTTGCCATAGTCCGCTTTAGAACGGAACCCCTATGAAAAAAGAACGAAGAGCCCAAAGCGCAGTTCTGCGAGTACCTGGATAAAGCTAGGCGACTTTGGCAATAGGCAGGTCAAAAAGGGTATTTTTGGTTCGACAGCCAAGGCTGATCGGTTTCGATAGTTCTTGACGTCCGTTGTACTGGAGTAGCAAAAATCTTCTGGGATCATTTTCTTGCTGGAGCTTAGTTCCGCATGCGCCTCTATATCATAGAAAATATGCGTCGACAACGCGCTAAACGTCTGACGTCGATAAACTGCCTGCCTACACTCTTCGCATTCACAACTTTCTGGCTCCCTCCTCTCCGTATAGCACAATTTAACTTAAAATTGAAAGAAACGTGTTAAGCAGCGATTTAAGGAAACAAAGGAAAGTATAAAAGCTATTATGAAAATAAAGATACAAAACAAGTTATGTAAAGAAAGTCGAGCTCTTGTCCTAGTCGCGTAGTCGATTATTAACTTTTTGGTTTCCTCGAGGATTTGAAGGTCCTCAGTGACCACTTATTTTTCGGTCATAGGTATGTACATTTAATTTATACTGGTGAAGTCTACGAATTGGGAGCTGTATCGAATTAATATTCCCTTGGCTCTTCCTGATGCGCCAAATAGGAACTTGGCGATTTCGTAGGACGTAGGATGGAGGAGCTGTGCAAACTTCAACTCAACTGAGATTACGGTAGGAAAGACGATGGAGCTCTTCGATTTAAGGACGCAGGCTACTCTTCAATAAAGTGCGTAGAAGTGGGTTATCTACGAGATGCTCTTTGCCTGTCCAATATTAGGAGAGTAAAGAGGGCGTCATAGAAAACTGTCTGAGATAAGGAGGAAGGGTGTCATAAATCAGCGAATACTTGCGAAGCATCCCGCTGCTTTGGGCTACCTGAGACACGAAGCAGGAAATTGTATAATGAGCAGCGAAAAGTCGCTAAAGGTTATCTTTGATGCTCATTTTCCAGCAAACCTTCCCCAGGAGATATCTACGTTGTGACAATGTGCGGTGGTTTCACCTCCCTCTCCGACCTTTTGGACGAACGTAGCCTGGTATGTGCGATAAGCTCATGGAATTAACTGGTTTCTATTTATGCAAGCTGCATGAGGACCAGGTACATGCCCGATGCTTGGAAAGTCATCTGGGTTGCGTTTGCCTCCAAGGTCGGCAAGGAATCTCAGGCTTACCTTAAGAACTTCCGGTCTAACAGTTTCTCTTCGTTTTTGCTTAAAAAGTTGAAGAGACTGATTGACTGCCTTTCGAGGGCTCAATATGGTTACTGCAATCCAACACGGTACACTGTGCGCCATTGTGTGAGTTAAATTGTTTGAGATGGTCATAGCGTCTGGCTGCGAAACTCACAAAATATCTACATATGTTTGTATATATGTATGTATGCTTCTGCTTTGCAGACCGAAATTATACGTTTCAGCAAATACCTCTGATATAAAGATTCCTTTTTTGCTCCTGTAACTAGCGTACGGTCGTGTACTTGAATGTGTGAGTGTAGTACATATGTACATACAAAGTATACAAAGTAAGCCGCCAATTCTTGGGTAAAAAATCACGTGATTTTCATGCTGGCAGCAACAGTATTTCAATTGACGCTGAGCGCTGCTCCTGTTTCACATTCACAAAGATTGCTTCTCCATTACCTTTCGCACTGCGCATGCCTACAGAAAATTATGTTGTGGCCAGTGTTGCCAGAGGTAGTTTTTAAGCTTGCTTTCTTAATAAATAATGTATAAGAATTTAAGATAAAAATGTACATTCGCGCATTTATATATACTTATGTATGTACATATGCATGTATGTATATTTCATCCCTTGTCAACTTAGTTGAGGTGAATTTGAGGTTTGGGAATTATGCCATCTAGTGTAATATTTTTTTTTTTAATTAGAAAATACATAATCATCTCACCATATCTTATGATGATTTTAATTTTTCTATACTTAGACAACGTGGGTGCTCACATTTGCTTAAAAATGATTACCTATTATGTAGATATATATTGTTGTAAATTGAATAAAAATTGTAGCCACATAACCCGATAGCCAGACAGGTGTGAACGCCCACAATATAATGAAGCCAAACAAGAATTAAACAGTCACGCTGTACAAATTCTATTCATCACACTGTGCAGTATCCAATTAGTCCAGTTATTAAATCAGTGTTGAAAGTCTGCTACGATATCATTACTAATTCAATCGGTTGTTTTTTGCAAAGAGAATAAACGCATAACCGCATGAAAAAGACAAGTTGGTATGCACATTCTCCGAAAGCATATTTTTGCGAATATCTACATACATACACACTAGGGCGGGTAAATTTTGATGGGGATTTTTGTGATTATGAGCGTATAGCATAGGAGGATTCTACGTGTGATTCTAAGCAAAGTTGCCGAAGAAATGTGGATCTAAAATCAAAAGGCTTTTGAAATTTTGTCTGTGTAGCTACAAACTTGAAAGCATGCAACCTTATGAATTTCGGCGTAAATAGAAAAAAGTGAACACGCGCTCATTCATAATTTACGCTGCGAGCTGCTACAGGTCTGCCTAACGGTTTGAACGCGCCCGACGAAATGACTCCGCGGTAAAAGATTTGTGTGGAAACAAATGCCTCTTTAGAGTATCTTGACAAAAGCTATTTCATACGTATTTTGAGAAACATTTGCTTATTGTCATAAAGATAGATTGCAAATAAAAGTATACATACAGAAAAAAAATAAAATTTTTACATATGTATGTGCTTGGAAGTAATAAAGAAATTCAGAAAATGCTGCGAAAATTGTACCTTTTATTTAAAATCCAATTGACTTTTCAGATTGCATTTGTATATTTACGAGTATAAAAGCGTTTTTGAGGCATATGCTGAATTTTTGCTTTGTTCTGTTCCTTACCCAAAAGAGCTTTACATTTTCAACTAACGCGCAGAATCGTGAATTTGTGTGTGGTGGATGCCTCTGTTCTGCAAACAAGTTGTTGGTACATACAAACATACATACCTACATTAGGGTTGTCTAAATATACATGCGGGAACAAAAAGTTGAAAACGTTTTTTTCTAAATGGAAAAATAATACCCGTATCTTTTTGTTGAAAAAAAAAAGATATTTCGAAGTGCCTCAAAGCCCATGAAGTTTTGCATCTATTTCATATGGGAAAGAACATAGACGTAGAAATGGTATAGAATTCTTGAAAATCCATATTTTCGATCGGAAAACTTTGTGTCTCTTTAGGAAACATCTAATAACAATGCCCAGTTGTCTATTTAACCATTTTTTAGTATAGTACAAATAGTTATATTTTTATAGGTCCCCTAAAACCCCCGAAAATGCAATAGAGGGACTGATAAAAAGTCGTTAGAATTCTCCTGAAGAGAATCAGAGTTTTCCTATAGAAAATATGGATTTTTAAGAATTCTGCACCACTTATACAAATAAGTGTTTTTCGCCTTATAAAATGCATGGGCTTTGAGGCAGTTCTAAATATAATTTTTTTTTGAACAAAGAAAAAACACGAGTATTCTTTTTGGCATTTAAGAAAAATCCAAGCAACAGATATATTCAATGTATAGCAATGTAGCAATGTAGCGAAAAAACTTTTCAAAATGTATGACGAGAACGAGAGCTCCACTGCCACAAGCTGAGTGACAGCTAAGGATTTTTCGACAATTTTTCGCTGCCCGTTCCCGATTTTTTTTATTAAAAAAAATTCTAAACCGAACATATTTTCGTAGACGCGTGATGGGCAAAAAAGCTCAATAATATGTTTTAAACAAGATTTAGTTATAGCTACTCCATTTCTGTGGAATATTACGCCTAACTAATAAGTTATCAAAAATTCCCAAACTTATTAATTTCGCGTATTATTCAAAAGCATCTAATTTATGCCAAAGATAGGACTTAAAAAGCTAAGAAGCTCCATAGCGAGAGAAATAATTAAATTCGTTTTTATGTTCCAATTTTGTAAACAAAAAATAAATAAATAAAATTATTGCGAATATCGCCTGAAGCAATAATAAAGCGATACGAAAGGACTCATTCAGGTAATAAAAAAATTAGGCCTCGCCCAGTTGCCTTCGGCGGACGTTTTGCAGAGACTGTTAATAAGAAATCGATACGCTGGCGTATTACCGGCAATAAATTTTTCTCTGGTGAGCAACGGGGAATTAAATGAAAACGCTTGATTTTTTTTTTGTTAACAAAAATTGACAGCTGATGTATCAAGTCGTTCAGAAGATGCATAACGTTTCGCTCATTGACCAGTGATTTTCATAGAAACGGTTGCGCTCAACTGCTGCACCTGAACATACCCATTGTTTGCATTTGGCGGATGCCGCTACCAGAGAACTTAGATAGATAGAGAAGGTGCAAACTGAAAGTGGAAACTATTCGCGGACGAAAAATTAACAGCGTTAGAAAAGTTCAAGTCGGAATGTAAAAATTCTGTTGAATTTAATGTTGATAACATAATACAATGTTGAGCAACATGAAATGTGATGTTCTTTGTGAGCAAATAAACGAAAATATGGTAATCTTCACATAATTTTCATTAATTTGTAATTTTTGTTAAATTTTTTATCTTGTTCTCCTTTTATGAAGATGCAAATACAATTTAAAATAATGATAGTTTGGCATAAAGTTTACACACATACATATGTACATGCATACATATACTGGCAATCAAAAGTGAGTGCATGGTGTTTTTTGCTTAATATTTGCAATGTTTTTCAATTAAATTTTTTTTATTATCTTTTTATAAAAATGTGGTTCATGCTTTAATTAAAACTACATAAGTCAAACTTTCAAACTTTACACAGAACATAGAAAAATTCAACGAATTCTCGTCTAAATTTTGACCTGTTTAATATGAGTTTTTAGAAAAATTTTGAGTACGCAGATAGATCGGTTTTTTAATTCTAGTGGAACAAGATCAAGTTTTAAGCGGCTAAAAAATCGGGTTGATTTTTAATGATTTTTTATTGCTGACGGCTTTTTGCACTTTTTACCAAATAAAAGGGAATTTCTTGTAGAATAAAATGCGCATGACCGTTTGCAAACAAATAAAAAAAAATTAGCGCTATTTTTTACAAATTACACTTGCTATATGCATAAAACCGCAATTCCCGTCGAAAATAACATAAAATTTTAACTTAAAAACATTGCAAATATTAAACAAAAAACAGGATGCACTCACTTTGCCAGTGTACATACATATTTGTGTTTAAAATTAACTATGTATTTATGAAATAATTTTTGTGGCACGAACATATACATACATACTTGCCCTTTCTAAAAATGGGAATAAAAATTGGATTCGCATAAAATTTTAATTCCAATAACTAATTTTCAGTAACTTTTGGCAAATTTGAGCGATTATGTGAAATTATGCATGCGTTTGTACCTACATATCCATTTACATATATTATTTTAAACAAAGCTAATAGTAAAATTTAAAATGGAATATGAATATGACAATTAAAAAAAAACAAAAAAAAAAAATTATTACTTGGTCCGTCCGGGATTTGAACCAAGACAAACGGCGAGACGCCAAAAAGTTGCGTCGCCTCTAGCATACGCGCACCAGTACATCATTCAAATTCCAATCTCTAAATCACTACATATATGAAATTCTTCATATATTCAAAAAGACAAACGAATAAATATGTATGCATTAATAAATGTAAATATGTGCATACATATGTACGATTGTACTGGTTTCGTCTTCCCCTCGCTGTCAACCAACCACAGACAAATTATTAAATTTCTACGAATTGCCACGACGCCACCAAAATTAACCCTTGGTTGACCAAATATTTAGGTTTTCGCATAAGTTTACATTTAATAAAGCCATACTCGTACATTTTATATGGAGAAGAATACAGCGTTTGAAAATGCTGTAATATTTTTATTTAATTTGCTTTTGCTGTGCTTTGACTTCGGCATGTACGATATCGAAAGCAAAGCAAAAGCAATTCAGAAAAAAACAAATGCTTTGGCTGCCGTTTTGCTATGAAATTTCGAAAGCAATTTGTGGAAGCACAAAGACAGCGCAGCAGTAGAAAATCAACATCAATTTGACTAGAAATTTGCTGCGAAACATCGAATTGGCAGAAACAGAGGATATTATAAGTATGCGTGCGCAATCCACTAGTCGCTTATCCTGATAAGCTTTGCATTGATCGCGGAGTTAATATGTACTTAGATAATATACCATGCTGCAAAAGCGTCATGTGCACAACACAGCCAAGCAGATAACAGCACAGCAAAAGCACTATCACAGCAAATCAAAAGCAATAAAATTGTTTAAATAAACTGCCGATAAAAAAAACAGAATAAACTTTTCAAAGTCACAGCAAAAGCAAAGCAGTTCGAATCAAAATCGAAAATTTCAAAGCTAAGCAAAAGCAAAAATAGTAATGCTGTTGCTGCTTTGCTGACAGTTTTTCAAACCCTGGAAGAATATTAATTAATTTAAAATTCTGCATGTAACCATGTTCTCGACGATACATGTAACTTTCATCAAGATTAACCAGAAAAATTGTGCTTCATTAACAGTTGGAACCAGCTGAAACCAAAAAAACTATGTCCGCTAAAAAGTGTTAAAAACCAACTGGAATTGACATTTTTTACACGCATACATGCATACATTCATATACACATGTACAGTGGAGTAGCACTAGCTTGGACATTGCATTGCTTGTACTTTGATGTGTTTGAATCTTTTATGGTACTGAAGATTTGCTTACGGATGAAAAATATTAAAAATCGTCCGTGCATATATGTAAATATACTTTTATAAACGCTTTGAAGTATAGAAATTTTTAATATTAAAAAATAAATAAAATAATTTTTTTGTATATATGTAAATGGTGTTCAAGGCACATTGACCCACCTGTACAAAAATCGTGGCGCGTCATGGACAAAAATTTTACAATTTCGGACCGAAAAATGTGAAAACGAGCTAAGTTGCCACGTTACATCTGTGAACTTCCGATAAAACCACATATGTTTGTGATTTTAGAAGTTTTGATTTTATTTAAAAAAATTAATGTATTTTCCTGCAGAAAACGTACACTTTTATTTAATGTTTATTAAAATGACGCTTTAAAATACTAGTTAATGATTGAAATATTGGTATGGAACAGAGAAATAGAGTGTTTTGTCAAAAATTACCAAAAATTGCCAAGATTCGAGATAACTTATTTTACTGGTTATAGAGAAATAATTGCCACTTTTCACTTGGCTGGCCGAGATTTCTTCATTTTAAGATTTTAGAATTTTTGTGTCGGATTGACAAAGTTGCGCTTGGTGGTGATGAATTTGCGGGGAGATGTGCTGCGGTTGTTTTTATGAATGAATTTACTTGGCCTTGAGAAATATGCGCATGCGTTTAGGAATGAAATAGTTATTGTTGTATTTGAATATGCGCGTAATTATGTATGTGTGTATGTATGCTGCCGTGAGTTGTACATATATGTACATATATGTACATTTGTATATATGTGCGTAGTACTTAGACAGCAATATGCACGTATGTATGGATGTACTTATATATGCATGCAAAAACGTTGTCAATTAATGAAGCATGTAGTACATATAGATACATATATGTATGCGTGGGAAATGCATTTTCATTTGACTCCAAAACTATTGGGGCATATTAGTAGACGAAATAAAGTCGACTCTTAAGTTAAAGTTTGTCAGCCCCAAATAAGAAGAAAGTTAGTATGTACTTACATATATGTAATATTATGTGCAGGTGCAAGAACGTTATCAAAAAATGATTTTGGAGTATGTGTATGGGGTACATATTTACATATGTAAGTACATACATACATACATTCAGCTGCCATCAACAAATTATGTTTATTTATTTTTAATAATTTCCTTTAAAATATAATTCAATCTGGAACAGAAACCACAATAATAAAAGTTTAAAACCTTGCACAAATTGCAAAAAAATGAATCAACCTTCAAGAAATGGTCATCCAAATTTTTTATTTGAATATTTAATATATTTTCGGGAATGCAGTATTGTAGTCCATTCAACTATATTGTAAGAAAGTGCAAGTTTCAAGTTGTTAAAAATTACCGTTGATTTTTTAGATTTTTTTGTTGGGGTGTTGCTGTTTATTTTTCATACAAAAAAAAATTGGTTCATGTGTTATATGGAAGAAAATGCGAACACCCTCCATAAAAAAAAATTCTAAGAAATCAACGGTAATTTTTAACGACTAGAAACTTAGACTTTAGTGTACTTGATTGAATGGACTACAAAGCTGCATACCCGAAAATTTTCTAAATATTCTAACTAAAATTTTTTAAATTTTTATAACAATTTTTTGAAGTTTGATTAATTATTTTGCAAATTGTGCAAGCTTTTAAACTTTTATTATTGTGGTTTCTGTTATAGATTGAATTATGTTTTAAAGGAAATTATTAAAAATAAATAATAAACATAATTTGCAAACAATATCATTTTGAATTTCGTTGCTAATTAGTTGATCGCATCTGTATGTACTACAAGTATCCATATGCGCATGCCTGGGAAATGGATTTGCATTTGACTCCAGAACTATTATTTACAAATAATATCTACGAGTATTGCAGTAAAAGTCAAAAACAACTTTGAAGTTAACAAGTGCATTGCTTTGTAAATTTTTTTGTTAATGCGTCCATCTTTAAAGTGAGTTTGTGAAAAAACTAAGACAGTTAGAAAACTGGGATTTGTTGCATTGAAAATAGTGTAGCAACTACAATAAGAATCGTTAAAAAAAAAAAATTATTTTTGCGACCCAAATGCCGACGGCAAATCACCAATGAGTTTGCATATTTACATAGCTTTCACCTATTTATTAGATAACAAATCTACGTTTTGAAGTTAAAGCATTCCCTGGCCAATATCTTCGAAAATTACTTTTGAAGTTAACAAACACATTGCTTTATACATTTTTTTGTTAATGCGTCCATCTTTAAAGTGAGTATGTGAAAAAACCAATTTTATCATTTTTTTAACTAACATGCATTTTTACTATTTACATGATATAATACTCGTACAAGAAGCGAACTTGAACAGATGCTTTTTAAGTTTTTAGCAACATTAACTACTTAATAAATTATATTTAACAAATGGTCATGCAGAAATGCAAGTCAGCAATTTTAACTAATATAAAAGTACATTTAATATAATTTAACTATATTAATTTATTTAATTTTATTAAAAAAATATACATGAATACGTTTCTGCATTCACATGCAACCTAGCAACACATAGCCAGACGCTTGCAACAAATATAACATTATCACAACAAAAATTTACATTTTTCTCTGTTAACTCTTGTTGAAATGTTAATCGCGCTGTGGCGATATTCCATGGATTTATTTTTCAGCCAAACAATTTTACGTTCCAAAAATTTGCACCTTCTCTATCTATCTAAGTTCTCTGCCCACAGTTACTTAACATAAGCAATTGAAAACTTTTACAGCTCTAGATACTTTTGAGCTTATGTACGTTGAAAAGCTATCAAGCTTCGCTAATCGCCTATAGATGGCGCTGTATAAGCTTTTGTTTTATATAGCGGAAATAGAAGCTTGGTGGGTTTTATTTGAATTCCTTGTACAAGTACTCTTGGCGGCGAAGGCTTCTAAACGTACATACATATATGGCTTCTTCTTAAACGTCCTTGACTTACTACTAAAACTGCCATGTCTAAAAACGACTACATATATACAAGGCATACATTACCTGTTTATGAAGGGTTCTTTTGGTAATATTGATTTACTTAAAGCCGATATTGTAAAGCATATTGCAAGCAGGGTTGCCGTTTTGGGCTTTTCCTACCAAAATTGGTAGGTTTTTTTATCGTTGGTAGGATGGTAGGATGCTTAAAATTTTGGTAGGTTTCTTTGTTCATAAAACAGAAAACATCTCTAATAGTTTCAACAATGTCAAGGATGTTGGTATATTTTAAAGGGAACTAGAAGAGCGATCAAAAGCCTACCACATAATAGATGTACGTGTTTACAGAAAATTTAATTTTTATCATACATGAAAATTAAAAAAAGAAAACTTTTGTTATTCCAGTCAATAGGAGAATCTCAAAGTTTCTAACCGCTACTCGAAGAAATTGATGGCAAACCCGCAGCGCACAGATTTTGTTCCAAGCCCGGAAGCTCTTAGACCCGGACATTTGTCAACGCTATCCGCGAGGTTTTTTTACCTTCTTATGTACATATATATACTTCATAAAATATTTATGCAAATGAACGATATATAAAAAATCTACGACGCAATTTAAGTAACACGAGACAGTGTATAACTATTACAGCTTTAGTTTCCAAAGACGCCGCTTTCTACTTATGCGAAGCAAAAAGCGTTTAAGCTGATGCCAGATAAAACTTTGTAGCTTTGCGTGACATTTATAACTTTGCCAGCAAAGCGCCAGACGCAAAAGGTATGCCACAATGAACGCCAAGAAAACAATGTTGTACCGCTTTTTTACTCATCAAAGTTGCTGTGGATTTTAATTATTTTGATTTAAAATTATCAGCAATGTAATTAAGTTTTATGTTTCTGCATGAAAACCCGAATTTGGACGAAACAAAATAAATATTAAACCGGCTGATTGCCAAAGCGCGCAAAAAGATGGGAGTTGACCATCTTTTCGCTTCGCGCTGCCGCTTCAACGATTTATGTGGCATGCTTTGTGCATTTTCATACAATTCATCTTATCTGTCAAAGCGAATCTGTCACGTAAAGCGAAGCAAAAGTTTTATGTGACATCAGCTTTAAGAAGAAACTCTGCTTCACTTTCGCTTTTTCAATTGCTTTAAGTCGCAAATTCAAATAAAACTTTCTATGTCGCCCAAGTAGCTAGAGTACGAGCTTACTTATTATGTTATTTTCTTGTTCTTTTTTTCGATAGTTGAAAGCGGAATTTCGCAATTTTCAATTTCTAACGCATATCCTCTTGCCAGGAGAATACATGGGGCGCAAGGGCTACTTGATAAGTTCTATTGGATTTTGGAAAGAAAAAATGTATTATAAGAAACTTTTCTCACAACACAGTTTGAACTTTCAATATTGAAATTTAGCCGTCATGCGCTTTGATGAAGCGAAAGTAGTCACCAAATGGACAATATTAAAAGTAAAATCAAAATTTTACTACTTGGAAGTGATGGTGGGGAGCTTAAATATACATAAGTATGTAGGTATGTATATGTACTTATAGATATACATATATATGGTACACAGAATCCCTGTAGGGAGCTCAACTAAATATAAATGCACTATATGTTCACCATTTTTAAACTAGGTGTGACTACGCCTCGACTACTCTACGTTGCTTTCAACTGACTACTTTTAAATGGTAATGTCACAAAAAAGTCGGTTTGTTTTCAGCTAACTACAAACTGGTTATTATTAAAAGTTGACTAGTTGTGTGCTAACTAATAGAATGCTTTTGATACTCCCGGTAACCAATTAAAAGTTAGCTGCAATAAGTTGGCCAAAAGCTGACTTTTGTAGTAGTCGACTACGAAATTCCCGGCAGGGATGGTTTCTTCCTTTCATAGCAATTTAAAAATTTTTTATTTTTTTTTTCATTTTACACAATAAATGACATAAGTTGTGTATAAAACTCTTTGTAAGGCTCTCCACTTCAGTTTTCCACAAAGTACCACCTCTTCAGCCTACACCTTGCCCAAACATTTATTTTACCTGTGGCAATTTCTCCCATCGTATCCACTTTCTATACTTTTTGACTCGTTGGTGTCGTCGTCTGCCACCCCATTGGGAAACTACCAACTGTGTGTAACGGCTGAATGCGCTTCACTAGCCATCCAATCTACATCACCTTCATAAACATGTAGGTATGCATGTATGGCAAAGCTACTTTATTGGTCGCCATTGGAGCTGGGATACTATCGATAGTACCGCCACTCGATAGTTTTCGTAGCGATAGTTGAAAACATCGATAGTACTATCGTCGTGAACCACATTATGTAACAGTGTAAATATTAATAAATTATTTTATAAATTACACATACACATATTTGAATGAATTAAAGGGAACTTTTTATAATAATAGAATAAGCTTATTAATTTATCAGCACATCTGAATTACATATGTGTACTTGTGTACATACATACATACATACGGAAAAATTAAATTCACATTTTGTTTGTCCCTTTTCAAGTGCAAGGGAGTGTGGTTGTAGTAATACATTTTTAGTACTACAAAAAAAAAAAAAAAATAATTAAAAATATTAGTTTAAATTACAACTCAAGGACAAAGGAAATTATTAACATTTTACCATATTATTAGAAAACGAATAAAGTACATGGGAAAATAACTTGCTCTCCTACTCTGTCAGAAGTTGCAGGTTTTAGTCCGAAGTTTTTCTTCCTGCAAGTTCATTAAAAGTGTCAAACGATAGGCAGGGTTGCATTTGCAAACAAAAAATTACCTTAAGCGCCACGAAGAACAAGCGCACTTGGTTTTTTGTTAGCATAACGCAAGACGGTTGATAAAGGTATTTGAACGTCTTCATGGCGCTTTGGAGTAAAAAAAAAGGATGTAGTTACAAGAAAAGTGGTTTTTCGCGTTCCAGGTGACTTTTATTCTTTCGCTCTCGCTCCTCTCTTTCAAGAGAGTAATTTGGTTATTTGACAGTTTTACAGATTTTTACACGAAGTTATCTGGAACGAGACTAATAATACAAGGTTCGATAAACTGACAGTTGTCTCTCTCGCACCGCTGCGTTAGCAGTGGCACCGTGTTGCTTCTTTGCAAATTTACTTGGAAAAAAGTGTAGCTTTCGTGTGGAATAGAAGTAATAGCTTTTCATCAATATGTTTATTTGTAAATATATGCATATGCAAATTTAACTGATGAAAACATAAATTGTTTTCAAAATTGGATGTTTACATAAATCTCATAGTAGTTTTATTTTAATTTTGAGTCCTTTTGCAGTTTTTATACAGCTAAATAGCACATAAAATACGTAATTCACGTAGATATATTAATATTTCATTCAATATCTCATTTAAATGCCAGATTTCCTGCAAATATATTAGAATTTACAAAAGGAATTTCACTACTTATTGCCTACTTTGCGTACTTTTCCACTACCATTTTCACACCAAGGGATTTCATTCTTCCCCTTTCTCAGGCCTTCGTAAATGCAACCTATTGTAAGAGAGTGTCAAACCGCGGCTGTCAATAATTATGAAACATAGTATTAATGAATCATGCCTCGAGCCATGAAGTTGTGTAGAGATTTGAAGAGAATATAGTGAAGTTTTGCTAAACATCGAGTATTCAAAAGCTATCGATAGAGGCGACAGTTTTCAATTATAGATACTATCGATAGTATCCCAGCTCTAGTCGCCATTTAACGTTGGGCCTTTACGTGGGTTTGTGTGTGTGTGTGTGTGGTTCAATACGTTTGTTGCCGATTTGGTCAAGTGAAAAATCCATTGAAAGGTTTTATACACTCAGGTTTGCAGCCTTATTACGTCCGTTTTGAGCGATGCCTGACAAATCATTTGCATAGTTCAATATCAATTGAATGCCTCAATTTGAGAACATATGTACATATGTATGTATGCCACATATGAACATACATACGTACATATGTATGTATTAGAGTCCAGCGCAAGTGTATTTGCCGCATTTCGTTCAATAAGTACTCCTTGCATTGTACTCTACTCCCAACACATTGTTACTATTTTTAAGCATACATACCCTACTTGGCGTTGAGAGAGTAAATACTTGACGTACT
>NW_023458558.1:24639287-24644640 GCF_013731165.1 Rhagoletis pomonella
CATATTCAGTAATAACAAAATAAAAATAAATATTACATTTCAGTCCATAAACTACATAAAACCATAGATTCCTTACATAAAAAACTGGGAAATTGTTGATTAACGTAAGTTTTATTTTTAATTTTTTTCACTGTCAGTACCATTTTCATCAATAGTTTTCATGTTTTTTATCAGTAACAAAATCCAACCAGAAATCTAAATCTTCGGTCCATGTATTTATTATTATCTATTGTTATAAATTCATCAGAATTGGAATTGGATTCTCCAAGGGTTTCTCATAATTCAAATAACGAACCTAAACCACTGCGCAAAACAAACTAAATGTGTGCATAAAAATCACATTTTATGCGGGAAGTCCCCCTTTTCCATTTAGTAGTCCGCCTATGAGGAGTTCGCGTCCGCTCAACGGAGGTTTTTGTTTGATTTGTTATGAAAATAAATCTTAATGTCCGTTGATAAGAGGTTCGCGTCCGCTCAATAGAGGTTTTTGTGTCAATTTTATGCAAAATAACTGTCCGCGTCCGGCCAAGAGAGTGTCCGCTTAAGAGAGAGTAATTTGTTCCGAAATTTATACTTAAAACTTGGTATAGGAAAAAATGTCCGCCCAAGGGAGATGTCCGTTAGGAGAGATTTCACTGTATATACAAGGCATACATTATCTGTTTATGAAGGGTTCTTTTGGTAATATTGATTTACTTAAAGCCGATATTGTAAAGCATATTGCAAGCAGGGTTGCCGTTTTGGGCTTTTCCTACCAAAATTGGTAGGTTTTTTATCGTTGGTAAGATGGTAGGATGCTTAAAATTTTGGTAGGTTTCTTTGTTCATAAAACAGAAAACATCTCTAATAGTTTCAACAATGTCAATGATGTTGGTATATTTTAAAGGGAACTAGAAGAGCGATCAAAAGCCCACCACATAATAGATGTACGTGTTTACAGAAAATTTAATTTTTATCATACATGAAAATTAAAAAAAGAAAACTTTTGTTATTCCAGTCAATAGGAGAATCTCAAAGTTTCTAACCGCAACTCGAAGAAATTGATGGCAAACCCGCAGCGCACAGATTTTGTCCCAAGCCCGGAAGCTCATAGACCCGGACATTTGTCAAGCCTATCCGCGAGGTTTTTTTTACCTTCTTATGTACATATATATACTTCATAAAATATTTATGCAAATGAACGACATATAAAAAATCTACGACGCAACTTAAGTAACACGAGACAGTGTATAACTATTGCAGCTTTAGTTTCCAAAGACGCCGCTTTCTACTTATGCGAAGCAAAAAGCGTTTAAGAAGAAACTCTGCTTCACTTTCGCTTTTTCAATTGCTTTAAGTCGCAAATTCAAATAAAACTTTCTATGTCGCCCAAGTAGCTAGAGTACGAGCTTACTTATTATGTTATTTTCTTGTTCTTTTTTTCAATAGTTGAAAGCGGAATTCCACAATTTTAAATTTCTAACGCATATCCTCTTGCCAGGAGAATACATGGCGCAAGGGCTACTTGATAAGTTCTATTGGATTTTGGAAAGAAAAAATGTATTATAAGAAACTTTTCTCACAACACACTTTGAACTTTCAATATTGAAATTTAGCCTTCATGCGCTTTGATGAAGCGGAAGTAGTCACCAAATGGACAATATTAAAAGTAAAATCAAAATTTTACTACTTGGAAGTGATGGTGGGGAGCTTAAATATACATATGTATGTAGGTATGTATATGTACTTATAGATATACATATATATGGTATACAGAATCCCTGTAGGGAGCTCAACTAAATATAAATGCACTATATGTTCACCATTTTTAAACTAGGTGTGACTACGCCTCGACTACTCTACGTTGCTTTCAACTGACTACTTTTAAATGGTAATGTCACAAAAAAGTCGGTTTGTTTTCAGCTAACTACAGTTTTTCAGTTGACTAGTTTTGTGCTAACTAATAGAATGCTTTTGATACTCCCGGTAACCAATTAAAAGTTAGCTGCAATAAGTTGGCCGAAAGCTGACTTTTGTAGTAGTCGACTACGAAATTCCCGACAGGGATGGTTTCTTCCTTTCTTAGCAATTTAAAAATTTTTTTTTTTTTCATTTTACACAATAAATGACATAAGTTGTGTATAAAACTCTTTGTAAGGCTCTCCACTTCAGTTTTCCACAAAGTACCACCTCTTCAGCCTACACCTTGCCCAAACATTTATTTTACCTGTGGCAATTTCTCCCAACGTATCCACTTTCTATACTTTTTGACTCGTTGGTGTCGTCGTCGTCTGCCACCCCATTGGGAAACTACCAACTGTGTGTAACGGCTGAATGCGCTTCACTAGCCATCCAATCTACATCACCTTCATAAACATGTAGGTATGCATGTATGGCAAAGCTACTTTATTGGTCGCCATTGGAGCTGGGATACTATCGATAGTACCGCCACTCGATAGTTTTCGTAGCGATAGTTGAAAACATCGATCGAGTACTATCGTCGTGAACCACATTATGTAACAGAGTAAATATTAATAAATTATTTTATAAATTACACATACACATATTTGAATGAAATAAAGGGAACTTTTTATAATAATAGAATAAACTTATTAATTTATCAGCACTTCTGAATACGTACGGAAAAATTAAATTCACATTTTGTTTGTCCCTTTTCAAGTGCAAGGGAGTGAATGTGGTTGTAGTAATACATTTTTAGTACTACAAAAAAAAAAGAATTAAAAATATTAGTTTAAATTACAACTCAAGGACAAAGGAAATTATTAACATTTTACCATATTATTAGAAAACGAATAAAGTGCATGTGAAAATAACTTGCTCTCCTACTCTGTCAGAAGTTGCAGGTTTTAGTCCGAAGTGTTTCTTCCTGCAAGTTCATTAAAAGTGTCAAACGATAGGAAGGGTTGCATTTGCAAACAAAAAATTACCTTAAGCGCCACGAAGAACAAGCGCACTTGGTTTTTTGTTAGCATAACGCAAGACGGTTGATAAAGGTATTTGAACGTCTTCATGGCGCTTTAGAGTAAAAAAAAGGATGTAGTTACAAGAAAAGTGGTTTTTCGCGTTCCAGGTGACTTTTATTCTTTCGCTCTCGCTCCTCTCTTTCAAGAGAGTAATTTGGTTATTTGACAGTTTTACAGGTTTTAACACGAAGTTATCTGGAACGAGACTAATAATACAAGGTTCGATAAACTGACAGTTAGTTGTCTCTCTCGCACCGCTGCGTTAGCAGTGGCACCGTGTTGCTTCTTTGCAAATTTACTTGGAAAAAAGTGTAGCTTTCGTGTGGAATAGAAGTATTAGCTTTTCTTCAATATGTTTATTTGTAAATATATATGCATATGCAAATTTGACTGATGAAAACATAAATTGTTTTCAAAATTGGATGTTCACTTAAATCTCATAGTAGTTTTATTTTAATTTTGAGTCCTTTTGCAGTTTTTATACAGCTAAATAGCACATAAAATACGTAATTCACATAGATATATTAATATTTCATTCAATATCTCATTTAAATGCCAGATTTCCTGCAAATATATTAGAATTTACAAAAGGAATTTCACTACTTATTGCCTACTTTGCGTACTTTTCTACTACCATTTTCACACCAAGGGATTTCATTCTTCCCCTTAATGCTGTCAATAATTATGAAACATAGTATTATTGAATCATGCCTCGAGCCATGAAGTCGTGTAGAGATGTGAAGAGAATATAGTGAAGTTTTGCTAAACATCGAGTATTCAAAAGCTATCGATAGAGGCGACAGTTTTCAATTATAGATACTATCGATAGTATCCCAGCTCTAGTCGCCATTTAACGTTGGGCCTTTACGTGTGTTTGTGTGTGTGTGTGTGGTTCAATACGTTTGTTGCCGATTTGGTCAAGTGAAAAATCCATTGAAAGGTTTTATACACTCAGGTTTGCAGCCTTATTACGTCCGTTTTGAGCGATACCTGACAAATCATTTGCATAGTTCAATATCAATTGAATGCCTCAATTTGAAAACATATGTACATATGTATGTATGTTGGTATGTACTTTTGAATGTATGGCTTTGTGCATGTACAAAGCCCATATATGTACAACATATATATACATCCATCAATTTAAGTATGAGATGTACCTTGGTTGAATTATTTTTTTGAGTTGCTGTTATGAACTTTGCAATTATTCCTTTTGTGTTTTCTTTCGCACGGGTTTTTTTGGACACTCATATTGCTGGCCGACTACTTATACATACTATGTGCATACATACATTCATATGTGCACTTGTACAGTTGGTTAACGCCGCATACTTTCACTGTCATTGAATCAAATCGAAGGAGGCAAACGAGAAATTTCAATTCAAATGTTTATTTAAGGTAGACGATAGCCAACCGCTTTGCATAATTTTAGGCATTCATACGGCAGAAAAGTGAGTAAAGCTGTTGTAATCAAACTTTTTGTAAGATTTCAGATTTAAGATTTTAGTTGCATAGTATTGCTGCTTTTTTGAAGACAACCTGCTGCGGAATTTTAAAAATCGCTACGCTAAATTTCTATGGCTAAAAATCGCCAAATTTATAACATACGTGCCGAAAGATATGCAACGCAAAACCCGAATGGGTTCAATATAAGATCACATACACTATGGACATGTTATGCTTGGCAGTTACTCCGCATTCCCTCGACCACGGCCTGAGTTTTAGCTGTCAAAAATTGTGTACACTTCTCTTGCGAAAATCTCACAGTATTTAATTTGGTGGGTTTTTGGTTGTAAGTTGTGCACTCGGTGTACAGTGCATTTTCTCATAGTTACAGTAGGTACAGAATCCAGCCCCAGGTTCTTGTGATACTCAAGGCGTTCTGCAGCAGATGGCCCAGAAGTTGTGCAGATTTTTTATTTTCAGTTAAGGCCAGGTCATTGGCGTTCGTTGCAATCTGTGCCCTGTAAGCGCATAGATAGGGTGTTCACCGTTACCGATACCAAAGAAGAGGGGAGAGTACTGCTCCTTGAGTAGTTAGTGCTCTTTGTCTCAAAAGCTCTTTCAATATCTTCATTGAAATATACCTATTGTTAATTCCTTGGGGCTATGGATTTCTCATTAAAAACATTAAGCAGCGATCTGCCCTTAGAATAAGCACCCTGGAAATTCGACAGCTCCATTGGATTTATTTCTTGCCGAATAAATGTGTGAAGCATATTTTCCAGCATCTTCGAAAGAAAGGGGAAAGACTGATTGGGCTAAAATCATTAGGCCTCACGTGAGTGGCTCTGCGCCCCTTCGGTATGAAAGCGCCTGCGCCATGATCCATATTTTTGGTACGTAACCTAGATTAAGACATGCCTTGTAAATTCCTGCTAGATCACGGC
>NW_023458558.1:24644740-24647308 GCF_013731165.1 Rhagoletis pomonella
GCCGTGATCTAGCAGGAATTTACAAGGCATGTCTTAATCTAGGTTACTTACCAAAAATATGGATCATGGCGCAGGCGCTTTCATACCGAAGGGGCGCAGTGCCACTCACGTGAGGCCTAATGATTTTAGCCCAATCAGTCTTTCCCCTTTCTTTCGAAGACGCTGGAAAATATGCTTCACACATTTATTCGGCAAAAAATAAATCCAATGGAGCTGTCGAATTTCCAGGGTGCTTATTCTAAGGGCAAGATCGCTGCTTCATGTTTTTAATGAGAAATCCATAAGACAAAGAGCACTAACTGCTCAAGGAGCAGTACTCTCCCCTCTTCTTTGGTATCTAACGGTGAACACCCTATCTATGCGCTTACAGGGCACAGATTGCAACGAACGCCAATGACCTGGCCTTAACTGAAAATAAAAAATCTGCACAACTTCTGGGCCATCTGCTGCAGAACGCCTTGAGTATCACAATAACCTGGGGCTGGATTCTGTACCCACTGTAACTATGAGAAAATGCACTGTACACCGAGTGCACAACTTACAACCAAAAACCCACCGAATTAAATACTGTGAGATTTTCGGAAGAGAAGTGTACACAATTTTTGACAGCTAAAACTCAGGCCGGGGTCGAGGGAATGCGGAGTAACTGCCAAACATAACATGTCCATAGTGTATGTGATCTTATATTGAACCCATTCGGGTTTTGCGTTGCATATCTTTCGGCACGTATGTTATAAATTTGGCGATTTTTAGCCATAGAAATTTAGCGTAGCGATTTTTAGAATTCCGCGGCAGGTTGTCTTCAAAAAAGCAGCAATACAATGCAACTAAAATCTGAAATCTTACAAAAAGTTTGATTACAACAGCTTTACTCACTTTTCTGCCGTATGAATGCCTAAAATTATGCAAAGCGGTTGGCTATCGTCTACCTTAAATAAACATTTGAATTGAAATTTCTCGTTTGCCTCCTTCGATTTGATTCAATGACAGTGAAAGTATGCGATTAACCAACTGTACAAGTGCACATATGAATGTATGTGTGCACATAGCATGTATAAGTAGTCGGCCAGCAATATGAGTGTCCAAAAAAACCCGTGCGAAAGAAAACATAAAAGGAACAATTGCAAAGTTCATAACAGCAACTCAAAAAAATAATTCAACCAAGGTACATCTCATACTTAAATTGATGGATGTATATATGTTGTACATATATGGGCTCTGTACACGCACAAAGCCATACATTCAAAAGTACATACCAACATACATACTAAACTCCTGCGCAATTCCATTTAAAGGGCCTAACAAGACATCCGATCGCCGCGCAAATACTTTCCCTCCTTTACTCTCATCGTTCGGGTCAAGTGTGAGTAAGCATAAACCAGTTTCTGCAAGCGTACGTAAACTACCGATCAATAACAAGACGCGTAGAGTATTTACTTTGCCTTCCGCAACTACTGCGAGTAAAAGGTATTTGACAGTAGAGTACTCTACTGGTAGTACTTGAGTATTTTCGAAGAAAACATACATTTGTGGCAAGAATGATAGAAGAATTTTCTGGATCGCGCATTTGTGGTATCTGAATAAAACTAAGGACAGGAATGTAGTGGAGCGATGAAGAGAGCGACGAGCAAAACGTACTTTCAACTAAAATGCTGATTTTTTAAGAGCTTGATAACTTTTTTTTTAAAAAATCTCATCGGTTCTTTATTTGAAACGTTAGATTGGTCCATGACATTTACTTTTTGAAGATAATTTCATTTAAATGTTGACCGCGGCTGCGTCTTAGGTGGTCCATTCGGAAAGTCCAATTTTGGGCAACTTTTTCGAGCATTTCGGCCGGAATAGCCCGAATTTCTTCGGAAATGTTGTCTTCCAAAGCTGGAATAGTTGCTGGCTTATTTCTGTAGACTTTAGACTTGACGTAGCCCCACAAAAAATAGTCTAAAGGCGTCAAATCGCATGATCTTGGTGGCCAACTTACCGGTCCATTTCTTGAGATGAATTGTTCTCCGAAGTTTTCCCTCAAAATGGCCATAGAATCGCGAGCTGTGTGGCATGTAGCGCCATCTTGTTGAAACCACATGTCAACCAAGTTCAGTTCTTCCATTTTTGGCAACAAAAAGTTTGTTAGCATCGAACGATAGCGATCGCCATTCACCGTAACGTTGCGTCCAACAGCATCTTTGAAAAAATACGGTCCAATGATTCCACCAGCGTACAAACCACACCAAACAGTGCATTTCTCGGGATGCATGGGCAGTTCTTGAACGGCTTCTGGTTGCTCTTCACTCCAAATGCGGCAATTTTGCTTATTTACGAAGCCATTCAACCAGAAATGAGCCTCATCGCTGAACAAAATTTGTCGATAAAAAAGCGGATTTTCTGCCAACTTTTCTAGGGCCCATTCACTGAAAATTCGACGTTGTGGCAGATCGTTCGGCTTCAGTTCTTGCACGAGCTGTATTTTATACGGTTTTACACCAAGATCTTTGCGTAAAATCTTCCATGTGGTCGAATAACACAAACCCAATTGCTGCGAACGGCGACGAATCGACATTTCACGGTCTT
>NW_023458558.1:24647408-24650060 GCF_013731165.1 Rhagoletis pomonella
CCATTGCCTGCCGAGGGACGACCGCTGTTAAGAAAAAACCTTTTTTCTAAATTTTTTGCGATGTTGCTTTGACCAGGGTTTGAACCCAGGCGTTGCGGAGTGGAAGCGCGCACTGCTTACCACTACACCACAGCGGTCGTCTTAAAGGATAATAAGTTGTATAATTCTGGAGGAAAATCTACAATTTTTTTTTTGTGTGGCACCCTAAAATATACATATGCGTACAATATATTTTGAGGTCAACGCGTTAGCGCACACAAGGGGTGGGTTTTGGGGTTCAAACCCCCCCTAAATCTAATAACCTCAAATACAATCTGTATCTTAAAGCTAAGAATCCAGCTCTCAAGGAAATTATAAGAAATATTTATTATAATTTCTGTTGCTTGAAAAAGCGCATTGCTTTTGCTGTAAATTTTCATGAGGGAATAAATATACGAGCATTTGTTTTCTTGAGAGCTGCAAACTGATTTAAGAAATTTTGGTAGAAGAAAATTTCTTTTCCATTTCTCGTCCGTCGTTTTATATGAATTTTTCGTTTTTCTTGAGAGTTCAGTTAATGTTTTCGGTATTTGAAATATTAAAAAAATTTAGCAATCGCGAAAAATCAGCACCTCTATCGAAAATCAGAAATCGAAAAAATGAACATAGAAGCGCAAATATTCATGGAATCAATAAATTTAATTTTACTGCCTCTTTTTTAAATTTTTTTATTAGGTACTTTTGAAAGTTGAGCGCATCTTGAGTTTATAGAACTTTTTATTAAACAAGTAGTTTTTAAGGAAAGAACACAACCGACTTCAATTCTCCTATTCAAATTTAGGGGTACCGTTAACTTCTTCATGATCCAATCATCGGATCTCTAAAATTACGGTACTATCTTTCTAATAAAAAAAGGATTATTGAAAACGGTTCACGTGGTCCAAAGTTTTGTATTCCGGCGAGATGATAACCTCCCTTTTTTTGAAGTCGGTTAAAAGCGTTTGAGTTCTGTTAATTTGTAAATAAAGTGCAGTTTATGAATTTCAAAACGTTTATTTATTTATTACATACTGTACATAAAACTTGCATAAATGTATATTAAAGAGGGTATTATCTGAAGCAAATTTTCAGTATTTTCCGGTGATATATTTTCAGAAATATAAAACCCCCCCCCTAAAATATATTCCTGGGTGCGCCCCTGGATCACCGTCAGTTAGCCAACTGTTCTGATTGCCACTTGGCTTCATTACACATTTGAGCAGCATACTATTAGCTACTACTTTCTGGCTATAAAACACCATAGGGGTTTTGGAAATTGAAGACTGATAGATACATAGCTCATGTCATGAAACTTTTGTCAAGCTTCAACTCATCCATGAACAAGTCTACCACATCCTTTCTCCAGCAATTGCGAGCATATGTTAAACGAACACGCTGCTTGTATATAGCGGCAAAGTGATTCATGATATCAGGAACAAAGTTGAATCCACCAATAATTTTGGTTGGAGTGCGTAGCTGTTTAAGCACCCCGTTCCACTGAACTCCATCGCTGCACTTACAACAATAACTTTGCATTAATACCAACAACTACTGCCTTAAGCATGGCGTTAAAATATCGGTCGGAATTAGTTTAAAGTTCGCAACTATTTGCAATAAAAGCAGCCTGCTTTAGCTGCCAAGCCAATGAACTTTTTCATGCCGAATTTCAACAGACTAGGATCCCATAGGATGTGAGAATTAGACAGGCCTCTTAAATCGTTAAATAGCCGCAGAATTTTTGCTCTTTACAAAGTAAGTTTGGGAAATTAAAAGTGGAAGTCGATTTGAAGTCTCTTTAGTTTTGAACTAATTTGAGTTGAACAAAAGTTTTTCTCACATCAACAAGCCACTTGCTTATTCAAGAAATTTTCACAACCCGCCCAACTTGTTTCACTTCTACGCACTTTCTTTTGTTGCCTATTCAAATTTAAACAAAGTATTTATTTCCTTTAAGAATTTGCATAATTTTGGCTTGCAGAGCTTTACGAATTCCAACTCCAATTCCCCTTCGCAGAATAAACTGTGTAAGCTTTCACTTTTCGCTCATTTTACCGCATAACTGAAGTCATTAATAAATCGAATTTGCATCGTTAGCAAACGGAAAAACTCTCGACGAATCACACCAACCACCTCCCTCCCCCCACTACTCTGCTTTAAGATGCAAAGTCATTGTCAATAATAACGAAAGCATGCTGCAGCGCCAACATTCAATTGCCCTTCACATTGGGGAGCAGCTAAGTAAATTATTTATTCACAGTACTCGTAGCATTGCTGGGCTTGCTGTCGCTTCGCTTTTTTGCCATTGTTCTTCTGTCTGCCAAAAATCTTCGACTTTAAAATCAATTCTCCTCATGGCTGGTGTGTGTGACAGAGTTTAAGCTGATGGTACTCCGACTTTGTTCGCTACAGTCATTTGAGAGATTTCAACGCAAAACGGCTGCGCGCTTTTGTTTGAGGAAAGCAAAAGTATGTAAATGACGCAATGAAGTAGAAAATCGAGGCTGTGACATTTTCTGGCTGCCAGGCAGATAGCTACGAGTATTGCCGAAATTTCGCTGTTTTTGGGGTGTTTGGGGTTGCTGCTGCCACCAACGAAATTGGAATTGAAAGTTGATTGTGTATTGTTTTTGTTTT
>NW_023458558.1:24650160-24652537 GCF_013731165.1 Rhagoletis pomonella
GATCTATTCGAACAGACTAATTGTTTTCTGACAAAAAAAAAAAAATCACAATTGTTTAGAGCCTTTTTTATAGTGACGAGTTAACTCTCATTCGGCAGTCAACAATAGGTTTTCAGATCAAAAATTAAAGGTTAACTGCCGAATTCGAGTCAACGCCTCATTGTGAAAACGGCACTTAGAGTTTGATCAAAATTTCTTCCAATTTGTGCAATGCGTCTTGGTGTTTTTCAAACAAATTGTGATTCGTCTCTTCCGAACGACAAATGGTTTTTTAGTACTTAAGTACTCACCTTTAATTTACCCAATTAGGCTTACTACCTTAGTTAGCTGGTATTTTCTGAGTTTCGCCCGAAAAAAAATTCACCCGAAATTTTTTCATATTAGCGAAAGGAGAGGACAAGGAGGAGGAGACAAGTGAAGGATTTCGGGGGAAAATACAACTAATGATAAAGATGATTCTGTAAATCAATTTTGAGCTTTGATGTAATTTTTGAACTTTGCAAAAATGTATCACATATTTGGAAGCACAACAATGTCACAAATAAATCACCAACTGTGCGTTGCTTATATAAGCGGAATTAGTATGAATATTCTCATTTATGTCACACGCCTTGTTTTTTTGTTTTTTGTTTTAGAAATTACAAATTTCTTATCACTTTTCGCATGTTGCTCACGCCACACATTTAGAATAATAAATAACTACAATTGACTAAATCCTTGTATGAGTAAGTTTCAGCCATTTAAATGGCAGAATTTTTTTCTCTTAATGGAGACATCCGTACTAGGGTAACCATTCGAAATTTTATTTATGTCAACGAATTTTCGTTGGATTACTACCTACCCAAGCACCGTCAATTTAAACCAAAAACCATGTTTCCATGACTAAGGTCACCGCATCTTGTTAAGAAAACTGAGATTGCGGTTGAAGTGGGCCATGTACTAGATATTCTATAATTCCCTAAGAGCTTTCAAATTTTCAAGAAATGCGATTACATGTATGTACATACATGTAGATAGCAAACAATTAGGTTTTCAGCAGTTTAGCGTAATTAAAAAATTCAGTGATTACAGTGGCTGTTACAAACAACCGTTATGCGAACAAAGTTATACTACCCTGTGCACAAGTGCGCTCGGGTATAATTATCAGAATTTTATCATAATATTTACATAGATACGTTGAACCCTTATTTGATGTAACTTGTGTTTTTCAAATTTCAAATAAACATAAGTAACTAGTAATTAATAGAAAACAAACAAAAAAAAATTTTACTAAATTTTGAATAGACAAATATTTTCTGCCCGCTAGGGACTTGGAACAGGCACCCTCCTGGTTGGCGCGCCTATGCTCTACCTAGTCGGCTAGTTAGTGCGATATGGTAAACTTCAAATTTCGTAAAATTTTAAATCACTCATAGATGTTGTATTTACTTAACTTTTTCGTACTGGACTACTTTCTGCTATGCAGCCGCTAAGAGGGGTAGGTACATTTTAACTAAACCTCTAGTTAGTCATATTATAATACCTCATCATGAAGCTATTCAAGACACTTAACTGCTGTCAAATTTGCTAGATATAAATTTTATTTCGAAATGTTAGTAGTAACCCTCGTACGTTTGCATACCCATACAAATCTACGGTCAATTATGTATATAGATGTGCACATTCTTACATACTACATACCCATGTACGTATAAACCTATGTATATGAAAGTAAGTTTTGCTTAAAATGATTAAAGTGATTTCATCATCAGCGGGTTGCAAGTGACATGGAACTTAGAGTGACATGCTGTGGTTTAAACTCGTCGGCATATGTACATATTTACATACACATATACATACATATGCATGGTAACCTGAATGTATGTATGTAAGAATTTCACGCATAGTGTGATAAATAAAATACACGCATACGTACATCTTTACTAACCATTATTCTGTATCTGGATTATTTAATTTACAAGTAAAAGTATTCAACAATGCCGGGCGTCGCTCGCAATTTCTTAATATAATATATGTATGTATGTAAGTAGCATTATGAATAAATGAAAGATTAGCGTTCGCTATTTTTGTTCTTGTTGTATAGGTCAATTCTTTGTGCTATTTCGCGGAAAAGATTTCCTAACGCGCTTGAGGTGCGTGAGTGCAGGCGGTGAATACTTAAAGAGGGATGCCTTTGTTGTTGGGTTATTTTGGAAAATTATGTTTCATTCATGAATTATTTACTCACAAAAGAGCAATTTATTTAAACTCGGTTAAAGCACAATTTCGAAGTAATAAGAATATTACTGAGATTGAAGATGTCCGTTAAATTTTAAGATTTTTTTGCAAATCTTGTATGCATACGGTGACCAGATTTCTGTGGACAAAAATCGGGACA